>NC_141537.1:15953750-16280000 GCF_021556685.1 Rattus norvegicus | reverse complement strand
TTCCCCTTCTCCCATATACCCTCCCCCTCCCCCTGCTTCTATGAGAATGCTCCTACTCCCACCCACCCACTCCCACCTCAATGCCCTGGCATTCCCCTACATTCACAGGACCAAGGGCTTCTCCTTCTGTTGATGCTGGACAATGCCATCCTCTGCTACATATGTGGCTGGAGTCATGGGTCCCTCTATGTGTATTCATTGGTTGGTGGTTTAGTCCCTAGGAGCACTGGTGGGGTCTGGTTGGTTGATACTGTTCTTCCTATGGTGTTGCAAACCCCTCAGTTCCTTCAGTCTTTTCTCTTAAGTCCTCCATGGGGGTCCCCAGAGGAATGGAGAGAGAAAATGTGGTACATTTACACAATGGAGTACTACTCAGCTATTAAAAACAATGACTACATGAAATTCTTAGACAAATGAATGGAACTAGAAAATATCCTGAGTGAGGTAACCCAGTCACAAAAGAACACACATGGTATGCACTCACTGATAAGAGGATATTAGTCTAAACTCACTTCTAAGGGAAGTAAATAAATGACACGCTTAAGTTCCTTATTGCACTATGACTCTGTAGTTTACATAGATTGTGTTCATTTCTCAGTGACATGAATTACCATGCCACCATTAAAATAAATAATGTACACAAACAAGAAACAGCGAGGATATTTCTTTAAAACAGTACTGACAAGCCAACATCACAGCTCCATCATTCAGGGAAGGAAAAACTTGAAACAACCTAGATGTTCCCTGATCTTCGGAGCATGTGAAGAAAAGTAAAGGCATCATAATGAAGATGTGGTTCTTGGTGAGGCAGAAAATTAATGAGAAGCTCTTGTCAAAATTTGAGAGAGATAATACAGATATATTCTTTTCCAACTAGAAGAAGAAACAGTCCCAGAAAGCAAGGAAACGGATAAACATTCCCAATACAGACAGAAATAGTCAACGACCAACTAATAAGGTTTCTGCAGGTCCCCAAATGGCAAAACTGCCCAGCAGTGAAAATAATAAGACAGTAGATTAAAGGGCACCACATATTTCACAGCCCAGATATTTGCATGGCCAAATATAAATGAATTTAAAATAAAAGATGCATAGCTAGCAACCTTAAGGATGTTGTCTGGCAAATCATTTGGGGGAACAGGAAGAGTAGAGGAGGCAATCCCCCTTGACTTTCCAATAAAAATGAATAACAGAGAGTTGATGAGAGAAACTTTCTTTTTATTTAGATGTTCCAGATACTGAACAAGCAAGGGCAAAATAGATTATCACTCAAATGTTTAAACCTTTAATAAATCAACAAGACCAGAGCATGATCTTTAGAGGTTACTACTAACCGTGATGATGGTGCTTGGCTCTTGAGGAGAGATAATAATATCCTTAGGACAGTAGTTATGACAAAAATGAACTCCAAAGTAATTCAAGCCTTTAGATTTCTATTAGGAACAGAAAGACATGCTACATTGTTTCCTAAGGTATAGGAAATTGATATCCTAGGGGCGGGGTGTGGGGTGGGGGGGTGGTTATGTTACACAGTTTAAAAACCATGATAAACGATAAGATAAAAATATAAGGAGGTTCCATATAAAAATTAAAATAACCTCAAAAGAAACGTCAACTAAACCAATGTACAGAACGCTCTTTTGTTCTCTTTTTCTTAATAACATTTTTATTTTCATTAAAATATGATTATACCACTTCCTTTTTCTTTACTTCCCTAACTTCTCCTGTGTCTTCTCATGTCACCCGTGCTCCACTTTACTTCTCAGATTGGTGGTTTCTTTTTCCTGTACACACACACACACACACACACACACACACACACACACCCCACATATGTACATACATATGCACACATTAATATGTAAATTATATTAATACACGCACAGCTTACTGAATCCATTTGGTATAGATTTTATGTATATGAATTCAGGGCTAATTACAGATCTCTTGGTATTCAATAACCAATTAGGAGACTTATTCCTGTAGAAGACAAATTCTCCATCTCTCAGCTGTCCTTAGTTGCCTGTAGTTCTTTCTCTAGGGGTGGGGCCTGTGAGATTTCTTCTTTCCATGTTAGCATGTCTCTTCCTGTAGTTAGTGTTTAGATCTTCTCTAGGCAACCGTTGTTAGGCAACTACATATTGTTATAGTATCATAAGTCAGTATCTTCACTTTTGTTTCTAGAAAACACATCTCAGAGCTGACTTTTGACTCTCTAGCTCTTACAATTTTCATCCTGCTCTTCCACAAAGTTCCCTGAACCATATGTGTAGGAGTTGTGTTGTAGATATATTGATTGAGGGCCAGGTACCCTATGATCAGTCATTCTCTGTATTTTAATCAGTTGTGATTATCTGTTACATTCTCCATTTAGTGCAAAAAGCAACTTATTTGATAAGGTGTGCAAGTTACATGTATATGTAGATATAAGGATAAGTATTTAAATGTAGCTGAAAAATATTATACTGAGAAAAGAAGGGGCTTTAATGGAGAGATGGAGGAAAGACAACACTGAAGGAAAAACAAAGAAAACTTATAACACCACTAAAGATGTTTGAAAAAGCCTTCAGGAAAGATTGCATGTTTAGTGAATCAATCTCTCTCTCTCTCTCTCTCTCTCTCTCTCTCTCTCGCACGCACATGCGTACACACACACACACACACACACACACACACACACACACACACAAACACACAAGTATATAGAGATAAAAGAAGTTATGCCACTTGGGAAGACAGTGCTTCTCCCAAAAGATATAGGTCATCCATCAAAAACCCAGAACCAGGCATGAGTAAGCTCTTTCCCAGTTGAGTGTTATCAAAGTACAAGAGGTATCCAAAACGAGCTACTGCTGTTATTGTGGCTATATACATATATATTTTATGTATGTATCATATGTAATATATGTATGAATTTCTGGCCATGTGAAAAATTTAAGAAGTGACTGAGGTTTTTGATTTTATTAATGCTTTGCCTTTTTTTCTCCTAGTAACATCTGTATTATGATTCAGAAGCAAAACAAACAAAACCAGTCTTTTAGTGAATTTCAATTATTTTGAAATAAAGATAAACTTTCAAAATTTTTTCCCATGAGATTAACATGTAAGTTGTCTACTGAATGATTTTTTTCATACATTGAAACTATTTATGTGTATGAACACACTTTGTAGAAGATGTTTTCTTTATTGTATAAAGAGAAAGGGAAGAAACTGCTTTTTGTTTTTCTGTCATTCTGTCAAAAAATCATGGTTGGCTAGACTTTTACTTCTGACCAACCATCAAGGAAAAAAAATGTCAAAATGTAAACTTTCATCTTCTATACAAAGTTTTAACATTACTTGACAGCGAACACCTTCATGAGTGAAAGGCAGGCAACTTTTCTAAAAATAGGACAAGACATGAGATTAACAGCATACCTTTTATATTTGATTGTCAGAAATTGAACAATTTCTTAAAATTGACTTTTTACAATTGCACTTTACTGAGAATCATCGGTATTACACCCTGTCCATGGCAGTCCTGGTACTTACACATCGATTGATGCTTTCTTCCTGCACTATAGATACTTCGTTCACCCATTATCCTCCTACTTCCCTTCTGCCCTGAAATTAGAGTGATTCTGTTTGTTTTGCACATCAGGGATCACTAAATGGAAAGTCTCTCATAATACAGACATGTCACCAATCCCCCACAAAGTTCTGACTGTTACAAGGACAGCGAATTTTTGGCTGATTGTGATGCATTCCTGTAATCTCAACTCTTGGCTGACTGAGGCAGGATGGTTGCCATGAGTTTGACTGCATAGTGAGTTCTAGGCTAGCCTGGGCTATGGTTTCAGACTCCATCTCAAAAGCCCTTGAATAATAATAATAATAATAATAATAATAATAATAATAATAGGAAGAAGAAGGAGGAGGAAGAGGAGGAGGAGGAGGAGGAGGACAACAACAAGATAAAGAAGAGGAAGGATGTGTGGTGTTTGTAGAATGGGATGATCAAGTTTCCTAGCTAGGCAGACTAGCCTAAACTACACTTGAGAGCTTTACGAGAGAAGAATGCTAAATTACTCTGTCTATCCACAGTTAGATTGAGTGCTTTTGCCAGTACCTAACATCTGCATCTCCATGGCATAGATTAATCTAGCCGTTGTCACAGGCCAGGATCGTAAATCTGTGATTACATAGCTATGTGGAAAGGAACTGAGCAAAAACACTCATGAATCTTCAAATCCACCATCTAATAATTCTCAAAGCAATTGCTACGCTTTATTTAGCATTGGTTTGGATTTGAACAAAAGGTCTCTGCTTGTTTTGTTCATCCAGGAGTTTTAAGGTAAAATGGGACAGTACTTGTAAAAGCTCCTCTCAATGTAATGATGCGTGTGTGAGTGCGTGTGCGTGTGCGTGTGTGTGTGTGTGTGTGTGTGTGTGTGTGTGTGTTAATTTAACTTATTCCTCTTAATTTGTCAGCCAAACTTTATGAAATGGCTTTTGGCCATTACGAAAGTATAGACTGGTCAGTCAGGTTCTAATTTGTAATTCTTCCAGTGAATGTCTTACATTGTTGTGACTACAGAACATCTCGGTGTCTCATCATGTGTATTTTTATTGAAATAGCTTAATATTATTCCATTCACTGATGAGGCATCAAATGTCACTACCAAAGTCATAAGTTTGAAATTCTTCATAAAGCCAAACTTTGAAGTATGATTCTTCTCATGACATCTATGCATCTGTGGAGTCATCCTATCATCACATATTCTTCATAAACATAATTTCTAGATATTAATTTTCCAATACCAGAGCTCAAAATCAGAGCTTTATTCTTTATGACTATGTTACATTCCTGGCTTCACAAATATACTTACATTGAGAATATGAAATTAATATTTTCTATGGATGTAGAAAACTGGAGTTCTTTAGAGGTGAAAAAGCATCTCAATTTTAAAAATCAATTTTTAGTAATAAATAATAAATGTAACCTTGGTTTCATGATCAAGTATTTTATATGTCTTTGAATATTTTGATGATGGTTGAACCAGAATACTAGTTAGTTTAGAATTTTAAAGTCTCCTTTGGAATTTATATGATTATGTATATAGTTATGTTTAGAAAAACCACTAAAATATTTTATGTATGTTAATTTAGTGTCAGGTTAGTGTTTTGTGATAGAATGTAGTTAAATGGATAAAGCCTGAGTTGTCAGATACCTTGGGGAATAGCTGCTAAGTCATATAGAACAAGCAACAGTTGAGTATTAGTAAGTTTCTGTTTCTTTTCCTTCCAAATGTCTCATAAAATAAAACTCAGTAAATCACCCAGTCAGCTCAAATTTCAATGTGGCAGCCTCTCATTTTTATAGGAATATAGAACTTCAGAAATGACCATGGTTCGAGAGAAGAGATATTAGGACCACATAATTTATTATAAGGATTGTAGCTTTTCAATTCTGTTTGGGTCAAGAAACACCTGAAAAGGTGACTATTTCCCTTGGAAGATGCCTAGCAGCATGGTCGCAGAACTTTGAAAAGCTAAGTGTTCATCTTTAGAGCTTACACTTAAGAATCCCTGCTAGAAATGAGCATGGGAAGCAGCCAGTGGTTGTTGCCATGCTGTTATCCTTGTCTTTGAAGAACTCTTTAATTTGCTTTCTACATGTTCAAGCCCAAGCGTGATCTTACTGTGGCTGTGGTCACTGTTGAATTTGTTGATTCTCGCCTGCCATCATGACAAGTGAGAGAGCCGAGGGTGCAAAGTTAACTGTAATGCCCTAAGAGTTCTTTCTATGTATCATTTATAACTTCATATGTAGTTTTCTGCTACAGAGTATATATAGGAAGATTTGTGCTCCCAGTAATGAGTCTACATTTTGGCACACATTTTTCTTCATGTGTTTGTTTATTTACTTACTTTATATCCTGATTATAGCCTGCTTCCACTTCCTCCCAGTCTCCCCTCACAGGCCTCTTCCTCCAACCCCCTTATGTTCATCTCTGAGAAATGGGAGGTCTCCACCGGGTACCAACCCACACTGGCACCTCAAATCACTGCAGGACTAGGTGCATCCTCTCCCACTGATGCCAGGCAAGATAGCCCAGTTAGGGGGATCAGGATAAACAAGCAGGCAACAGAGGCAGCATAACAGCCCCCTCCCTGCTTCAGTTGTTGGTGGAACCACATGAAGACCAAGTTGCAAATGTGCAGGGGCTTAGGTTTAGTCCTTGTATGTTCTTTGTTTGGTGGTTCTGTGAGCCCCCAAGGGTTCATGTTAATTGACTCTGCTGGTCTTCTTGTAGAGTTCTTATTCCCTTTGCGGGGGCGGGGCATGTTCCAATGATTCCTCTAAAGTATTCCTCAAGAATTCCCGAGCTCTGTTTAATGTTTAGCTGTGGGTCTCTTCATATCTTTCAGTCAGCTGCTGGGTGGAACCTTTCGGAGAACAGTTCTGCTGGACTTCCACCTGCAAGCATAACGGAATATCATTAATAGTGTCATGATTGGTTCTTTCTCAGGGGATGTGTTGGCCTTTCTGCTCTGATAGGAAGGTGTCCTGGAACTTAGAAGCCCAGGAACCATACAGCTCTGAGGGGAGAAGGTATCCCAGTGAAAGGGCATCCTGAGACAACAGAGGCTCAAGAACCAACCATACAGCTTTGAGAGGAAGCCCCTTCAGTAGAGGTGTTGCAGATCCAAGGGAAGGGTATCCCCAGCTGAGCAAAGGAGCTGAGGAGCCTCAGCCCTGCTCCTCTCTTTGCTTCTTCCATTCTTCTTTTCAATGCTTCTTTTCTTTCTTCTTCCAATGAGAGAGTCACACCATGAAAGAGATTTATTGGAAGATCCAGGGTAAGGAGGGGCAAATCCAGGAGTGATTGCCTATGCTCTTGGGAGGGAATAGACAGCAGAGGAGAATCAGAAAAAGTTCAGCGATTATATAGGGCTTCTTGCTTGGGTGGAATTTTCAAAGGTAGAGATTTCCAGGGTAAGGATTGGTGGGGTTTCAAGTCCTGAGCTTGAGGGAGCTCAGGGATTGGTGGGTTTTTTCCTGTTCAGGGATTGGTGGGTTTTCATGCTCAGAGGGAGGTGGGTTTCTCAAGGAGGTTTAGGAATTTGTAGCCTTTGTTCAGATTTTTTTTTTACCTAAAATTAGCATAAACCTGGGGCTGGTCCTAGTGAGAGGCTGGAGATGACTTTTGTGACAGTTATGACAAGGGATTTTGGGGAGGGGCCTGGCTCTGGAGTTCCTCGAGTGGGCCCCTGGCCACTTTACAAAGACAGTCCATCTCAGGAAAGCCTGATCTGCCACACGAGTGTGAATATCTAACAAGGCAGATCTCAAGTTGAGCCAGTCATTGGTTGGCCAACCTCTCAGGCTCTTCTCTATCTTTGTCCCCGCCTCTCTTGTAGGCAGGGACAATTTTGGGTCAAAGGTCTTATCAGTGGGTTGGTGTCCTTATGCCTTCACTGAGAGTCCTGTATGCCTAAAGGAGGTGGCCATTTAGGGCTCTGTATCCCACACTGCTAAGGAGACTCATCTAGAATCACCCTCATGAACTCTCTGGACCCTCCCTCATCCCAGATAACTGGCATGTTATAGAGATGTACACTACTACAACTTCCACCATCACCACCCACCACCTACCACCCACCACCACCACCACCACCTACCACCCACCACCCACCACCACCACCCACCACCCACCACCCACCACCCACCACCACCACCCACCACCCACCACCACCCACCACCACCACCACCCCCCACCCACCACCCACCTACCACCACCACCTACCACCCACCACCCACCACCACCACCACCCCCCACCCACCACCCCCCACCCACCACCCACCACCACCCACCACCACCACCACCCCCCACCCACCACCCACCTACCACCACCACCTACCACCCACCACCCACCACCACCACCACCCACCACCCGCCACCCCCCACCCACCACCCCCCACCCACCACCCCCCACCCACCACCCCCCACCCACCACCACCACCACCCCCCACCCACCACCCCCCACTCACCACCACCACCACCACCTACCACCCACCACCCCCCACCCACCACCACCACCACCCACCACCCACCCACCACCCCCCACCCACCACCCACCACCCACCACCCCCCACCCACCACCCACCACCCACCACCCCCCACTCACCACCCACCACCACCCACCCACCACCACCACCCACCACCACCACCCACCCACCACCCACCACCCACCACCCACCACCCACCACCACCACCCACCCACCACCCATGCAGCTGTTTTCTGTTGGTTCTCTTGGTCTTCTTTACCCAGCTCTCCCTATATCTGATCCTCTCCATTCCCTCTCCCACCCAGGTCCCTCCCTCCATCCACCATATTTTTTAAAAAGCAGTAAGAAATAAAAATTATATAGGTTTCAAAGTAGAAACAGCCAAAATGATATGTGATGGAAAGTGGCAAAACCTAGCCCTTTGAGAAAAGGAAAGGGAAAGGAAAGTTCTTTGGATGGATGTTGGAAGTTTTGAATGAGTAAAAAACATAGCCATTTTTCTTTACCCATTGTCTGAATATCAGGTAGGACATTACATCTATATAAGAGTTAATCATGATGCTTATTAGGTTACATTAAAAAGAAAAGTTTACTAATCATTATTATCTATAAATAATAGAAGGATGGGAAAATAGAAAAAGGAAGGATCTGAGGAAGGGGGACAAGGGAGGGAGGGAGAGAAGAAATAGAGAGAAAAAAGGAAGGAAGGAAAGAAAGAAGGAGAGAAGGAAAATCAAGGAAGGAGTAGGACTATCACCCAGCACCCTCAGTTTCCGTGTCTTATGAAAGCTCAATGCATAAAACTCTCAGGGTTTTATTGTATTTTGATAGCAATACCTTCTTTAGGGAAGATGTGGACAAAGATCTAATAAGAAAGAACTATGACAATGTGCTCCAAAACTATTTTTCCAGAACATATTATTTTTCAATAAAATTAATGATGAATTAATAGAGTAAATTATTTTTTGAAAGCCCTTCTGGGTTTTTATTGGTTTGTCTTGTTTACATTTAAAGTTAAACATATCAAACTTTCAAATAAAGTTCTACATACCCGTTTCTTCATTTCAGTCCCCAAACAGTATCAAGAACACTTACTGGTACATTATGCATGTTAGACCTAAGAGATCCAAAACTATTCTACTTACATAGGAAGCCACTGGCAGAGATGACTGTGCATTCTTTATCTAACAATGAAGAATCGTTGATGATATAACCAACACGAAGCCTTGAATGCTCTTCATTTTGCTAGTAAGAATTCATTTCCAAGATTACTTCTATTAATTACATTCCCATTATAGGAAAATATCAATAATTGTTAAGTAACCTTAGTGTAGTGAACAGTACCAAGGCAGCAAACTATTGTTTGAGCCTTCAGAATGTCAGAATAGTTGTAACCATTCTAGGCTTTAGAGAGTCAGTATGTTTGTTCTTTGTCTGGCTGTGTCCAATGAAGAAAGTGTCTGGCAGAACCCCTGCATGCCTTCTTTAGGTGATATTCTTCTTAGAGATTTTCTTTTGACTAAACTCTTTTGCTGAAGGCTTATTGTAATAAAAATAATATTTAAAGGATCATTTTTATGTTCTCATTTTTTTTCATTTTTTTGACAATAGGTTGATGGCTAATAAATGAAGTCAAACCTTCAGAAGTGATAATATGCCTGTTAGTCTTATACTGGTTCAAACCAAGTTAATTACCTTTGTTTCTTAAAAGCAGTTTTGACGCCTATAACACTGCATGCACTATAAGGATTTGCACTGCTTGTCTAATTTTCCTAGTCATGATTCAAAAGATAGGAAGTTCATATTTTGATTTAGTATATTCAAATGTATTTCACTTGAAGGATACTGGTATATTTGGTTTGATATTCTCACCTCAGATCTATAACATATCTGTGGGCTTTAGAAAAATAGAAACACTAATCACCCAAAACAAGTATGTGTGGAGAGGTAAACAAAGTTATGGGTGAAGTAAATGAAGTAGGAATGAAGAATAACAAGGCAAAGAATCAAAGAAACAAATAGTTGGGTCTTAATAAAGATCGACAAAGTTGAAAAATCTCTGCTTCATACATGCTTATGATTTGTTTGGTGCATTTACTGCTCTAAAATTATATCACATGCTACCTAGTTCTTATGTGCACTCACATGAAGTTTCATGAGAGAGAGGTCTAAATTTTAGGAAGCAGTCAATTAAATGGATTAATAATTAAATAATTTAATTAAATAAATTAAATAGATGGAAGAACAAAATAGACCAGCAATGTCATAAAACTATAATATGTCTCATTATATCTCAAAATATAAAATTTTCTACATTGTAATGTTAAATAAACTCTATAAAGGGCAATTATTAAATATTATAATTTATGTCAACCTTTCATGTTTCAATTGCAATTGCTAATTGGTGGCATCTTGAGGTCAAATTTATGTCTTCATTAAATGTATCTTTATAAAGCAAAATTATGACTGAATCTGGTTTCCTGAACTAAAACACATATTTAATTTCATCTGTTAATAATAAAGCAGTCTATAGTTAAAGCACAATTTTTTAGCTTATTTGAAACTAAAAAGTACATGATCATCTAAAGTTCAGTTTATTGTATTTCAATTTTTGCTATAAATGGTAGATGATAGTCAACATACATCTGCTATCTACAACTTTATTTTTTAAATTCTCCAGATTGAAAATATCACACAGAAAATGTAAAAAGCTCACAGTACCTTCACTGTGGCAGAACAGATACAAACACATAAAACATATAGTCACGCTGGAAGAGGATGACAAAAACTGATGGGTCATGAATTCAAAGTTCATGGGCAGTGATACTGGAGCAGAGATATGAACCAAGTAAAATGCTCACAGCTAACAGGAAACATCCTGAGAGCCTGGGATGGATTCATAGCCGACCTTTGATGATTTAGATCACGTCCATGAAGCATATGATTGTTATCTCCAACTCTTTAGCATGCTGATACGGTAATGGTTGTTCAGAAGAATAAAAATGAGGGAAAGGGGAAGGGATGATTTATTGAACTTGCTCGATGCTTTCTGGGAACGGCTTGTGAAAGTAATCAGTGACAGGTTCCCCATCAGTATTCTAAGCTTTTGCCATTTAATCATGGCCTTCTGCCAGTAATGTTTGCACACAAGTTGTCCTACAATGTTGTATATAAATAAACTAGTCATCTGAATTGAAATGCAACTTCTTAAAATGAATTTTGGAGAATCTCATTCCTACCAACAAGGATTTTGTCTTCAGTGTCTGTCTCCTCCATGCCTGCCTCTTAAAGTTATATAAATACCATGGATAGGACAGGCCAGGGGCAGGCCACTCCCATCAGTAGTCATCTCCTCTTTTGCCTCCCACTCCGTCTGTAATTAAGCACTTAAGGATGCACAGTAATTCAACTTGTTTGAACCTGTTTTCTTGTTCTGTTCCCACATTGGAACTGTGTTAAAATACAGCCAAATAAAGCAAAAGAGACAAATCCTATGACTGGTCATGTTGCCATACCCATTTAAACAAATATCTCCTTTCTCAATGACCCAGTATGAGTCAAAACCTTCCATTGCCAGTAGAAGACTATAACCCTAACATAAAATATTAATAACACAATTTAATCTGTGGCTAATGGTGAGTGACATTGGCTTGGGGTCTAAGCTTTGTTACGTTAAATAACACAATCTACCATAAAGGACTTTTGCATTCACAAAATGAAAGAAAGTCATAAATCAATACATTTACCAATTACATTAGTGGGAATATGAGGTAAGTAAGCTACATCAAGGGAGGAAAATGCTTTTTTTTATGGTAGATATTATGTTAGTATGTAAGGAATCTACAGTTGAGACCTTTCTAGCTAAGCTATACATTTCTAGATTTTATCTAATACCCATCTGGACCCTAGGCTATATAGGGACACAGAGATTTCAAGACTGATAAAACCTTTTGAGACTCAAATTGTGCATGACACAAGGACCTAAGACGCTGGACACTCAACTTCCTCCGACTGATCTGAATTAGTGTCTCCAAGTTCATTGTGGTGCACTAGAGAAAAGGAAAGTCATGGACTCTAGCAAAGCAGAATCAGGATCTTTTGGAATTGTTCTAGAAACGTGGGAAACTGAGGGAAAGTGGCAGGAAACTGCCAAGGGTTGGGAGGTGTTTCTGAGAGGTAAAAAAAAAATGTTGTTTCCTTTGGCAAGAGATTTTATAGGCCTGTGGTAGAAACTTGACAAAAGCTAAGGTGCTGAGATTTACTAACTCTCTGGGCTATCATAAGCCAAGCCAATGGAGGATGCATACACTGTCTGCATGTCCTCTGGTCCAACTAGAGAAATGACTGTTCTCTGTTCTTGATCTGCACATCACTGTACAGCCAATGAAGAGTGAACGAAGCACTTCCCTTTCTATCTCTGACTTTAGTTTTAACACTGACTGCCAGTCATGTGGCCAGCGTTTCACCCTTTTATCTCTTGGGTGTCTCGAGAGCATTGATTGCACTAAGCTCTCTTTGTTCTCACATTCATGAGAACAACTTCACCATGGCGGAGTGCTAACTCTGTCACCACCACTGATATGAACCTGCAGTCTATTTAGCTTCTCTATGGGCAACTGCACAATAGCTTCTGTTACAGTAGTTGGATGAAGTTATTT
The DNA here is from genome assembly GCF_021556685.1 of Rattus norvegicus. NCBI lineage: Eukaryota > Metazoa > Chordata > Mammalia > Rodentia > Muridae > Rattus > Rattus norvegicus. The sequence continues at coordinate 16,267,289 of NC_141537.1, read as the reverse complement.
CTTTTTTTTTCTCCATCTTTATTAAATTAGATATTTCTTATTTACATTTCAATTGTTATTCCCTTTCCAGGTTTCCAAGCAAACAATACCCTAACTCCTTCCCCTCCCCTTCTCTATTGGTGTTCCCCTCCCCATCATCCCCCCATTACTGCCCTCCCCCCAACAATCCTGTTCACTGGGGGTTCAGTCTTGGCAGGACCAAGGGTTTCCCCTTCCACTGGTGCCCTTACTAAGCTATTCATTACTACCTATGCAGTTGGGCCCAGGGTCAGTCCATTTATAGTCTTTGGGTAGTGGCTTAGTCCCTGGAAGCTCTGGTTGGTTGGCATTGTTGTTCATATGGGGTCTCAAGCCCCTTCAGCTTTTTCAGTCCTTTCTCTGATTCCTTCAACAGGGGTCCTGTTCTCAGTTCAATGGCTTGCTGCTGGCATTCGCCTATGTATTTGCCATATTCTGGCTGTGTCTCTCAGGAGAGATCTACATCTGGTTCCTGTCAGCCTGCACTTCTGTAGTCCAGTGCTATATAGCTTGTTTTCACAGCATTTTGACCACTTGCGGCTTGGCTCATCTACTTTACGCCTAGCCAATTGAGGACACAGCATTTTCAGCCCAGTTGGCAACAGATACAATTTTCTTGTCCAGCTTCAGTACTTGAAGTCTTATCCCCTTCTTTCTTTTCAGCCCCAGTCTCTGATTTGGTGTAGTTTCAGTCTTTCAAATCCAATTTGTGCTTCTCATCTATCAGATTGATGGCTTGTCCTTCAAAGATAAGAGCAATCAGAACTTAAATGACTAAAACTGGTGAAGAGATCTTCCCTGTCCTCTGCCTCCACTCGGTTTTACTTTAGTAGCACTTCAGTGACTAATTTCTTACTTTCCATTTCTCCCAACATCTGCTTTCTTAACACAGGCACCTGCTCTATATGCACAAAAACATTCTTTAAATGGCACAGTCCATTGACTATGTGTCTGATTCTTGTAAAAGTATGAAAATAAGTCTACCACACCACCCTTGGAAGTCATGCCTCCACTATGTCCTGCTGACCACACCTGCCCTTGTCTGTCTTACCTCCATGATTTGTAGTTAATTATGTATAGGGAGTTGGATCAATATGATAAAAGGGTAGTGCTTGGAAAAAGAATAATTGTAACAAAAGATAGTTCCGATTATTGTTGAAATTTTATGAATAGTGACATATTTTCAAGAATGCCAAAGGAAGCAAGCACAAAATAAGTTATGGTTGCTTACAAGACAGGGAGTGGAGAAAAAGTTTGAAGCGTATTTTATAATGAAATAAAGCTATTGCAGCAGGATAAACTGAAGTCAGGGATACCAGAATAAATTGAGAGCCAAAGCGCACATAAGAAAAAGCGGTTCTGGGATGTAGGCTCATAAGAAGACAAATTAACGGTGTTCATTGCCCCGCAGTCATCATCAAGGATGAAGGGAAATCAATCTAGCTAATAGACTGTCCCTCCTATCCACCTTCTACATGCCTATGTAGCCCTGTTCTCATCCTAGAGTCTTCTACTGCAGTGGAAAGTCTTCCCAGCCGGGTACAGATCTGGAATTGCTTCATTCTGCCATGAGAGGAGGCTTTGAGATTTTCAGATGTGTTTGTCTGGCTTGGAACCTTGGCCATTATACTGTACAGGCCCGCCCCAGCCCCACTCCTCTTAGAAACATTGTTATGCACACACTGTGCTTCTGACATTCCATGAATAAAGTACTTTAGGTGCCCAACTCATTACAAGACCAGTATGGGCCAAGAACACAATTATAATACACATTATTCCCATGGGAAGAACCAGTCCGCATTTCAGAATAAACCTTTTGGAATGTGTCTCTCAGGATTTGAAGTCTGACTTTTGGCAGCTGAAATCATGAGTTGACAATTGCCATTGCTTCATTAAAACTGACACATCCCGACAGAGCCCATGGTGGTAATGTTACTGTGTCCATAGAAGATGTCTTGAAAGGAATTTTTTTGGTATTCTCATTGTAAGTGGATTTCAAAGGAAGCTCTGGTTCCTTTTCAGTTGATTTGAATCAAACGGTGGATGACATCATACTTTTTAGCCCAGAACCAATTGAAGTGGACCATCTATTATATTCTATTTGGTAATCTCTGAGGTGCTATGAGCTCACAAAAAATAAAATATTTCTTTTTCTAATGGGAGGATTCGTCTTGCTTACTGGTTAACGTGATACATTAAATTTTGTCATATTTTGAGCCCTGGTTCTATAAATCTCCACATATTTTACATATAAGATTCTCTGATTTAATAACAAACATTTGTAGTTGACTCAGAGATAATAACTTGCTTACACAGACTGAAATATGCTTTTAAAAGTCACATTTTAAACTACACTGGCATGTCCAAAATTAGGGTTTTAAATGAAGTTATTACAGAGCTTTGCTCATATGTATAAATTCTTATACTGGATTTTCAAAGACCAAAAATAGTGATTATTTTTATCTTTTCTGATTTTCTTTTAACTCAAACTTTAGAAAAAATACAGTCAGTAAACCAAGACTCTAAAGGAAATATGTTCTTGTCTACTGAATTATCTACATGTTTTAGAAGATATTTCATGAGATGATTCTTCTCTCATGAAAGTCATCTTACTAAATATTTTATGGGGGAAAAAAGAGCCAAGCTTTGAGAGTTACAGAATTTATGATTTCAAGTCTGGTTCTACTATCCCAGTAACTTATTTTTTCTACTTTAGATTTAGGACGTCCCTGGTTTAGAAATTTGGACTGGATTTGAAGTAGATTCTTTGGTCAATTTACATCCTCACATGCTTCTCTCTCAGGATGCTGGATCGGTGTCTGCTGGGAGTTATGGAATAATACCCAAGTCTCAGATGGATTGACCATATTGGGATACTTTGAAAAAGTCTAGGCACACTGTAGTTTGTTTCCAGTATTCCAGTCATCCAATGAATCCAAGTGAAATAGTAGATAATTCATACACATCACCTAGTACAATGCCTCATATTTACCAAGAATTCTTTTCTCTCCTCTATGAGAGCCAATATTCATGACCATAGCAACATCTCTAATTTTACTTAGTACAAGGCTAACAATGAAAAATGAAATTCAATAACAATGTTACATTGCTACAATAGAAGGGGAAGAAAATGATAAAAAGTCATTTTCAGGGGAAGAGGAGAATGTCATAAAACACTTATGTTTATCCATGCCGTGTTTTTCTGAATAACAATTATTCTCTTTCCTTTTGAATCTCCTAATGATCTACAACTGATAGAAGTATTTTGCTTTTCTTATTATTGTATTTCTTATACAAAATATCACACTCCATAGTTTTGAAGAAAAGATATCACAAAAGAGCTAAGGTTGGACATTAATATGAGTAAAAAAATGAAATTCACATCAGTATATAACAAAATGTTTTCAGTTAAGAAAACATAATTAAACAAGTCATGTTCAATGAATTAAGTAACCCTGGGATATGTTTTTCTATTTAAAAGAGGAAGAAGAAACTATTTCTTGAACACTTTTCTAACTGGTGACTTATGGCACAACTAGTAATACATTTAATGACGAGATATAGCCTTCTAGCCACCAGGCAGGAAGATGCTCTTCTAGATGACAGAAATCAGACATGTAACGTTCTATATGAAAAAGTCCAGAGATCCAACAGATTGGGTACATATGACTGTCACTCCTCTTTTTGACTGAGGATATTAAAAGACTCATCGACTTTCCTATAATTTGACTCTCCCACTGAGATAAGTTAGACAGAAACTATTTTCAAAAAAAAAGGAAATTAACAAAACAACTTTATAGCATGTTCCTGTTATTTATTTTGATATTCACAGCAGCCAGTGAAGTGACAAGAGCCATTTTGCCATTACTTGTGGAAATACCATTAGGCACTGGGGGAGATATACCTTCTCTTCCAATCCCCGAAAAACACTCTGCCTGGATATTTGGCTTCTGATTTGACAAAGACCTTTTCTCAAATCAACTTTCTGCCAGTGTTCTGAATTTCCTGGAAGATTCAGAATATAAAAACCAGTATTTGAGGGATTCTGTTCAACACAGCTTTTTATAACTCTCTCTAAATTATTACAAATAGATAAAATAATTTAGTCCTTTTATGACTAAACTTCCCCAAACTTTAAAATACTTTCTGTAAGTATTTTATATAGAAGCCAAAATTTTAGATCTAGCGCTCACTTGTGCTCTGCCTACTGTTCTAAACTTAGTACTTGTTTCTCCTCAAATTCCTGTGTTGAAAGCTTAACTTCCAACCTGATTGTTTTAAGAGGCAGGGGTCTGACGGCACGGGTGAGGCTCTCTGGAGGGATGATTTCTCTGTGAACATGCAATAAGCCAGTGGCAGGGGGACAACATGCAAACCAGAAAATAAAACAGGACAATGTAGCTGTGGTCATTTTTACTTTGGCATTTCAGTCTTTATGAATGAGGGAAGTTATGATTTCTGTGCAAGTCACCCAGAAAATGCATGGTATTCTAATATGGCACTCTGAATTGACCTTCATTTTAATGGCTACCTTTGCAAAGGAGGAAAATGGGACTCATAATGGATTTCTGCAACCCAAAAAGAATGAAATTTAGATATCTTACTGAAAACTCTACCTAATTCACTTGAATGTTTTTGAAGACCAATTAAAGATTTTTTCCATGTTACAATAAAAAACTGATTTTTTTTAGTGGATAGACATGTGCCTAGAAATGTTACACATCTATATCTATGTGTATGCCTATGTATAAGTATATGTATATTTTGGATAAATTTAAGGAAAGGGTACTTGTCTAATCAGTCCTAGCTTCAATTCTCAATGTACCCTCAAAATGTAATTTACATTAATTGTTTAAATAATGTTTAGATGTAGCAGCTGTGGACATTCTATGTACATATAGGTTTTTATTTTTATAAATTTGCATTGAATAATTATAGCTTACTTATATAAAAGGCGTTTCTACAAACGTTTATGTAAATGTCAAATTATAATCTATGTGTAGAAATGTAATTTTATTTATATAGCCATACAGTATAGTTTTATTCCTTAGAAAACAATTATATGATTGATAGATTAACAATCTTGCGAATTGCAGGCAAAGTTTTTTGTTCCTCTTAGCCTCGTTGTCTAGCTAACATTACTTATGACATAGGTTGAATATAGTTTTACTTGGCAAAATCTGGCTTCATAGTACTAAAAATACTGAAGTATATTAATATTTTGAGTCTTTGGTTATACAAACTCTATAAAAATAAATATGATTTCTGCTACATTTGATAGGCATAGTTAAGTAGATTATACAGAAAATGACATTAGAGACTAATAGGAAAAGGAGATAAGATATAATGTGAGCAGGAACCACTGTCCCAAAGAAAAATTATGAAGTGACCATTAGATTTTATGGAGCATTTAGGGGTGGGTGATACTGGGGCTACTCCAAGGAGAGAAAAGTATCCAACCAAAAGACTATGAAAGCCAAAAAGAAGCAAATGCACCCAGGAGGAGAAGAAGGCATGAAATAATCGAACTCAGAGCTGAAATCGACCAAGCAGAAACAAAAAGGACCATACAAAGAATCAACAAAACCAGGAGCTGGTTCTTTGAGAAGATCAACAAGATAAATAAACCCATAGCCAAACTAATGAGAGGACACAGAGAGGGTATCCAAATTAACAAAATCAGAAATGCAAAGACAGACATAACAAAAACTGAGGAAATTCAAAAAATTATCAGATCCTACTATAAAAGCCTAGACTCAAGAAAACTGAAAATCCTGGATGAAATGGACAATATTCTAGACACTTACACAAGGTACCAAAGTTAAATCAGGATCAGAGACACCATCTAATCAGTCCCATATCTTGCAAAGAAATAAAAGTAGTCATTAAAAAGTCTACCAACCAAAAAAAGTCCATGAACAGATGGGTTTAGTGAAGAATTCTATCTGACCTTCATAGAATATCTAATACCAATATTCTTCAAACTATTCCACAAAATAGAAATAGAAGAAACACTACCTTATTTGTTCTTTGAAGCAACAATCACAATTATACATAACCCACACAAAGACCCAACAAAAAAGAGAAGTTCAGACCAATTTCCTTCATGAATATCAATGCAAAAATACTCAATAAAATTCTCTCAAACTGAATCCAAGAACACACCGAAATGATCATCCATTATGATCAAGTTACCTTCATCCCAGGGATACAGGAATGGTTCAATATACGAAAATCCAACTTAATCCACCATATAAATAAACTCAAAAGAAAAAAAAACATACTCATCTCTCATTAGATGCTGAGAAAGCATTTGACAAAATTCAACATGACATCATGTAAAAGGTCTTAGAAAGGTCAGGAATTCAAGGCCCATACATAAAAATAGCAAAAGCAATACAGAGCAAACCAGTAGCCAACATCAAATTCAATGGAGAGAAACTTGAAGCAATCCCACTAAAATCAGGGGCTAGACAAGGCTGCCCATTCTCTCCCTACCTATTCAATATAATAACCCAAGTCCTAACCAGAACAATTAGAAAACAAAAGAGGTCAAAGGGATACAAATTGGAAAGGAAGAAGTCAAAATGTCATCATTTGCAGATGATAGGTTATTATCCTTAAGTGACCCCCAAAATTTCACCAGAGAATCCCTAAACCTGACAAACAACTTCAGCAAGATGGCTGGTTATAAAATCAATTCAAACAAATAAGTAGCTTCCTCTACTTAAAGAATAAAAAGACTATGAAAGAAATTAGGGAAATGACAGCCTTCACAATAGCCACAAATAACATGAAATACCTTGGTGTGATTCTAACACAGCAAATGAAAGATCTGTATGACTAGAACTTCAAGTCTCTGTAGAAAGAAATTGAAGAATATCTCAGACGATGGAAAGATCTCCCATGCTCATTGATTGGCAAGATTAATATATAGCAAAAATGGCCATCTTGCTGAAAGCAATCTATAGATTCAATGCAATCCACATCAATCTTAACTCTTCACAGAGTTTGAAAGAGAAATTTTCAAATTCATTTGGAATGAGAAAAAACACAGGATAGCAAAAACTATTCTTAATAAAATATCCTCCAGGAGAATCACCATCCTTGACCTCAAGCTGTATTCAAAGCAATTTTATTTTTTTTTTATTAACTTGAGTATTTCTTATATACATTTCGAGTGTTATTCCCTTTCCCGGTATCCGGGCAAACATCCCCCCTCCCTCCTCCCCTTCCTTATGGGTGTTCCCCTCCCGACCCTCCCCCCATTGCCGCCCTCCCCCCACCAGTCTAGTTCACTGGGGGTTCAGTCTTAGCAGGACCCAGGGCTTCCCCTTCCACTGGTGATCTTACTAGGATATTCATTGCTACCTATGAAGTCAGAGTCCAGGGTCAGTCCATGTATAGTCTTTAGGTAGTGGCTTAGTCCCTGGAAGCTCTGGTTGCTTGGCATTGTTGTACATATGGGGTCTCGAGCCCCTTCAAGCTCTTCCAGTTCTTTCTCTGATTCCTTCAATGGGGGTTCTATTCTCAGTTCAGTGGTTTGCTGCTGGTATTCGCCTCTGTATTTGCTGTATTCTGGCTGTGTCTCTCAGGAGCGATCTACATCCGGCTCCTGTCGGTCTGCACTTCTTTGCTTCATCCATCTTGTCTAATTGGGTGGTTGTATATGTATGAGCCACATGTGGGGCAGGCTCTGAATGGGTGTTCCTTTAGTCTCTGTTTTAATCTTTGCCTCTCTCTTCCCTGCCAAGGGTATTCTTGTTCCCCTTTTAAAGAAGGAGTGAAGCATTCACATTTTGATCATCCGTCTTGAGTTTCATTTGTTCTAAGCATCTAGGGTAATTCAAGCATTTGGGCTAATAGCCACTTATCAATGAGTGCATACCATGTATGTCTTTCTGTGATTGGGTTAGCTCACTCAGGATGATGTTTTCCAGTTCCAACCATTTGCCTACGAATTTCATAAAGTCATTGTTTTTGATAGCTGAGTAATATTCCATTGTGTAGATGTACCACATTTTCTGTATCCATTCCTCTCTTGAAGGGCATCTGGGTTCTTTCCAGCTTCTGGCTATTATAAATAAGGCTGCAATGAACATAGTGGAGCACGTGTCTTTTTTATATGTTGGGGCATCTTTTGGGTATATGCCCAAGAGAGGTATAGCTGGATCCTCAGGCAGTTCAATGTCCAATTTTCTGAGGATCCTCCAGACTGATTTCCAGAATGGTTGTACCCAGTTTGCAATCCCACCAACAATGGAGGAGTGTTCCTCTTTCTCCACATCCTCACCAGCATCTGTTGTCCCCTGAGTTTTTGATCTTAGCCATTCTCACTGGTGTGAGGTGAAATCTCAGGGTTGTTTTGATTTGCATTTCCCTTATGACTAAAGATGTTGAACATTTCTTTAGGTGTTTCTCAGCCATTCGGCATTCCTCAGCTGTGAATTCTTTGTTTAGCTCTGAACCCCATTTTTTAATAGGGTTATTTGTTTCCCTGCGGTCTAACTTCTTGAGTTCTTTGTATAATTTGGATATAAGGCCTCTATCTGTTGTAGGATTGGTAAAGATCTTTTCCCAATCTGTTGGTTGCCGTTTTGTCCTAACCACAGTGTCCTTTGCCTTACAGAAGCTTATTCAAAGCAATTCTGATAAAAAAAAACTGTATGGTACAGAGACAGAGTGTTAGATCTGTGTAATATAATTGAAGACCCAGAAATTAACTCACACACCTATGACCACTTGATCTTTGATAAAGGAGCTAAAACCATCTAAGGAAAAAAGACAGCATTTTCAACAAATGGTCCTAGTTCACCTGGAGGTCAGCATGTAGAAAAATACAAACTGACACATTCTTTTTTTTTTTTTTTTTTTTTTTGATTTTTTTTTTTATTAACTTGAGTATTTCTTATATACATTTCGAGTGTTATTCCCTTTCCCGGTTTCCGGGCAAACATCCCCCTCCCCCCTCCCCTTCCTTATGGGTGTTCCCCTCCCAACCCTCCCCCCATTGCCGCCCTCCCCCCATAGACTAGTTCACTGGGGGTTCAGTCTTAGCAGGACCCAGGGCTTCCCCTTCCACTGGTGCTCTTACTAGGATATTCATTGCTACCTATGGGGTCAGAGTCCAGGGTCAGTCCATGTATAGTCTTTAGGTAGTGGCTTAGTCCCTGGAAGCTCTGGTTGCTTGGCATTGTTGTACTTTTGGGGTCTCGAGCCCCTTCAAGCTCTTCCAGTTCTTTCTCTGATTCCTTCAATAGGGGACCTATTCTCAGTTCAGTGGTTTGCTGCTGGCATTCGCCTCTATATTTGCTGTATTCTGGCAGTGTCTCTCAGGAGCGATCTACATCCGGCTCCTGTCGGTCTGCACTTCTTTGCTTCATCCATCTTGTCTAATTGGGTGGCTGTATATGTATGGGCCACATGTGGGGCAGGCTCTGAATGGGTGTTCCTTCAGTCTCTGTTTTAATCTTTGCCTCTCCCTTCCCTGCCAAGAGTATTCTTTTTCCTCATTTAAAGAAGGAGTGAAGCATTCACATTTTGATCATCCGTCTTGAGTTTCGTTTGTTCTAGGGATCTAGGGTAATTCAAGCATTTGGGCTAATAGCCACTTATCAATGAGTGCATACCATGTATGTCTTTCTGTGATTGGGTTAGCTCACTCAGGATGATATTTTCCAGTTCCAACCATTTGCCTACGAATTTCATAAACTCGTTGTTTTTGATAGCTGAGTAATATTCCATTGTGTAGATGTACCACATTTTCTGTATCCATTCCTCTCTTGAAGGGCATCTGGGTTCTTTCCAGCTTCTGGCTATTATAAATAAGGCTGCAATGAACATAGTGGAGCACGTGTCTTTTTTATATGTTGGGGCATCTTTTGGGTATATGCCCAAGAGAGGTATAGCTGGATCCTCAGGCAGTTCAATGTCCAATTTTCTGAGGATCCTCCAGACTGATTTCCAGAATGGTTGTACCCAGTTTGCAATCCCACCAACAATGGAGGAGTGTTCCTCTTTCTCCACATCCTCACCAGCATCTGTTGTCCCCTGAGTTTTTGATCTTAGCCATTCTCACTGGTGTGAGGTGAAATCTCAGGGTTGTTTTGATTTGCATTTCCCTTATGACTAAAGATGTTGAACATTTCTTTAGGTGTTTCTCAGCCATTCGGCATTCCTCAGCTGTGAATTCTTTGTTTAGCTCTGAACCCCATTTTTTAATAGGGTTATTTGTTTCCCTGCGGTCTAACTTCTTGAGTTCTTTGTATAATTTGGATATAAGGCCTCTATCTGTTGTAGGATTGGTAAAGATCTTTTCCCAATCTGTTGGTTGCCGTTTTGTCCTAACCACAGTGTCCTTTGCCTTACAGAAGCTTATTCAAAGCAATTCTGATAAAAAAAAACTGTATGGTACAGAGACAGAGTGTTAGATCTGTGTAATATAATTGAAGACCCAGAAATTAACTCACACACCTATGACCACTTGATCTTTGATAAAGGAGCTAAAACCATCTAAGGAAAAAAGACAGCATTTTCAACAAATGGTCCTAGTTCACCTGGAGGTCAGCATGTAGAAAAATACAAACTGACACATTCTTATAACCTTGCACACAGCTCAAGTCCAAGTGGATCAAGGACCTCCACATCAAACCAGATACACTCAAACTAATAGAAGAGGAAGTACGGAAGAACATCAAACACGTGGGCACAGGGGTTATTTTCCTGAACAAAACACTAATGGCTTATGCTTTAAGATTAAGAAACAACAAAGGGGACCTCATAAAATTACAAATCTTCCGTAAGGCAAAGGACACTGTCATTAGGACAAAACGGCAACCAACAGATTGAGAAAAGATCTTTAACGATCCTACATCTGATAGCGGGCTAATATCCAAAATATACAAAGAACTCAAGAAGTTATACTCCAGAGAGTCAAATATCCCCATTAAAAATGGCATGCAGAGCTGAACAAAGAATTCTCAACTGAGGAATATTGAATGGCCACGAAGCACCTAAAGAAATGTTCAACATTCTTAGTCATCAGGGAAATGCAAATCAAAACAACCCTGAGATTCTACCTTACATGAGTCAGAACGGCTAACATTAAAAACTCAAGTAACAGCAGATGCTGGAAAGGATGTGGAGAAAGAGAAACACTCCTCCATTATTAGTGGGATTGCAAGCTTGTACAACCACTGTTGAAATCAGTCTGGCAGTTTTTCAGAAAATTGGACATAGCACTATCTGAGGACCCACTTATACCACTCCTGGACATATAGCAAAAAATGCTCCAACATATAGCAGGACACATGTTCCACTATGTTCATAGCAGACTTATTTATAATAGCCAGAAGCTGAAAGAACCCAGATGCCCTTCAACAGAGGAATGGATACAGAAAATGTGGTACATCTACACAATGGAACATTACTCAGCTAGTAAAAACAATGACTTCATGAAATACTTAAGCAAATGGATGGAACTAGAAAATAACATCCTGAATGAGGTACCTCAATCATAAAAAAAAAGCACTTAAGGTATATGCTCACTGATAATTGGATATTAGCCCAAAAGCTTGGAATACCCAAAATAAAATTTAGAGACCACATGAAGCTTAAGAAGAAAGACAAAAATGTGGGTGCTTCAGTACTTCTATGAAGGGGGAACAAAATAGTCACAGGAGGAAATAAGCAGACAAAGTGTTGAGCAGAGACTGAAGAAAAGGCTGTTCAAAGACTGACCTCCTGGGGATCCATTCCACATACAGTCATCAAACCCAGTCACTATTGCTGATGCCAAGAAGTGATTGCTGACAGGAGGCTTGATATGGATGTCTCCTGAGAGGCTCTGCTAGAGCCTGACAAATACAGAGGTGGATGCTCTCAGCCAACTATTGGACTGATAATGGTATCCCCAATGGAGGAGTTAGAGAAAGAACTGGGGTAACTTAGGGTATTGGCAACACCATAGGAAGAACAACAATATCAACCACCAGACAGCCCAGAGATCCCAGGGACTAAACCACCAACCAAAGAGTACAGGTGGATCAACCCATGGCTCCAGCTGCATATGTAGCAAAGGATGGACCTTGCAGTCATCAATGGGAGGAGCAACCCTTGGTCTCATGAAGGCTTGATGCTCTAATATAGGGGAATGCCAGGCCAGGGAGCCAGGAGGGAGTGGGTGAGTGGGTGTGTGGATGTGTTGGTGAGTGTGTAGGGGAGCACCCTCATGGAAGCAGGGGCTGGGGGGACAGGAAAGGGGATAAAATTTGAAATGCAAAGAAAATATCCAGGACAAGACAAGACAGACAAGTGTAAGATGATTTTACATTGCAATATGTATAGGGATTTCATGGTTACTATCAAATAGAGGAGAAATCTAGAAATCGTGTTAGCTCTAAACAATAAAGAGAACACTAGCATATTTATTTTTCTTTTATTAAAAATGGATTTTTCCTCACATACTATATTGTGATTACTGTTTCTCCTCTTTCTACTCTTCCCAGTTCCTCTTTTCACCCCCTTCCATTCAAGTCTACTCTCTTTATTTCTCTCTTTAGAAAACAGATTTCTATGGGATAAGAATAGAATAGGATAGAAAAGAAATTGACACATAAAAATTGGGCAAAACAATTAAACAGAATGAAAAAAGGCAAAGAAAAGGCACAGGAATCACAGACCCATGTGTGTTCATACTCATTAATTCTATAAAAACAGCAAAAAAAAAAGGCCATAATACAAACACCAAGGATCTGGTGCAGACTGTGCTGTCCCTGTCTGGCTACTCAGTCTTTTAGGAGTTCATAAGAACTTTTATCATGTTGATTTGGAGGCCCTTGTGTTCCTGGTGTCCTCCATGCCCTCTGATTCTTATATCCTTCTGCCTCTGCTTCCATGAGGGTTTGCTGAGTTCTGAGGAGGGATTGGATGGGGATATCCCATTTATGGATGGCTGTCAAAGGTCTTTCTTTTGTGAACTTCTAGCTGTATGTCTCTGTATTTGGTCCCATATGCTACAAGAGGAAGCTTTTCTTTCTTTCTTTCTTTCTCTTTGTTTCTTTCTTTGTTTCTTTCTCTCTTTGTTTCTTTGTTTCTTTGTCTCTTTCTTTCTCTCTCTCTCTCTTTCTTTCTTTCTTTCTTTCTTTCTTTCTTTCTTTCTTTCTTTCTCTCTTCCTCTCTTTCTTTCTCTCTTTCTCCATTCCTCCCTCCCCCTCTCTTTCTTAATTACTTTTTTTTACAGTCAATGATGACCCCCACTCCTGGTCTGCCCTCCCACAGTTCCTCGTCCCACTCCTCCTCTACTCCGCTTCCAAGAGGATGTTTCCCTCAGGCATTCCCACTCCCTGGGACCTCAAGTCTCTCCAGGGTGAGGTGTACCTTTTCCTACTGAGGCCAGACCACATAGTACTCTGCTGTATATGTGTTGGGGGCCTCATTCCAGCTCCTGTATGTTGCTGGGTTGGTGACTCAGTGTCTGAAGATCTCAGAGGTACAGGTCAATTGAAACTGCTGATGTTCCTATGGGGTAGCCCTCCTCCTCCTCAGCTTCTTCCAGCCTTTCCCTAATTCAACCACTGGGTTCACTCACTTAAGTCCATTGGTTGAGTGTAAGTATCTGTATCTGTCTCAATCACCTGCTTGTTGAACCTCTCAGAGCACAGCCATACTAGGCTCCTGTCTGTAAGCACCCACAGCATCAGTAATAGTGTCAGGCTTTGGAACCTCCCCTGAGATGGGCCAGTTTCTCTCAAATCTTCTCCATTTTTGTTCGTGCAGTTCTCTTAGACAGAAACGATTCTGGGTCAAAATTTTTGTCCGTGGGATGGCAACTCCATTCCTCCACTTGATACCTTGCCTTTCTACTGGAGGTGGACTCTGCAAGCTCCCTCTTGCCACTGTTGGGCATTTCATCTAAGGTCTCTCCCTTTGAGTTCTGAGACTCTCTCAAATCCCAGGTCTCTGGTACTTTCTAGAGGTTGCTCCCACCTCCCACCTCTGAGGTGGAATGAATATTTCAATTCATTCTGCTGGCCCTCACAGCTTCTTTCCTATTCCCTGCCCCTATACATGATCATGTTCTCCTTTTCCCCTCCTCTACCCCTCTTCCACCCAAATCACTCCCCTCCCTCTGCTTCCTGTGATTGCTTTCTCCTCCCTGCCAAATAGGATTGAAGTATCCTCATTTGGGCCCTTCTCCTTGTTAACCTTGAGTTCTGTGAATGATATCCTAGATATTTGTATTGGCTGGTTTTGTGTGTCAACTTGACATAAGTTGGAATTGTCACAGAGAAAGGAGCCTCAGTTGAGGAAATGCCTCCATGAGATTCAGCCGTGAGGCATTTCTTCAATTTTTGATCAAGGGGAGAGAGAGCCCACCCCATGGTGGGTCATATCATCCCTGGGCTGGTGGTCCTAGGTTCTATAAGAAAGAATGCTGAGCTAGGCAGGGGAAGCAAGCCAATAAGTCACATCTCTCTGTGGCCTCTGCATGAGGCCCTGCTTTCTGATCTGCTTGAGTTGCAGTCCTCAGTTCCTCAGCAACATGGAGGTGTGAGCTGAATAAACACTTTCCTTCCCAACTTGCTTCTTGGTCATGATGTTTGTGTAGGAGTAGAAACTCTAAGACAGTATTATGTAGTTTTTGGCTAATATCCACTTATTAGTGAGTAAATTCCATGCAGGACTTTGTATCTGAGTTACCACACTCAGGATGATGTTTTCTAGTTCCACCCATTTGCCTGCAAAACTCAGGATGCTCTCATTGTCAGCCACATTTTCTTCAGTTGAGGGACATCTGGGTTGTTTCCAACTTTTGGCTATCACAGGTAAGGTCACTATGAACATAGTAGAGCATTGCTCCTGTGCTATGGTGGGGGATCTTTTGGGTATATGCCCAAGAGTGGTAATGCTGGGTCCTCAGGTAGATCTGTTTCCAGTTTACTAAGGAACCTCCAGATTGATTTCCAGAGTGGTCATACCAGTTGCCAATCTCATCAGAAATGGAGGAGTGTTCCTCTTTCTCCCCAGCATCTGTTGCTACCTCAGTTTTTTATCTTAGCCATCCTTATTGGTATAAGGTGGAATCTCAGGGTCATTTTGACTTGCATTTCACTGATCATTAAGGACTTTGAATATTTCTTTAAGTGCTTCCTTGCCATTCGAGATACCTTTGTTGTGAATTCTCCATCTAGCTCAATATGCCATCTTTGATAGAATTGTTTGTCTTTGTGGAGGTTAGCTTCTTGGATTCTTTATATATTTTAGATATTAGCCCGCTTTCAGATGTGGAATTATTGAAGTTATTTTTTCCCAATCTGTAGGTTGATGATTTGTCCTATTGACTATGTTTTTTTTTTTTTTTTGCCTTACAGAAGCTTTTCAGTTTTGTGAGTTCCCATTTATCAATTCTTGATCTTAGAGCCTGAGCCATTGGAGTTCTGTTTAGGGAATCCCCCCCACAGTCCTCACATCCTGACCCTGGAGCCAATGAATTCGAGACTCTTCTCCACTTTCTCTTCTATTAGATTCACTGTATCCAGTTATATGTTGAGGATCTTGATTCACTGGGACTTGAGCTTTGTGCAAGGTGACAAATATGAATCTATTTTCATTTTTTCTACATGCTGACTGCCAATTAGACCAATCCATTTGTTGAAGATGCTTTCTTTTTTCCATTATATAGTTTTGGATTCCTTGTCAAAAATCAAGTGTCCAAAGCTGTGTGGTTTGTTTCTGGGTCTTCAATTCTATTCTCTTGATTAACCTGTCTGTCTTTGTGCCAATACCATGTAGTTTTTTAATTAAAATATAAACAAACTTAGTTGCCTGTTTCAGCATCCTATAGGATTGAAAAAAATAAAAATAAAACTGGGGCAAAGTGTAACATAGTCACTTATCCTGAAGCAAGTAATGAATAGAAACAGAATAAGTCACACTGTGGTTCTCACTGTCTACCCCCGCATCCCATGTCCACCACTACCATTCTGATGAATGAACTGGTCTCAAATTATGTTATAGTTATTCATAAGGCATGTGTCCTTCTAGAATTAGCTTTCTCTGAGAAGAGATAAAAATGAGTCAATAGTCATGTCATAAATAAAGGACTCTGGCACCCAGTACCTTATACAAAACACTACATGTGCATTTCTATCTCAAATTTGAGAAGAGTGTCTGGGTTCAATCATAGAAGTGGGTGTGACACGTGTCCTTTAGGACTGTGTCAAGTGTCCAACCATCACATCCAAGCAGCATCTTGCTTTCCTTCTTAATCTGGTTGTTCAAATATTCAAAAGGACAAAGCACTCTCCTGAGAAACACAAAACGCTTTACTCTTAGGCGCGAAGTTTCAGTGACTAGCATTTTGAGTTTTATCCGTAGATAGCCCTTGTGTTTCACCTTCTTACGGTTCATTCATTTTCGACCACATCTTTGACCTAAAACTACTAACACTCAGGGACAGCATCACTTTCGTCATTTGCAGTAGAAAGACTTTCATTCATTCTTTCCTTGGCATTCTTAAGTTACACTTTGATGTTAAATCCAAAGCTTCCTTAGGGTTCTGTTGAGAATGGACTCTACTGCTTTAGAATACAAAAATGGGTCTTTACAGAGTTTGAAAGAGGGGCTTACACTCTCCATGTGCCTTAGACACAGCCCTGCCTTTGTACTCACTAAAAGTAGGAATCTTGTTGATATTTAAATGTTTAACATTTTATGTTGAGAAAACAAGTGTTCCTGTATAATATTCATGTTTTTTACAAAACATATTAAGAACTAGTGAATGCTAAACCATGCAAAAAGGCAGTGAACTTCACAGTGCTCTGCTTGGCATGCGTCTTGCTCCTAAAGGCTAGGTATCACCAGCAAGTGATAGAACACAGGTTCTACAAACACTAACAAGGAATCCCAAAATGATCGTGGTGGCAAGTAAGATGGGTAATTTGCTTATTTGATAAAAGTCACTATCACATTAGCGTTGTAGAGTGTTGAGTGTTAGCTTGCTTTAAATTACTAATTTTTAAGGACTGATGGGTGTTTGACTCACAGTGCTGCAAAAGATAAATTGAATACTTAAAAAAAAACTGGAAGAAGGTCACCTTGAGGCTTAGGCTTTGCTTTTCAGATCAGGTGTTATTCTGATTTTAACTCTCATTTGAAATTTCAAATCAATGAAAGTTACTACATAAGTGTATATGTTCTACATACACAGACCACTTGTAAATGTACTTACCAAGTGAGATTATATATTATATACCTATATAATTATATAATGTATCTATATAATATATATGCATGTAAATACTCTCAAGCATGTCAGTCATAAAAGAGTTTACATGTCATTACTTCTAAAATGCTTACCTTTTTCATATAACCAGGAATCTTATTTTATGTAGTCAATCATAATACTTTCAGCTGTTTAATAAAGGCATCAAACATCCAGCTGTTTCAAACTTCTACCCTAGACTTTAGCATGCGGGCTTCTTGCTTGTGTTTGGTCAGGACACAGGTAGTGTCTCGGATGTCATGTCAAGTACATGGGATAGAAAACGTCCTCATTTCACGTGATTTCATTGGCCAGAATGAGGGCAGCTAGAAAGGTGATGCTCTGGACTGAGGAACTGTTTTAGATCTGGCATGCACATCCTGTGACTGAGCATGTTTAGATCCAAAACTAAATACAAATTATTCTGATGATAATTAATAGGAGAAAGGAAATTGAGAGGCTAAACTGTCTTAGCTTGCCACAGTACAAACACTGAAAAGGTAAAATGTCTGTAGCTAAAAGATGCTCTGGTAAATTGTAAAGGAAAATAAAGGATAAAGAAAGCATGGAACAAAATAAAATACGCCCAAATAAATAAGATCATTTATAGTTCCGTAATTCATAGCAAGTCATTTAATTTGTGAAGGAAATTTCACACTTATTCTTAAAAGCTTCTTCAAGTTCTTCTGTGGACTAAAAACACAACTAGTCACTAAAACGAGTTGCTAAACATTTGGTAATTATTTTCTAAGGGGTATTAATTTCCAAAATGGTAAATGGTACTCTATATTTGCAGTAGAAGAAATGGCATAAACTAGTAATATATTTTTCAGGGGCAAAATGATTCTAGACAACAAAATGTGAGTTTCATATTATATTAAGGGAATGACTCTGGCTTATGTTTATGAGAAGACTAGAGTTGGTGTTATATAGCTGGCATTTTCTTGGGCTGCCAGAAAGCATTTTATCACTTGTCATGTCCCACATATGAAGCAGAAAGACGGAGAGAGAGAAGAGAGGGTTCAGTTAAGGAAAGACCTATAGACTGAGAATTAGGCAGAAACAACAGCCAAGAACAGCGACAGACACAATGCTTGCTCAGTAGCTGTGATGAGTTATCAGAGGCGAACCATGAAGATTAAACATCTGCCGATGGGAGGATGACAGGTACAAGGCAGGAAAGGAGCATCTCACAATTCCTAAATAACCACTTCATGACTGACAGTGAGTTTAAGACGATGGACACAGCATATTTGATAATCATGATGGTTAGCGTGGGTCAACCTGAAACAAACCAGGCACTTTGGAAAAGGGAACCTCAACTGAAGAAACTCCTTTATGCGAGCGTCTGTGTGTGAGCATGTAGGACAGTTGCTATATTATTAACTGATGCTGAGGGCCAACCTAATGTGAGCATTACCAGCCCTAGCTCGATAGTCATGGGCTGTATGAGAAAAGCTGCTAAGCAAGCCAGAGAAGAACTCCAGGACTTGCTATTGTCCCTTGGTCTTTGTTTCTGTCCCCACTCTCATATTCTTACCTTGGCTTCCCTGAGACAGGAGCATGGGAGCTGAAAGTGCAAGTGTCACCTTTCTTCCCCAAGTTGTTTTGGTCATAATGTTTATCTCAGAACAGAAAACTAACCAGGATAAAAATGTCAATAGCAGGTCTTTGTTGGCTTTGACATTTGTTCAACATTGGCTGAAAGAACGGTTTTGAATTTAGAAAATTATATGGATATTGACTCTGAATGAAATGTTTGTGTGCACCCAACAAGTAAGGTCTCCTTTATTTTCCATTATTGCATTGACTTGCCTAGATCAATAGATTAAGAGGCCGCATCCTCAAATATAAAAGAAATCTTATTTGGGAATATGAATTTTGATTATTGAATCAGTTAAAATGCTTTTCTGTGGAATGTTACTTTGAGTAGACCCACAGACAGGAAGCAACTAAAGTGACACATTTTGAAATCTTCAGAGATTTTACAATGAATGTAAACAAACACTCTAAAAAGTTTTGTGAGGAAAATGTCTGGGTTACATAACTGGACCCCTACATCATGCTATTTCATGTGACAAAACTGGTACACATATTTGTGAAATCTAAGGCACTAAAGGATTGGTAGAAAAAATGTTTGGAGTCTACTGTAGTTTCCCATTACCTTTAACTGTAATTTTCTGCATCATATAATATCCAGGGCTCTTTAAAGAACAAAACTAATAGAGTGAATATATATCACTTTATATATAATATACATTATTTATTTATACACACACACACACATATATACATAATATATATAGCCTTGATTAGGGTTTCTATTGCTGCAACAAAACACCATACCAAAAAGCAAGTTGAGGAAGAATGGGTTTATACAGCTTACATTTCCACATTGCTGTTCATCACCAAAGGAAGTCAGGACAGAAACTCAAGCAAGGCAGACACTTGGAGGCAGAAACTGATGCAGAGGCCATGGAGGGGTGCTGTCTACTGCCTTGCTCCCTATGGTTTTCTCAGCCTGCTTTCTTATAGAACCCAAACCTATCAGCTCAAGGATGCCACCACCCACCATGAGCTGGGTCCTGTCCCACTGATCACTAATGATAAAATACCTTGCAGCCTGATCTCATTTCTTCAACTGAGGCTCTGCCAAGTTGACAGGACTATCGTGAAACTAGTAAAATGATGGCTGTCTCCCAACAGGAAATTTTAAAAGCCTGTATTTACTCAGTCCAGAAGACTGGATTTGTCATCTGGTTTTTAGTATATCTCTGAATCCCAAGAAGAAGCCTTTAATATCAGTGAAGCAAGTCAATAGTTTCTGCCTTCCATGTCCTTTTTATATGTTGCTATCAGAAGGTGCATCCTGTTGAGGGCTGGTCTTCCTCTCATCCTCAATGGTGTGCCCCAGCCACTGGTGTTTTACCTAATTATGGGTATAGTCAAGTTGACAACTGAGAACAGCCATCACACTTCCCTTGCCTTAGTGTTATCACTTGAACAGAAGAATGTGGTATTCTTGTGTACATCCTGTAGGCATTTTGTTCTTTAAAAACCCCTTTATTTAATATTTGTACAGATGTGTTTGTGTGCCTGCATGAATTCATGTGAACCACATGTGTGATGGGACATGTGAAGGTAGTTGTAGGCTGCCATGTTGGCGCTAAGGACCAAACCTGGGTCCTTTATGAGAGCAGTGCCCTCCTCAGCTGACTCCAGAGCTCCCAGTATTTTGCTTTTGAATTTTCCCCTTTCAATTCAAAACTAGAAAGCATCTTAAGATAAATATTCATAATTTAATAAAGTCATCATTAACTTAAACTCAATATTCAATAGATCTGCATCATTGGTTTTTTAAAGCCATAGCCCCTTTTTTCATTAAACTAAAATAACAAACATATTTAAATTATTTGTTGGCAAAAGAAGAAAAGTGGTTCAAACTTTACTAGTACCACTGCCCATATGTTACATAACAGAGAAATCACTTTGATTTATTTCATGGAGGGAAGAAAATCATCAATATTTATGCACTCATTTTTCTTGTAACTTTTTATCTCACTTTATTTCCATAGTAACCTTAAATAACCTAAAAATTTCAAGCTCAGGCGATTTTATGCTGAGTAAAATAAGAGTGCAACAAAAAGTAAATATTATATCATCCCCTTTACACGTGATTTCTGGAGCAATCAGATTTACTGAAGCAGAATGAGAATGGTGATTACCAGGGTTTGAGGAAAAAAGCAATGGAAATGAAGAAATAAATAGCCTTTTAGGTCAGAATGAGATACATTTTAGATAATTCAGTGCTAGTTCAGTAGTGACCAATATCCTACCATAATAAAAACTACAATCAAAATGAAAAATAAAGATACATACAAATTACAAATTACTAGTTATATACCTAGAAGACATATTTACTTGTTATCATAGTAATAAATGCTTTAGGCATCAAAGTAGTGGTTTGAAATTATTTATCTTTTCTATAATTCATTAATGTATTAAAAACAAATCAAGTTGTATCCTTATTATATTTTCCAAATATTTCATGAAGAAACTTTATTATTTTAGGAGGAATTGTTGATAAGGATCTTCGTCACTACCTCAACTTAAGATTTCAGAAGGGTTCTGTTGACCACGAACTACAGCAAATCATCCGTGACAACCTCTACCTCCGCACAGTGCCATGTAAGTACCATAGCAATGCTCTTTCCTTTCTATATAAGCAGATACATGTTCAGCTATATACTTACTATTCAACTGAAAAATTCTGTCAGATAGATGATGTATGGATAATTGGAGTTGGACTCAGATTTGAAATATGAACTACAAAAGCAAATGCTTATAGATATAGTTTTTTTGTGTATGATAGGATCATCAGAAATTTATTATTTTAAGCTATAAGTATATCTTGGTTACACTATTCACATTAATATTGATAATATTGATTCTAGGCCAGACTTTCATTAATCCTTAAATTGTGACTGAGGTAAAACTCCACACCAGGAGGCAAGAGACTACAAATTCCTTGATTAAAACCATTATGAATGGAATCTATGGTAGACTTTGCAACAAGAAGTCCCCAAGCTTAAAAAAAAAGGAAGGTAGAGAGAGAGAGAGAGAGTAATTATACTATGAAACACAAATGTAACATATTCTATTACTCTCTCCAGAGTGATGGTGATATATACTGGATTACACCTTTATGTGCAACCTCTAGAAATTCCTTTAAAAAAGAAGAGTGGGTAAACTGAAATAATTTACAAAACAACTTCTGAGTTCCTCTTCCTGTTTTTTGATTAGGACAAATGAATTCTGACTCAAATCCTAGACACTCTATGTACATCAAAATCTTTCTTCAAAAGAGATGTTTTGACAGCTAAAAGCTATCTATGTTGTCAAGAAATTCTGATCTGTTGGTGTTGTGGGTTTTGATTTTTGCTTAGTTATGTCCTAAAGATGGATAAACTCAAAACTGAGCTTTGAAGCCCTTAAAATTTGAAAAAACCTTGATTAGAAAAAATTAAACAAATAAGACAAAATGATTCCATCTGGTTGAATCACCAGCACTTTTGAGAGTGATATAAATGAAAGCTTATATTAAAACGCACAACGATGTGAAGGTAGACCAGAAACCCCTGAGTTTTTAATCAGCATATACTTGGCGATGGGTGGGGTCTTGTCATTGTCAGTCAGATTTGAATAATCATCAAAATAATGTCATAATATATTTATCATCCAATACTAAGTAAAAACACTTGCTAATTGACACATGTTGGTCAAAGTGATTCCTATTCTGTGTGTGTTTATAAGTGAGTAGACTCTGCACTCTTGCTTTGAAACTTCACGCTGAGAAAAGTCCACTTCTAAACTTGAGTTTGACATTCGAGTGATGGGCAGAAGATGGATTAAAGTGACTGGACTGCTTATAAGGTAACGGGTGGACGCACTCTCAAGGCCTTGATGCTGTCAGTGCATCGAAGTGAATTTATCTTTTGTGACAAGAAAGAAGGAAGACCTGAAATACTAAAGAAAGAGGACAGGCGCTTTGTTGTGTTAAATGTGAAGGAAATAAATAAGACGCTGACCTCAGGAATACATGTAGTCCTTGCTAAGACAGTGGCATAAATAAGAAACTGCCAATTAAATATGATGATAATGGGAGGAATTTTGCATTAGCTAATTAACTTTTTACAGCATCTTTCTTTAGAGTACTAAGGAGAAACTAGGAAGGAGAAATAAATATAAGGGTAAAATAGCAGGATTTATGAGTAAAGCTAAAGAACTTCAAGATGTGATTCTAGTTCAAGGTCATGAATTCAATTAGAGAAGCTTGAGTAATATCTGTAAGGAGATAATTAGAAACTCAAGAGAGCTCTATATTATCAGGAAACAATCACTCTTTGATTTTGCAGCCACCACTCCTAATAGCCAGTTCAAATAATACCATGTGTTAACAGTGCTTTTAATTTGGCATAATAGTGAAAAAGCATCTGATATGAAGATGATTCTGGTTTGTACTATTAAAAATGGCTTTCACACTGAGGATCAAGCCCTGGACAGTCTGTCTCCTTCACTCATTAAGTCTTTTAATGAAGTACTCAGATGTTTTCAAAAAGTATGCCATAAAATGGATCAGTAGTGTGGAAAATCCTTCCATTGCTTAGAAACGTGCAAGTGTATATACGTTGACATCCGTTGGCATTCATTATTGAATCTCATTTTGTATACATTCTCCTGGATCAATGTAGTCTCATTATTTCAATGAACCTACTACAGTAAAAGGAAAACATACTGCTAAGAAGCATATCATTGCTCCTATACATACATACATACATACATACATACATATATACATACATACATACATACATACATACATACATACATACATTAAATGTGAATATTGGCACCTCTTGTTTAACAAAGCAGTGGCACTAGAAATTGATTGTTAATAAGTACACAGATGCAAGAGCATTATCAGTTTGATCATGTAACATAAGTTAGTATTTTTTCTTGACAAAAATAATTACAGTAACTTTGCTTACTCAATGGATTGCCCCAACAACTACAACTAGAAGAAAAAGGAGAGTCAAATCCTAAAGCTAACCTTAGTGCTCAGTATGTGTGTAAGAGCCCTCGTGCTATGTGTCCACACAACCCCATCTCACTCAGGCACACACTTTTCCTCAAATCCAGTTGTAAACACCTGAGCTCTCTATATCCATCTTAAGTAAGTCTGTCTCAGGATATGGCCACGTTCTGAGCTAATGAAGGGAAGAAGGGGGATAAATCTAAGTCTCTACTGGGTTTTACCTATAAATAATATAACCCCCCCCCTTAGTTTGTTTGCAAAATCAAGGGTTGCTTGTATTTAGTCTTTTGATTTAGTTTTTCCAGGCATGATTGTTTTCATATAGTCTGTGGGGCACAGACAGCTGTAAGCATCATCTCTGATGCCATCAATTTAGTATTTGTTCAAATCTAGTCACAAAGGAAAGGTCTGCATCAACTGATTCTATATTTCGTGTGGAGCCTAAAACCGTCTCACATTTTTACACGTGAAAGACCTTCTTTAAATGCTCCTTGTTGCTAAGAATACAACTAATAGAGGAAAGTATAAGTGTTTAAGGGACCCTGCGTACTAAAAAGTGAAAGTTTGTTCCTGTTAAATGGAGACTATAATCAAATCTTTCCCATATTAAGATTCTATGTGATTGAACTGAAGTAGAAATGAGTGAATGGTGATGAGATAACTCAGCTGTACCATAGACTATGATAAAAAGTAACCAGGAAAGATGTATGCAGATAAAGGATGTCAGAGTTTAGAAAATCCATTAAATCAAATTCCAATTACCCTGGTGGTGTACAAAATGTGACGTGAGGCAGACTTACTTAAGATGTATGTAGAGAGCTCAGGTGTTTACACCTAGATCTGAGGAAAAGTGTGTGCTTGAGTGAGTCGGGGATGCATGGACACATAACTAAGCTAGCATCATTTGTTTAAAAGGTAGACAGAGTTATTCTATCACAGCGTCTTAAAAGTACAGTTATGACAGTAATTATTATCCCTGAAACAGCATAGATTCAAAAGCATATGTGGAAATTAGTGAACTAAGTACTCAAAATGTTCAATTCATTTCTCGATGTATAGAGAAAATAGAGTTTATTTGGTTTTAATATTCTACTGAGCATAATATTATATATGTTTAATTTTGAGACTAATCAAGCAACTGGTTAATTTCACTGTGCTTCTTAAAGAAGATAAAAACAATCACTCTAATTTATTGATAATGCTCCTGTCCTTCTCCTCTCTGTGTTTATTAAAGACAGATAATGTTTGATAGAAGCACGAGCACAGACATTCCTTAACCTTTTCCCTAACAGACCACATGATGGGGATCATTGTTTCACTGACCAATGTTAAAGCTTCAAAATAAACTGGAAGATATTTGAGGCTATGTCTCTCTCTCCCTTTCTCTCCCTCTCTCTCCCTCTCTCTCCCTCTTTCTCTCCCTCTCAAGATAACAATAATGTTGAGATGGTATTAATGGGAAGTATTCTAAACTTATTTGAAGTGTGAAATATTAATATATACTAAGTAAAAAATGAATAAAGATACAGTAAAAACTATTACATAAAACCAAATATGATTAAATATATAGACCTAAGATATAAAGGAAATAACTTTTGTGGAAGATCTGGCCAAGGCATAAATCACAGTAATGTTTCCACATATTAAGTTTAAGTTTGCAAAGCTAGGCCAAACTAAGAAGAATTGTCAAGGATATAATCGTAAGAGTTTAGTGCACATTTTGATGTTTTGATGCTTATGACAAATTGCCTTCCACAGAGCAAATACCAGCTATATAAAAGTTATGAAAAATGATCTGTTAAGAAAAGTCATCAACACACCAAAATTACAGTTATACAATGAAGCAGCACCGCCTTGGCAGACTGTGAGCTCATATATGATGACAGTGGAAAAGGGCTGTTAGGGTATGACTGGCCAGCCATGAAGCATGGGAGCTGTGAGACAAAATTAGAGATATCTGCTGTACTGAATGAAGCAGAATTTCTTGTAAAACAAGCCATATTTTTTACTTTAATTTCCTTTTTACACTTTTAAACTTTAAATTTGTATAAGTGTCTTCTTCAAACACACCTGGAAAGTATGGTGATTAATAATAATAATAATAATAATAATAATAATAATAATAATAATAAAATGATGGTGATGATGATGATGATGATGATAAGCTACTGGTTATAGTTCCTGCTATTTTACTAACAATTTAAGAGTTATTTGTACATCATAAATTAGCATTGCACAAATATATGTTCCTGACTAAGGTGATACTTTCTGTAAGTTGGAATTTGACATACTTCTAGTCTTCATTGTAAAGATACATTTTTTAATATATAAAGTCAGAGGGAGAGAGAGAGCAACCTAAAAATTAGATTACCAAGCAGACAAGACCACTGCTTCTTAGGGGAAGGAATTCCATTTACTTGAAAATGATCAAGAATAGGACAACAGTGTCAGCATATCTTTCAATAGTTGGGCCTGACCATCATGGTCAGTTGAGCAACTCCTAGACATAAAACCATAGGGGAGGGATCATCCAATTCCATTGAATTTCAATCCACCTGCACTTAACTAATGTTTATTATAAAACTTCTTCAACTTTATTCTTATTTTCTCAAATAAGACTCATACATTTAGAAAATCTGATGTGAAGTTGCTTTTAGGGTGTGAATCATATTCCTTCACGATTATTTCAGATAAACTTGCCAGTTTTGTGTTCTTTGAAAAATAAATTTGATTTTTTAAAAATAAACTAATTATATTTGGCACTAAGTGTTAAAAATTGAACATTATTACTGAATAAATGTGGCTATTAGCATCTGAAGCCAAAGGGAAAGAAATCTAGAAACAAACACAAGTGGATCTCTTGAGAAATTTCTATTTTTGTCTTAGAGGTTTTAGTGATAAAGGCAGATCCAAAGGGTTCTGAGCAGTAGCAAGTGCTGACAAGCATTCATTCATTCTCCTTACTGAGATGGGCACCTGTCTGACGTATTACTTTAAACATATATTATGATTGTACAAAAGATGGATTAGACTGAATCTCTCTTTCTGAGTATATAAAGACTTAGTCAGATACATAAACATACTTGTGTGACACTTCCTGAGGATCTGTGAACAGACATCAAAATATAACAACCTAAATGCATAATTCCATTCAAACCCTTAGTGAACAAATGAGTTTATTGGAGTTACATACAGGATCCCAACTTATTCAAGGACAGCGGTGTCACTGGTGTGGACAATGACTGGCTTACGTTGAAGTTGGATTCCTGCTGCTAGACCAACTAGACCAATGGGATACTCTCTCCTTCCCAGTAATTGTCACTGCTTATATAATATTAGGCAGAGGAGTATAAATCTCATGTACTTCAGTTACTTCCTGAACCTTATAAATTGCACTTAGTTTCTGAATCTAATGAGTCTCTTTTCTGCCACCATAAGAGGATATAACCTTATTAAACAATCCCTTAAATATTTTCTTCTATCCATTGAACAAAACAAATATGTCTTCTTGGTTCAAGTATAATGCATTGGTTTGGTTGGGGGCATATATTCTCTGTGTGAGAAATTAATAATTAAATTAAATCCTTAACTTGATTATTAGGTTCAATTTCTGTCCTGGAATATGAAGCCAAAGAAAATGTATAAGTGATTACATTGACTTATCCACTTAACACCACAAAGCTTCAATGTGAAAATAGAATATCCAGCATAGAAGCAAAACAAAAACACTAAGAGTACAATTTCACTGATGCTTAACATTCCATCTGCCCTGTCTGCGTTCGTTTCTTCTCCCTATCTGTGATGTGACATTTTCGTGTGTTTCCCTTTACATCTTTACTCATTATAAGAGAAAGAGAGACTCCTCCAGAACCTGTAAGACACTGACACAGTTGGTAGGTAGAAATATAACATTGGCCTTCAAATATCCCCAGCCACTGCTCTAAGAATAAGGGGATACGGATGTTCAGTGCAGTTTGTACTCTCCTAGAAAGCCGATCATCGCTTTGAATAAAAGTAGCCTTCCTTCTGAGGAGCCAAGAACATAACCACCTTGAATGTTTCAATCTCGTAACCCCGTGTGCTGGAATGTAAGGTCAACATGTCTCATACTTTTTGTTAAATTAAGACAATATTAAGACAAATCACACTGAACCAGATTTCAGTCTCGTTGAATTGAAACCAAGCTATGGGGTGATTATGTAAGTAGCTGAAAGAAAACAGTAGATGGAGAAGACTTGAAAACTGTGGACTGTAACAGGGCCGTCAGAATCTCCTTCAAACATGCCTGAATAAAATGGTGAATAAGAAAGGGCTACTGGTTACAGGTACTGCTATTCTACTAACAAGTACTGTAGTCAAGAGTTATCAGTACACAGCAAGTTAGCAGGTGGATAGCAAGGAGCAGTAAACCTTTCCTCTACTTATTTCTTATCATGGAACTATGAGTAAACCTCACATCAGAACCAGGGCCATCAACTGTAGAGGTTCTGCTACTTGCTACCCAGAGGACCTTGACAAAGGCCTTTGTGTCTTTGTGCCTGGCAGAAAGGAAGTGATGGACTGAAATGAAATGAAATGTTTCCTCTTGTTCCATCTAAAATTATGTAGCCTTTTGATTCTGCTGGCTTTCTTTATCATTATTCAAATCAGTTTTTCCAATTGACTAAATTATTCTGAGGATGGGATGCCCTTGATATCAAGTAGGTGTAAACAGCTTATGGCAGTTGAAGGTCTATCAAATGCAGCACACACATCACGGAGAAATAAAGAGTAAGGTTTAAATTAAGTGAAATTCCAGATAGAAACCAGCGATGCGTGTACTTTCAAATTTTTCTATGAATGTCAAGTTAAAGATACCATCATAACTCTGATGTTCCTTGAAATTTACCTTCCACTATTCATGAAACTGAAATTTGGGTCAGTCCCAGTAAATGGATAAGAAAATAAACATAATGAGAAATACAAAGGTATTTTAAATTGCTTACCTCTTTTGAATGTGTGATGAACTGAAATGTGACATAAAGATCTCTGAACCATGAGGTATACTGTTATGAAAATGTGATTGCTCTACTTGTGATGTTTAACATGAAATATAATGTCTTCTAATGTTGAACTTTCATAAATGTCACTTATGTGACTGAATGCCTGTGCTTGGAGAGAGCTAATAGGAGACTAAATCAATGCTTACTTAGTGAAGTCAAAACGTTACAGTGCAAATGAAGAATTTAGGAGAGTCTGTAGGTTTTCTCACATGGGATAATTAAAAGTTAAGCCTAAGGTAGGATTGACGATTCAATTAAAAACTTCACAAGAGTCCTAACTTTTTAGGCAAGTCAGAATGGAGAACTGGAGTGCTTCCTGGTTCCAATTCAGGCATAAAATCACCTTCTCAGTTTACCTACGAAAAGATGAGCTTTCAGAGAAGTTGCTCTATATATGAATAAGTCACCGGATATCTGCATGAGTTCCATGGGAGTGGGGGTAGCTATGTGTGCTGCTTCCCACATTAGTGATAACTCTTCCTCTAAAGACAAGACAGAAGAAGAACACAAATAAAATCTGTGTACTCTTGTCTTTTCCCAGTTTTAGGAGAAATACAATTGCTCCCATCTAATTGGCTGACAGTGATGACAAACTATGCATTTAATTAAGGGGCTTGCATAGCTGTGGAAATTGTAGAATTCATGACCTGAATCCAATGCAAATCAGTTTTTTCTATCTTGACACGACCCTAGTAATAGACCATTTACTAAACAAGCTCTAAATTGTTTCCTCTTTGTAATGTTATTGCCAGAAACATTAAAGTATAAGATATTTATAAGGAAAGAAGCATTTCTATTGATATGTGTTACATTTCTATATTGATATAGGAAGGAGTAAACATATAAATGTATATTTATTATCTAAAAGCATTTTTTAATTTTATAAACTTCACTTATAAAAATCTTAGCTTTATTAAAATCTAGTACTTTAAATTCTTGCATAAAATTATAATAATGTAAAACTTTATCAATAGGTATGAAGGTTGCTAGTTAATCACATCAGGATTTCATAAAGTGTGTTTCTTTTGTTGATCATGTTAGGAGTGGTAGAAGATGAAAAGAAGGAAAATAATTAACATAAAAAACATCTGTGTACAAGTATTTTGTGCAGTTTTATTTAGCAAAATCCACTGCCCTTACTTTTCCAACTAGCAAACGTATTCCTGGAGAGCTAATGAACCCTTCTCTAAATCACATAGTCAGTAAGCACATGAGAAGGAACTCAATCTTATATACCAAGTGCCATATATTTGGTGTACCACATTACATCTTCACTCATTATAGACCTGATTTCTCTAATGGTTGAAACAAATTCTGAAAGGCTCTACAACACAAAACACTGATGGGATACCTATCAATACTGATTACTATTTCCATAAAAGCTGTAAATTATAATGTGAACAAGAAGTACACTCTTCAGGAATTACATATTGCACATGTTTCAATGGCTTCTCTTCAGTGACCTTAGCAATATTTTTCATTTTAAGGCTACATCAAGCTGAATAAGTATTTTTCAACAGTGGTATGACTCTTCTCATTCTTGTTTAAAGGACAGTAAAGCAGAAACAACAGGGACATTTCCACAGAGTCCCTGAAATGGCTCTTCTTTGGTAGAAAAGGTTCACTCTGCATGTTAGTGTGGCTGACTTCCTTTGCACAGACTCAGCTGCCCCCTATGACTTAGTATCAGACCTAACTAATCCCCTAGCTCTCTTTGGCCATAGTCCCATAAGAATCAAATTACTCATTCCTTCATTAGAAGCACATATCCCATTAACTCATTTTTCCTCTTTGTTTCTCATTCTGGCTTAAAAGTTTCAGTTTCATGTGCACAATGAAAAATCCAGTGTCCAATAAGCACTGAGAAGTCAGTGAGTCTGGAGGTAAACTTAACCGTTCATTCTTCTTATTATCTCCATTTATTCCATAAGCAAACCAGAATAAATAATGTGTCAAATAGAGCAATTTTAACCCAGCAATATGGCTGCTCTGACAAGGCATCATGTCCAAAGATGTTCTAGGTCTACATGATTTGGCCAGAATTCAGGCATGCTCTGGATTACAGTATGATTTGACTGGAATAGTACATATCTTTAACCCTTGACAATGAAGGTAAGATTAGTTTGTAGAAAGAAGCAGCCATGTTTCAAATTTACATCTAATTGAGAGGGAGACAATGTGATAGATCAGAGAAAGATTTGACAGAATGAGTTGGAGGTGGCATTAGCATATGCTTTCAGGAGGAAAAAGAGGCTACTTAAGAGCAGTGAGAGAGAAAACCGGTGGTGGTGTGGTGTGTATGTGGCAGCTTTTCCAAGACGATGTTACAAAGACTGGTGGCAGAGAAAACAAGCTAGACACAGGTAAAGACAGAATGAATGAGCCGGAGAACGAGAAGGAGCCAGAAGATTAGAGCATAGTCCCAAAGTTAGTGTGAGGCCAAGCAGAGCATTTCAACCAGAAGACAAGAGAAGCCAGATTGAATCAGTTGACTTGAAAAATAGATTTATGGAGATTAGACTCTTCCAGGCTTGGCCTAGAGATAGATAGAACAGGGAAAGAAACACTACGGTCTCAGTTCAAGCCATGTATTGGCACAGCTTGGGTATGGCTTTCATCTCATTCCATCATCTGAGAAAATAGAAGCATCATTTACAGTGTCACACAAGGTAAAGACTAAGAACGAAAACAATGCATGGCATCTTAATGAGGAAGAGTATTAGGGAATTAATTGTTCAGAAAATTACTATACTAACAAGAGAACATGGAGACTAGAGATTATCATTCTTTAAGAGTGCTAACCATAGTACACAGTTGCCAAGAAAGATTAACCTCTACTAACAAAACAATTGCCTCTGAGGCCTGCAGCTAAGGCCCAGAAACCTGAGTTTGAGACTGACATATTACCAGTGTGGCTGCAATTACTTCCAGTGCCTCTTAACTATTAACAACTGGAATAGACTCTTATGTTCCTGGTGAAAATATTACGTATCTGATAGCTTCTGTTCTGAACTAAAATATGAGCTTTAAATGTGTTTCTTCTTAACAGATTCGTAGACATACGGTGACAGTGATGTATCTTAATTTTATTATACCATGGAAGACTAATTTTTACATTCCCTGTTTTAGAACTCTATAGTTAAATTCTTATAGCATGAATAATTGTCAGGCACAGAGTCTTTGTTTAGGGTTTTCAATTTCCTGTCTATGCTGCGCCTCCCGATGATTATATTGTCCTTTCTAGTTATAGGCTTTTGGAGAAATGAATTTGGTCCTTAGAAAGTGAGAATATTTAAGCAGTATCAATGCATTCTGGAATCGTCCTGCTCTACTTATAAAAGGAGACATTTTTAATTTGCGTTGGAGTCTTTGTTCATTTTTATTCACAACTTTATTATTTAAAAATATGAATGTGACACTAACAAAACTTAGTTCATAATTATATTCCTCACATGAGAAATCAATTGACAAAAATGCTTTTGCAACATCATTTAAATCTGGAGCAAGAAAGGGAATCTTAATTAAAGTTGAAGAGTTGAATATATTATTTAAAGTACTACAGAAAATTAATTATGTTTGGAAGGGAATAAGATGCTTTTAGCACTGAGTGGAACAATATCTGTGATGAGAGGCCAATCTTGGGACTTTACTATGTGTCCCAGAATAATTTTTGTGTCTCAAAGTTCATTAGTGAGTTATGCTATATGTCTTTGGGAAGACTTATTTAAAGACAAGTAAAACATGGCTACATACATTTGAAAACCTGTATTTAAGTCAGCACATTGATACAATAGTAATCTAGGGAAAAAACACCTACTAAGACTACTGCCTTAGTAGAAACAAATAAAAAATGCAATTTCCCTTATCTCCCAGGCTTGGTGTTATTCTCTTTATGAATATGGTAATCCTCATAAAAACATATCTTCCAGATTCATCAGTTGTAAAATTGTGGTTGTTATTTTAAATTGTCATTAATGTACTTAATAGCTTGTTAAATTTATAGAGATTAAAGCATATAAACTTTTATATATTATAATTATTTTTATTTAGTTCTGCTAGCACTGAGAGCAACTAAGAGCATGTGACTGTCTGGGTATTGGGGATGTGAATGAAAATCTTACAGTCTCTAGGGTTTATTCAAATCTTGG
Organism: Rattus norvegicus; assembly: GCF_021556685.1. Classification (NCBI taxonomy): domain Eukaryota; kingdom Metazoa; phylum Chordata; class Mammalia; order Rodentia; family Muridae; genus Rattus; species Rattus norvegicus. Next base: position 16,234,223 of record NC_141537.1, on the reverse strand, counting down.
TAAGCTAGCTTTCGTTATTCTAATTTTAGAGCTGAGCGAATAGAATATTTACAATAAAGGAAGATAAAATATTTAACATCTATCATAGTTGAGGCTGATAACTGCCCTCACAACTTAGGGAATGATTATTAAAACAATCAGAGTTACTTTATGTTTGCTTAACGATAATGACTAGACTGCTATACTTAATTGAGATATAAAGCAATAAAAATGGAGTATGTTGGGTTTAATTGAGCCACAGGAATACCATTTATAAACTTGTGTCAATTCTTCTATAATATATCTGTGCTCAAGACATCTTAAAATTTGCAACCTGAAGATACAGATTTTTAAGTTTACAATAAATCTGAAGCCATCACAATCTCTGAACAAATCGCTCAGACTAGGAAAAGTGTTTCCATGGCTTCCTCAGTGGGAATTTGGTAGAAAATACAACCCAAGGTCATTCTTAATAGATGTGTTTATTGGCTCGTCCCTGCATGTTTCCAAAAAGCCTGAAGCTATATTGAGTTTGCAACTATTTAGCCAAGGAATATTCTTAAAATGAAGAAGGTCAGGTTGTATTTGTGGCCACAGATCATATAACTTAGAGTTGACTTATTCAGAGTTCACACAGTATTACTCTTGTATAACATTTCTAGTCATATCTTTTAATATTTTTCAATAGACCCAACTCTGTGGGCACAGGTACAGATATATGTACATAATTTTCAGTCATTTACAGCATTAACCTATAAGTATAAACAACATATTAATATGTGCATATATGTGGCTGTCTCCATAAAAATATAAGATAATAGGACATTGAACAATTGTGAAAATGGATGATCTATATTCATGTTACAGACTGAAGCTTAAACTCTGCTAAAATCACAGACAGAAGAGAAAAACAGAACAGATATTTTTAAACCCAGAGTGAGTTTTCTAAACATATTCCTTCCCCTATCTGAAGTAATAGGTTTATTTATTTTGTTTTTCACAATTTTATTATCAATTGGAGAGTTTCAAGTTTTATTCAACATTTGATCCTATTCACTCCCCAATTCTTCCCAGATATGCCCCATTCCCTTCTACCCAACTTTTCATCCTATTTTTTAAAACAGTTTAAAACCAATTTGTGTTCCCCAAATATTCTTGGATGTCTGATCTTCCTCTAGATTATAATCCACTCACCAGTAGATCAACTCTTATTAAAGAAAAACAATTCTTTCCTCACCAGCTAACATTTGCCAATAACTCCATACCTAAGGGTGGGATTCCACATTCATCTCCCTTCATGCTGAGATTTAGTCTGACTTGGGCGTGCCTAGATTTCATGTGTGTGGTCATAACGATTGAGAGTTTGTGTCCTGAAGACATTGCTTCCTTGTAGTCATCTGTTGCTCTGGCTCTTATACCCTTTCTGCCCCACCTTTTGCGATGATCCCTGAAGGACTGTGCATGGTACAGTCACTCATTTCCTTCTTGGGCAGTTTTCTTTGTTAATGACCATCTACTGCAATAGAAACTTCTCAGATAAACTGGGATGGATTGATCTATCTGTATGACAAGCATTTAGGAAGTGGATTAACACTATGTTTATGTAGCAGCACAGCAATAATAGGTTCTCCCCTAAGGTCTTTGGCATATTTAGTCACAGGTTCATGGTCTGATAATGGTCCGATATATTAGCTTCATCTTGTGAAACTTAAATCGATCAGAACACAGTTGATTATCACCATGATGTGTGTAGCCCTATTCTACCATTGTGCATGCCTCACCAGGCCAGTCACTGTTGAGGTGTGAAGAAGTCACAACAGGAGTGATGAATGCTCCCCCTCTTGCAGTTTCCATTGTACATTCTAGCATATGGAAGCTAGCGAGCAGGGCTGAAGCTTGCTTTCTTCATGTGACTCAAGCATATCTTCAGCAAACAGGTCTCACTGTCAAGTTCTAGAGAGTGAGTGAAAGCTATGATTGCTGTAGCCTTTAATGCTTGGGGGCCTATTATTTTCAGTATACCTCCTTTCACTTTATCTCTCTGTGATTTCTGTGCATTTCTATTATTGGGCATAAATCCCATAAAACAGAAGTTCAAATTTAGTTCATTTTTGTCGTTGTTTTAAAAATAGCACTATAAAAGCTACAGACACCACTCCAAACTACCTTAGCCTGAAGGCAAGGTTTAAATCAACTCTGCAAAGCAAGTTTAGATGAATAAGTGATAAGTCCCTAAAAACATTCTACTTGAGACCTGGTGAGTATTCCTAGAAGCTAGCCAATGACCTGAGACCAAAGATAGAGTTCATATGCCCCAGGGAAATGGGTAGTAACTTAAAACAAACAGACAGACTGACAGACAGACAAATAAATGATGGTGCATGACTTTCAAAGTGGTCAGATTGTGAGCATGCCATTTTAGACTTTGCAGCATATTTAATCTTGTGTAAGAGAAGGATGACTACGTAACAGAATAGGGGAAGCTGTTTAGATTGAAAACAGAGTGAGCTTGCAAAAACAAGTTCAACCACATTATAGCACCATCAGACAAGTATAAGTCAAAACTACACTGAGGACTCATTCTATTCCACCTAGAGAATCTGTCATTAAAAAACAGTTAAGAGCACATGCAGGGAAGGACTTGGAGAAAACAGACTCTTTTTTTTTTTATTAACTTGAGTATTTCTTATATACATTTCAAGTGTTATTCCCTTTCCCGGTTTCCCGGCAAACATCCCCCTCCCCCCTCCCCTTCCTTATGGGTGTTCCCCTCCCAACCCTCCCCCCATTGCCGCCCTCCCCCCATAGTCTAGTTCACTGGGGGTTCAGTCTTAGCAGAACCCAGGGCTTCCCCTTCCACTGGTGCTCTTACTAGGATATTCATTGCTACCTATGGGGTCAGAGTCCAGGGTCAGTCCATGTATAGTCTTTAGGTAGTGGCTTAGTTCCTGGAAGCTCTGGTTGCTTGACATTGTTGTACTTTTGGGGTCTCGAGCCCCTTCAAGCTCTTCCAGTTCTTTCTCTGATTCCTTCAACGGGGGACCTATTCTCAGTTCAGTGGTTTGCTGCTGGCATTCGCCTCTGTATTTGCTGTATTCTGGCTGTGTCTCTCAGGAGCGATCTACATCCGGCTCCTGTCGGTCTGCACTTCTTTGCTTCATCCATCTTGTCTAATTGGGTGGCTGTATATGTATGGGCCACATGTGGGGCAGGCTCTGAATGGGTGTTCCTTCAGTCTCTGTTTTAATCTTTGCCTCTCCCTTCCCTGCCAAGGGTATTCTTTTTCCTCATTTAAAGAAGGAGTGAAGTATTCACATTTTGATCATCCGTCTTGAGTTTCGTTTGTTCTAGGGATCTAGGGTAATTCAAGCATTTGGGCTAATAGCCACTTATCAATGAGTGCATACCATGTATGTCTTTCTGTGATTGGGTTAGCTCACTCAGGATGATATTTTCCAGTTCCAACCATTTGCCTACGAATTTCATAAACTCGTTTTTGATAGCTGAGTAATATTCCATTGTGTAGATGTACCACATTTTCTGTATCCATTCCTCTGTTGAAGGGCATCTGGGTTCTTTCCATTTTCTGGCTATTATAAATAAGGCTGCGATGAACATAGTGGAGCACGTGTCTCTTTTATATGTTGAGGCATCCTTTGGGTATATGCCCAAGAGAGGTATAGCTGGATCCTCAGGCAGTTCAATGTCTAATTTTCTGAGGAACCTCCAGACTGATTTCCAGAATGGTTGTACCAGTCTGCAATCCCACCAACAATGGAGGAGTGTTCCTCTTTCTCCACATCCTCGCCAGCATCTGCTGTCACCTGAGTTTTTGATCTTAGCCAATCGCACTGGTGTGAGGTGAAATCTCAGGATTGTTTTGATTTGCATTTCCCTTATGACTGAAGATGTTGAACATTTCTTTAGGTGTTTCTCAGCCATTCGGCATTCCTCAGCTGTGAATTCTTTGTTTAGCTCTGAACCCCATTTTTTAATAGGGTTATTTGTTTCCCTGCGGTCTAACTTCTTGAGTTCTTTGTATATTTTGGATATAAGGCCTCTATCTGTTGTAGGATTGGTAAAGATCTTTTCCCAATCTGTTGGTTGCCGTTTTGTCCTAACCACAGTGTCCTTTGCCTTACAGAAGCTTTGCAGTTTTATGAGATCCCATTTGTCGATTCTTGATCTTAGAGCATAAGCCATTGGTGTTTTGTTCAGGAAATTTTTTCCAGTACCCATGTGTTCCAGATGCTTCCCTAGTTTTTCTTCTATTAGTTTGAGTGTGTCTGGTTTGATGTGGAGGTCCTTGATCCACTTGGACTTAAGCTTTGTACAGGATGATAAGGATGGATCGATCTGCATTCTTCTACATGTTGCCCTCCAGTTGAACCAGCACCATTTGCTGAAAAGGCTATCTTTTTTCTATTGGATGGTTTTGGCTCCTTTGTCAAAAATCAAGTGACCATAGGTGTGTGGGTTCATTTCTGGGTCTTCAATTCTATTCCATTGGTCTATCTGTCTGTCTCTGTACCAATACCATGCAGTTTTTATCACTATTGCTCTGTAATACTGCTTGAGTTCAGGGATAGTGATTCCCCCTGAAGTCCTTTTATTGTTGAGGATAGCTTTAGCTATCCTGGGTTTTTTGTTATTCCAGATGAATTTGCAAATTGTTCTGTCTAACTCTTTGAAGAATTGGATTGGTATTTTGATGGGGATTGCATTGAATCTGTAGATTGCTTTTGGTAAAATGGCCATTTTTACTATATTAATCCTGCCAATCCATGAGCATGGGAGATCTTTCCATCTTCTGAGGTCTTCTTCAATTTCTTTCCTCAGTGTCTTGAAGTTCTTATTGTACAGATCTTTTACTTGCTTGGTTAAAGTCACACCGAGGTACTTTATATTATTTGGGTCTATTATGAAGGGTGTCGTTTCCCTAATTTCTTTCTCGGCTTGTTTCTCTTTTGTATAGAGGAAGGCAATTTGAGTTAATTTTATACCCAGTCACTTTGCTGAAGTTGTTTATCAGCTTTAGTAGTTCTCTGGTGGAACTTTTGGGATCACTTAAATATACTATCATGTCATCTGCAAATAGTGATATTTTGACTTCTTCTTTTCCGATCTGTATCCCCTTGATCTCCTTTTGTTGTCTGATTGCTCTGGCTAGAACTTCAAGAACTATAATGAATAAGTAGGGAGAGAGTGGGCAGCCTTGTCTAGTCCCTGATTTTAGTGGGATTGCTTCAAGTGTCTCTCCATTTAGTTTAATGTTAGCAACTGGTTTGCTGTATATGGCTTTTACTATGTTTAGGTATGGGCCTTGAATTCCTATTCTTTCCAGGACTTTTATCATGAAGGGGTGTTGAATTTTGTCAAATGCTTTCTCAGCATCTAATGAAATGATCATGTGGTTTTGTTCTTTCAGTTTGTTTATATAATGGATCACGTTGATGGTTTTCCGTATATTAAACCATCCCTGCATGCCTGGGATGAAGCCTACTTGATCATGGTGGATGATTGTTTTGATGTGCTCTTGAATTCGGTTTGCCAGAATTTTATTGAGTATTTTTGCGTCGATATTCATAAGGGAAATTGGTCTGAAGTTCTCTTTCTTGTTGTGTCTTTGTGTGGTTTAGGTATAAGAGTAATTGTGGCTTCGTAGAAGGAATTCGGTAGGGCTCCATCTCTTTCAATTTTGTGGAATAGTTTGGATAATATTGGTATGAGGTCTTCTATGAAGGTTTGATAGAATTCTGCACTAAACCCGTCTGGACCTGGGCTCTTTTTGGTTGGGAGACCTTTAATGACTGCTTCTATTTCCTTAGGAGTTATGGGGTTGTTTAACTGGTTTATCTGTTCCTGATTTAACTTCGATACCTGGTATCTGTCTAGGAAATTGTCCATTTCCTGAAGATTTTCAAGTTTTGTTGAATATAGGTTTTTATAGTAAGATCTGATGATTTTTTGAATTTCCTCTGAATCTGTAGTTATGTCTCCCTTTTCATTTCTGATTTTGTTAATTTGGACGCACTCTCTGTGTCCTCTCGTTAGTCTTGCTAAGGGTTTATCTATCTTGTTGATTTTCTCAAAGAACCAACTGTTGGTTCTGTTGATTCTTTCTATGGTCCTTTTTGTTTCTACTTGGTTGATTTCAGCTCTGAGTTTGATTATTTCCTGCCTTCTACTCCTCCTGGGTGTATTTGCTTCTTTTTGTTCTAGAGCTTTTAGGTGTGCTGTCAAGCTGCTGACATATGCTCTTTCCTGGAAAACAGACTCTTACAATGCTGGTGGGAACATTAACTAGTTAGCCTCTTTGGAGGTCAGTACAGAAATTCCTCCTAAGCCAAAATTAAATCAACAAGACTGAGGCCTACCATGACTAGGTATTTTATTTAAAGGACTAGATGTTGACATGTTAGAAATAAATGTGCATCATCAATGTTTACTGTAGTCCTATTCACACTTATGAAATCTTAGGACCAATGTAAGTATGCAGTGACTGCCCATCTCATGGTTCTCTTGTGTGCATTCTGCCCACATTCCCAGCCATCTGCCCCCTGTAGTCAGCTGCCACAAATCCCCATAACCCAGCAAAATCAAAACTCTAGAGGCTTGTAATTTATCCATCAGATTTATAGCAGTAAATTCTCACCCCACAAAACATCCACACAATGAACTCGGAACCAATTGATACTGATATAAACTGCCCACCTAGATAAGACAAATTGCCCTGTATTTATCTATCCTTTATAAGATATTTAGAGCTACCTGTGACTATTTAAAACCAAGAAGAATATGGATTGTCTTTTTCTTCCTCCATCTTTCTTCCTTCCTTTGTCTTTCCATCTCTCTGTCTCGTCTCTAAAATCCTCAGCCTGTCTTTCTTTTCCACTGCCCAACCAAAGGATCTTGCCTTATCTTGTACCTACCCTCATCTGCATATAGACAGCAACCCCCCACAACCTTACCACACACACACACACACACACACACACACACACACACACACACACACACACACAGGGCTGGGGAGCTGATCTCTTGGTATTGATAAACCAAATAGGGTCTAATTCTCATATGAAACTGTCTCCCTCTCTCAGTATTTCTTGGTTGTCTGTAACTCATTTTCCACTGATGGGCCTATGAAACTTCATCCTTCCATGTTAGCATAACTATGTATGATGTACTTCTTCAGAATTTATGTAGGCAGCCATATTGTTGATTTAGTATGGGTGAAGCTTCTCTGTCATTTTTAGGTTACGCAATCTCATAACAGAGTTCCTGGTTCTCTAGCCCTTACAAATTGTCTACTTCATCTTCTATGATGTTCCATGAGTCTTAGGAAGGGGGTTAAATTATAGATCCATCCACCGGAGCTGGGCATCTCACAATCGCTTGTTCTCGGTATTTGAGCTGGTTGTGATTTTCTACAATGGCCTCTTTGTGAAGTTTTTAAAGAGAAGTTTCTTTGTGAATAAGGAGAGCTACACTTATCTGTGGGTATGGGGATAAATACATGGAGTGGCATTGGGAATTGTCCTAGTTTAGTAATAAGTCAGTTTAGTAATAAATCAGATATACCCGTCTGTATTGAGGTACATTGTATATTAACTCTCTGTGGCTCAGCATCATTGTGGGTAAAATTGTACCCATCTCACAGAATAAAGAGTAAAATATTTAAGATGCACATAACATTGTTACTGTTGAGAATTATGCTAGTTTAGGAAGTTGGTGGTAATAAGTCCTCCTCTAAGATCCATGTTCACACTATCCTTGAGGGGACTGGTTTCTAGTACCTGCCATAACTCTTTTCCTATTGAATTGGCCGTCATTTCAATTAGTTCCCTCTAATTCAAAGTTCTATGAATCTTCCCATCATTATAGAAGCCTTTATGATGGATGGTAAGGGAGCTAACTCACTTTTTTTTATTAACTTGAGTATTTCTTATTTACATTTCAAGTGCTATTCCCTTTCCCGGATTCTAGGCAAACATCCCACCAATCCCTCCCCCTCCCCTCCTTTATGGGTGTTCCCCTCCCCATCCTCCCCCCATTGCCGACCTGCCTCCAACAATCACGTTCACTGGGGGTTCAGTCTTAGCAGGACCATGGCCTTCCCCTTCCACTGGTGATCTTACTAGGATATTCATTGCTACCTATGAGGTCAGAGTCCAGGGTCAGTCCATGTATAGTCTTTAGGTAATGGCTTAGTCCCTGGAAGCTCTGGTTACTTGGCATTGTTGTTCATAAGGGGTCTCGAGCCCCTTCAAGCTCTTCCAGTTCTTTCTCTGATTCCTTCAACAGAGGTCCTATTCTCAGTTCAGTGGTTTGCTGCTGGCATTCGCCTCTGTATTTGCTGTATTCTGGCTGTCTCTCTCAGGAGAGATATACATCCTGCTCCTTGTCAGCCTGCACTTCTTTGCTTCATCCATCTTGTCTAATTGGGTGGCTGTATATGTATTGGCCACATGTGGGGCAGGCTCCGAATGGGTGGTCCTTCTGTGTCTATTTTAATCTTTGCCTCTCTATTCCCTGCCAAGGATATTCTTGTTCCCCTTTTAAAGAAGGAGTGAAGCATTCACATTTTGATCATCCGTCTTGAGTTTCATGTGTTCTATGTATCTAGGGTAATTCAAGCATTTAGGCTAATAGCCACTTATACATGAGTGCATACCATGTGTGTTTTTCTGTGATTGTGTTACCTCACTCAGGATGATATTTTCCAGTTCCAACCATTTGTCTATGAATTTCATAAAGGCATTGTTTTTGATAGCTGAGTAATATTCCATTGTGTAGATGTACCACATTTTCTGTATCCATTCCTCTGTTGAAGGGCATCTGGGTTCTTTCCAGCTTCTGGCTATTATAAATAAGGCTGCTATGAACATAGTGGAGCACGTGTCTTTTTTATATGTTGGGGCATCTTGTGGGTATATGCCCAAGAGAGGTATAGCTGGATCCTTAGGTAGTTCAATGTCCAATTTTCTGAGGAACCTCCAGACTGATTTCCAGAATGGTTGTACCAGTCTGCAATCCCACCAACAATGGAGGAGTGTTCCTCTTTCTCCACATCCTCGCCAGCATTCGTTCTCACCTGAGTTTTTGATCTTAGCCATTCTCACTGGTGTGAGGTGAAATCTCAGGGTTGTTTTGATTTGCATTTCCCTTATGACTAAAGATGTTGAACATTTCTTTAGGTGTTTCTCAGCCATTTGGCATTCCTCAGCTGTGAATTCTTTGTTTAGTTCTGAACCCCATTTTTAAATAGGGTTATTTGACTCCCTGTGGTCTAACTTCTTGAGTTCTTTGTATATTTTTGATATAAGCCCTCTATCTCTTGTAGGGTTGGTAAAGATCTTTTCCCAATCTGTGGGTTGCCGTTTTGTCCTAACCACAGTGTCCTTTGCCTTACAAAAGCTTTGCAGTTTTATGAGATCCCATTTGTCGATTCTTGATCTTAGAGCATAAGCCAGTGGTGTTTTGTTCATGAAATTTTTTCCAGTGCCCATGAGTTCGAGATGCTGCCCTAGTCTTTCTTCTATTAGTTTGAGTGTATCTGGTTTGATGTGGAGGTCCTTGATCCACTTGGACTTAAGTTTTGTACAGGGTGATAAGCATGGATTGATTTGCATTCTTCTAAATGTTGACCTCCAGTTGAACCAGCACCATTTGCTGAAAATGCTATCTTTTTTCCATTGGATGGTTTTGGCTCCTTTGTCAAAAATCAAGTGCCCATAGGTGTGTGGGTTTATTTCTGGGTCTTCAATTCTGTTCCATTGATCTATCTGTCTGTCTCTGTACCAATACCATGCAGTTCTTATCACTATTGCTCTGCAATACTGCTTGAGTTCAGGGAAAGTGATTCCCCCTGAAGTCCTTTTATTGTTGAGAATAGTTTTAGCTATCTAGGGTTTTTTGTTATTCCAGATGAATTTGCAAATTGTTCTGTCTAACTCTTTGAAGAATTGGATTGGTATTTTGATGGAGATTGCATTGAATCTGTAGATCGCTTTTGGTAGAATGGCCATTTTTACTATATTTATCCTGCCAATCCATGAGCATGGGAGATCTTTCCATCTTCTGAGGTCTTCTTCATTTTCTTTGTTCAGAGTCTTGAAGTTCTTATTGTACAGATTTTTTACTTGCTTGGTTAAAGTCACACCGAGGTACTTTATATTGTTTGGGTCTATTATGAAGTGTGTCACTTCCCTAATTTCTTTCTCAGCTTGTTTCTCTTTTGTGTAGAGAAAGTCTACTAATTTATTTGAGTTAATTTTATACCCAACCACTTTGCTGAAGTTGTTTATCAGCTTTAGTAGTTCTCTGGTGGAACTTTTGGGATCACTTAAATATACTATCATATCATCTGCAAATAGTGATATTTTGACTTCTCCTTTTCTAATCTTTATCCACTTGATTTCCTTTTGTTGTATGATTGCTCTGGTTAGAACTTCAAGAACTATATTGAGTAAGTAGGGAGAGAGTGGGCAGCCTTGTCTAGTCCCTGATTTTAGTGGGATTGCTTCAAGTTTCTCTCCATTTAGTTTAATGTTAGCAACTGGTTTGCTGTACATAGCTTTACTATGTTTAGGTATGGGCCTTGAATTCCTATTCTTTCCAGGACTTTTATCATGAAGGGGTGCTGAATTTTGTCAAATGCTTTCTCAGCATCTAATGAAATGATCATGTGGTTTTGTTCTTTCAGTTTGTTTATATAATGGATCACGTTGATGGTTTTCCGTATATTAAACCATTCCTGCATGCCTGGGATGATGCCTACTTGATCATGGTGGATGATTGTTTTGATGTGCTCTTGGATTCTGTTTCCCAGAATTTTATTGAGTAATTGTGCGTCGATATACTTAAGGGAAATTGGTCTGAAGTTCTCTTTCTTTGTTGGGTCTTTGTGTGGTTTAGGTATAAGAGTAATTGTGGCTTCATAGAAGGAATTCGGTAGTGCTCCATCTGTTTCAATTTGGTGGAATAGTTTGGATAGTATTGGTATGAGGTCTTCTATGAAGGTCTGATAGAATTCTGCACTAAACCTGTCTGGACCTGGGCTCTTTTTGGTTGGGAGACCTTTAATGACTGCTTCTATTTCCTTAGGAGTTATGGGGTTGTTTAACTGGTTTATCTGTTCCTGATTTAACTTCGGTACCTGGTATCTGTCTAGGAAATTGTCCATTTCCTGCAGATTTTCAAGTTTTGTTGAATATAGGCTTTTATAGTAATATCTGATGATTTTTTGAATTTCCTCTGAATCTGTAGTTATGTCTCCCTTTTCATTTCTGATAATGTTAATTTGGACACACTCTTTGTCCTCTCGTTAGTCTGGCTAAGGGTTTATCTATCTTGTTGATTTCTCAAAGAACCAACTTTTGGTTCTGTTGATTCTTTCTATGGTCCTTTTTGTTTCTACTTGGTTGATTTCAGCTCTGAGTTTGATTATTTCCTGTCTTCTACTCCTCCTGGGTGTATTTGCTTCTTTTTGTTCTAGAGCTTTTAGGTGTGCTGTCAAGCTGCTGACATATGCTCTCTCCTGTTTGTTTCTGCAGGCACTTAGAACTATGAGTTTTCCTCTTAGCACAGCTTTCATTGTGTCCCATAATTTGGGTATTTTGTATCTTCATTTTCATTAAATTCTAAGAAGTCTTTAATTTCTTTCTTTATTTCTTCCTTGACCAGGTTATCGTTGAGTAGAGCATTGTTCAACTTCCACGTATATGTGGGCATTCTTCCCTTATTGTTATTGAAGATCAGCTTTAGGCCGTGGTGGTCTGATAGCAGGCATGGGATTATTTCTATCTTTCTGTACCTGTTGAGGCCCGTTTTTTGACCAATTATATGGTCAATGTTGGAGAAAGTACCATGAAGTACATTCTGAGAAGAATGTATATCCTTTTGTTTTAGGATAGAATGTTCTATAAATATCTGTTAAATCCATTTGGTTCGTGACTTCTCTTAGTCTGTCTACATCTCTTTAATTTATGTTTCCATGATCTGTCCATTGATGAGAGTGGGGTGTTGAAATCTCCTACTATTATTGTGTGAGGTGCAATGTGTGTTTTGAGCTTTAGTAAGGTTTCTTTTACGTATGTAGGTGCCCTTGTATTTGGGGCATAGATATTTAGGATTGAGAGTTCATCTTGGTGGATTCTTCCTTTGATGAATATGAAGTGTCCTTCCTTATCTTTTTTGATGACTTTTAGTTGAAAATTGATTTTATTTGATATTAGAATGGCTACTCCAGCTTCCTTCTTCCGACCATTTGCTTGGAAAGTTGTTTTCCAGCCTTTCACTCTGAGGTAGTGTCTGTCTTTGTCTCTGAGGTGTGTTTCCTGTAGGCAGAAGAATGCAGGGTCCTCTTGCGTATCCAGTTTGTTAATCTATGTCTTTTTATTGGGGAGTTGAGACCACTGATATTGAGAGATATTAAGGAATAGTGATTATTGCTTCCTGTTATATTCATATTTGGATGTGAGGTTATGTTTGTGTGCTTTTCTTCTCTTTGTTTTGTTGCCAAGACAATTAGTTTCTTGCTTTTCCTAGGGTGTAGCTTGCCTCCTTATGTTGGGCTTTACCATTTATTATCCTTTGTAGTGCTGGATTTGTAGAAAGAAAGATATTGTGTAAATTTGGTTTTGTCATGGAATATCTTGGTTTCTCCATCTATGTTAATTGAGAGTTTTGCAGGATACAGTAACCTGGGCTGGCATTTGTGTTCTCTTAGGGTCTGTATGACATCAGTCCAGGATCTTCTGGCTTTCATAGTCTCTGGCGAAAAGTCTGGTGTGATTCTGATAGGTCTGCCTTTATATGTTACTTGACCTTTTTCCCTTACTGCTTTAAATATTCTTTCTTTATTTTGTACATTTGGTGTTTTGACTATTATGTGTCGGAAGGTGTTTCTTTTCTGGTCCAATCTATTTGGAGTTCTGTAGGCTTCTTGTATGCCTATGGGTATCTCTTTTTTTAGGTTAGGGAAGTTTTCTTCTATGATTTTGTTGAAGATATTTACTGGTCCTTTGAGCTGGGAGTCTTCACTCTCTTCTATACCTATTATCCTTAGGTTTGAACTTCTCATTGAGTCCTGGATTTCCTGTATGTTTTGGATCAGTAGCTTTTTCTGCTTTACATTATCTTTGACAGTTGAGTCAATGATTTCTATGGAATCATCTGCTCCTGAGATTCTCCCTTCTATCTCTTGTATTCTGTTGGTGTTGCTTGTATCTACGGCTCCTTGTCTCTTCCTTTCATTTTCTATATCCAGGGCTGTTTCCATGTGTTCTTTCTTGATTGCTTCTATTTCCATTTTTAATTGCTTCAATTTTTTTGATTGTGTTTTCCTGGAATTCTTTCAGGGATTTTTGTGATTTCTCTCTATAGGCTTCTACTTGTTCATTTATGTTTTCCTGGAATTCTTTCAGGGATTTTTGTGATTCCTCTCTATAGGCTTCTACTTGTTTATTTATGTTTTCCTGGAATTCTTTCAGGGATTTTTGTGATTCCTCTCTATAGGCTTCTGCTTGTTTATTTATGTTTTCCTGTGTTTCTCTAAGAGAGTTCTTCATGTCTTTCTTGAAGTCCTCCAGCATCATGGTCAAATATGATTTTGAAACTAGATCTTGCTTTTCTGGTGTGTTTGGATATTCCGTGTTTGCTTTGGTGGGAGAATTGGGCTCCGATGATGCCATGTAGTCTTGGTTTCTGTTGCTTGGGTTCCTGCGCTTGCCTCTCGCCATCAGATTATCTCTAGTGTTACTTTGTTCTGCTATTTCTGATAGTGGCTAGACTGCCCTATAAGCCTGTGTGTCAGGAGTGCTGTAGACCTGTTTTCCTGCTTTGTTTTGTTTTTTTTTCAGCCAGTTATGGAAACAGAGTGTTCTGCTTTCAGGCGTGTAGTTTTTCCTATCTACAGGTCTTCAGCTGTTCCTGTGGGCCTGTGTCTTGAGTTCACCATGCAGGTCACTTGGAGCAGGAAGGTTTGTCTTACCTGTGGTCCAGAGGCTCAAGTTTGCTGGTGGGGTGTTGCTTATGAGCTCTCCGCGGGGGCAGCAACCAGGAAGATCTGCACCGCCATTTCCGGGTGCTTCCGTGCACCAGGGTTCCAGATGGTGTTTGGTGTTTTCCTCTGGAGTCAGAGGTGTGGGCAGAGTGTAGTCTCTTCTGGTTTCCCAGGCATGTGTGCCTCTCTGAAGGTTTAGCTCTTCCTTTCACGGGATTTGAGTACAGAGAACTGTTTATCCGGTCGGTCCTTTCAGGTTCCGGCTGTGTCTCAGACACAGCGGACTTGCTGCTCCTGTGCCCTTATCCCGCTAACTCACTTTTAAAGGGATGAACTGTCTCCAGGTCCCTGTGGGTAGGTGCAGAACATCACCTTGCTGCTGGTTGAACTGGAAATCTGCACTTCCTAGGTTAAACCTTGGTAGAGATACTTTATACCTTTAAAAGAATTCACATACAAACAAAACATAGGCACACTGATTATTATGCTATAATTATATAATTATTATATTACATATTTTATATTATTTGTTATATAGTTATTATGCATAGTATATAATAAATATAACATAATAATATGTTAAATGTTATTAAAACATATAATTATGCCACATGTCCATGTCTCACTAAGGCTGCTTTTAGGACCAGCTAAATTTCTTTGTAGTGGAAGCTACCTACCCTGCACATTGTAACATCCATGGGTCCTGCCAATTAGCTCTCCAGGGTACTTTCTGAGTTAGGACATGAGAAATTATTTTCATGATTTACCAAATAGCCTCAAAGGGACATAATTGTCCCAACTGAGAAGCAAAGCTAAAGGGCCAATGTATGAGAGGCATTTTTATTTAAAAGAGAGTCATATAGTTTGGGGAATATTCATGAAATTTCAAGTACTAAAATTAAAAAGAGAAACCACTCATAAAACTTTACTCTTCCTGGTTATAATGGTGAGGCTCTCATACCAAGAGTCTCAGGGTAAATTGTGTCCCATGAACAAAACCAGTACAGCAAAAGTATTCTTGGCAGACTGGTACCATTAATTTTGTCTATGGAGCTTTTAAATATTAACCACAATCTCTCAAGGATCCACCTGCATAGTCTGTACTTTCACATGGACTCCTGGTAACCTGACTGTATATATTTATGTCTGCTTGTGAGGATGAGGGTCATGATATTTAAAAGAGTGATTTGTGTAGGATGGGCTGTGTGTTAGTAAGGAAGTTTAACTTATATTTTTTTGGTTTTGCTTATCACATGTATAATTATTATGTGTTTCTTGACTTTTAAGAATATTTATCTTTAATCTTTTTTACAGTCCAGTTGTTATCCCCTAACAGTTCAACCTGTGACAGTTTCTCATTCCATTCCTCCTCTCCCCTGTCTCCAAGAGGGTGTCCCCAAACCCCAACTCCCCTACCCTGCCAGGCCTCTCCATTCCCTAGAACCTCAGGTCTCTTCAGGCTTAGGTCCATTTTCTCTCACTGAGGCCAAACCAGCAGTCCTCTGCTGTATATGTCTGAGGTGCCTCACACCAGACAGTGTATACTCCCTGGTTGGTAGCTCAGTGTCTGAGAGATCACAAGGGTCCAGGTTAGTTGAGATTGCTGGTCTTCCTATGGGGTCACCCTCCTCCTCAGCTTCTTCCAGCTTTTCACTAATTTAACTACAGGGGTCCCTGACTTCAGTCCATTAGTTGGGTGTAAATATCTGCATCTGTCTCAATCTCATGCTTGTTGGATCTCTCAGAAGACAGCCATGCTAGACTCCTGTCTGTAAGCGTACCATAGCATCAGTAATAGTGTCAGGCCTTGGAGCCTCCCCTTGAGCTGGATCCCAAGTTGGGCCAGTCTCTCAGTCTCTTCTCCGTTTTTGTTCCTGCAGTTCTTTTAGAATTAAAAATTCAGGTTCAGAGTTTTTGACTGTGGGATGCCACCCCCATTCCTCCACTCGATGCCCTGTCTTTCTGCTGGAAGTGAACTCCACAGGCTTCCTCTCCCCACTGTTTGACATTTCACCTAAGGTCCTGAGAGTCTCTTACCTCCTAGATCTCTGGTACATTCTAGACAGTCCCCCTACTTTCTACCCCACAAAGTTGCAAATTGAGGGTGGAGACAGGAGAGAAGGCCTAAGGGCCAGCAGAATGAGTGGAAATATTTTCTTATCTTTCAGAGTTAGTCAGCAACTCAATTTTAAATTTTAGAACATTAACTGAGTAGCTGCTGGTAAAATCTACTTGTTGACAGACACTAGAAGACATAGGCTTGTGTGTGCACTTGCATTTGGGGGTGGATACGTGACGTCTAACTGTATGGGAATGCAAGATAGAGCATCAAGCAGAGCAAGAGAGCCAATACCAGGTGACACACACTGTGGCTTCATTTTCAGTTAATGTAATCTTTAGGGACAGTGTGTGGAGTTAAATAGTACTACACAACTGATCTCATGTGAGAGCTCAGTCAACTACAGCAGTAGCTCAAGCCTGCATATAGTATTGAAAGCAAAAGGAAGGATATTTGATATTAGCAAAGTATTTTGGTGTAGATTTGGGCTCTAGGACACTGGGAAGGAGATGACCCTACTGATAGGGTCATGTGGGAGTATGAGAGGGCGTATTCCCAATTAGTCTTTTTCTTAAAAGTATTCTCACTCCGGGGCACTGGAAACAATCTCACATCCCTAGAAATCTCTGTGAAAGCTTGTGCTTAGAATCTCTCTTCTCCCTCCTAGCTACACTGTGCCATCAAACTTTCCTTCATCCATGCAAAATAAAATGTCTCATGAACTTCTTTAGCATCAGCCAAGTAAGTCAGAGTTCTTCCCTTGAGAACCGTACACGTCTCCTCCTAGTATACAAGACGTCATGGATAATTACAGTTCAAAATATTTCTGCAATAAAAATATGGCAGGTAGTTAATCTTTGACTCGCATAATGCAATTCATCTAACAACCAAATCTTTGGGGTAAGCATAGTTTCTATTTACAGGAGAAATGCAGAAGCAGCAGGACAGCTTCTATTAAACAATGTAATTATTATCAATGTAATGAATCTGGATGTGCAATCCAGGAAATAAAATATCTTGACATGCTTTTTCTGCAAGAGGAATGTCCATTCAGATACCTAAACATGCTTATCATGCACATGGCTGGAAATGAACACAGTCAGAGCCCTTATATACTCGTATTACTTCATCTGCAGACCATCCGTCTTCTTGTCTTCCCGCCATTTTGTCCATTCCTGGTCCATTCTTGGACCAGAGCACCAGTCCACTTGAGTCTTCCTTTTTGTTATCATCATTTTTTTTGTTTTTGTTTTTGTTAAGCACTGTAATTTTCTACCTACATCTAAGCCACTCTTTCCTGGTCCTTATCTTTAAGCATGTATCTTGAGGACTGTTTTAAATTAGACATCCTCAATAAAACTGTAAGACTTCCTCTGAGGGAGAGGATTGAAAAGAAGTCACACCATTACTGCCATGGATAGATGCCCATGGAGAATGAAAAGTACCTTCAGTAACTACCAAGCAAAATGTCACCACAGTGTGAAATTCATGAAAATCTATTAACCCATCTCTTTCACCCCTTACAGCTAAGCTTATAGAAGTTCAATTAAATATCAGAGAACTGCAAAACAACTCAGGACTTTAATTAGTAAGTTTAATTGCAAGATTAAGAAAGAAAGCACATATCCACACATTTTCTGAATTCACTTGGCATAAGCCCCCATCTTGTAATAGCTGCTTTTTCATACCTTTCTATATTAACACCCATATTTTTAATTTAATTCAAATGGTTAAACATTTTTCTACTGTATGTAAATATACCCAGATTTCATGAAGCTAGATTGTTATCTGGTTTATGTTTAGTTTTTTAGAAATGTTTCGATCTTAATTGTAGCAACTTTAATACAGAGCCTACAAATATCATGTCTTTCTCTGTATTCTCTTGCTTTGTCCTTAGGTAAATTGGCATTCAATATTAGTTCTGTAGAAGAAATGCACCTTAGTAATTATAAGTTAGAGAATTAAGGCTTTTATGTGGTTTATATCACCAAAGCTCATATGCTCAAGGTTGGTTCCAGTTTAGAGGTATAATGATGGTCAAAATTTTAAGGATTGGGTCCTAGTAAAAACAGGAGATCATAGATGGATCAATGTTTACCTCACAGCAATAGGTAATGTCTCATGTCACTATGTTCCTTCTCCTCAGAATGGGTTGTTCCATGGCCACCCCATGCATTTGACTCTATACAGTATCTCCCAAGATGTGATACAGTAGAGGGCTTTGGTGCAGTCAGTGTTGTGTGTTTGAACTTCTCATGGACCAAAATCTTAGTGAAAAATATAAATTTTATATTATAGTAAAAATTAATTGGTGAATTCTACCTCACCTTAGATCCTTTAGTTCCCAAATAAACACTACAAAACCTTTATATTTATAGCAAACCTTACAGCAGTAGATCAGGACAAATATCAACCCTCTGTGGTATTTTGTCTGCTTCCTTGTCAATAACCCTGTCATGTTTCACCTAGGCTACTCCTACACTGACTAGCCAACCCACATGGCCATATTCTCATGGTCCCTTACCCAATGGTGTCTTCCCTCTTTTTTTCTCTCTCTCTCTGGTATCCTTGTGGTCCTCCTCAGATCACAAGCCCAGCCACATAATATCTGTCTTCTCTCTTCTGTTCAGCTATCAGCTGTCAGCATCTTTATTCAACCAATAGTTTTAAATTAAGTAGCAAGGTTACACAGCATCAACTGGTGTATTGGAGGATTTCCTCATCCCTGAGGCAACCAGATCTTGGGGACCAATAGTTAGCATTACGACACATGGCAACAGACCAAATCTCAACACTTTTAAAGAAAGCCCTAACCTTTTAAATATATAACGTATTTTAATAAACATGTTAGCTTCAAATCTCTTGTTACATTGATTCAAAATACACTGAGGTAGTAGATGAGCTTCCCCTCATACGGTGTCCTTAGCAGTCATTTGCTGTGCCCAGTAAAACGGACACCATCCTTGACCATCTTGAACTTTAGATCAGTATCGGTGTTTGTAATGCGGCACAGAGCATTATTTCAAGGTTCATTTCTTATATCACATTCGAGAATAATGTTACTATTTATAATAAAAACCAAGGTGCATTCGCAGATAGTTGAACCTAAGGATGAACTACCGTAATCCCTTACTCTGTTCTTGAAGGTCATTAATGACAATTAGAAATTCGTTTCTCTTCTGTGTTTGTGTGTGTGTCGATAAAATAGAAGCCCTAGGGACCCTGTATCGCTCATCTCTGTAAAGCAAAGTACTCCAACTTGGGATGTTAACCCCAAATTTCATTCAGGATGATAAAGAAATCAATTAATCTTAATACAATCCCTATTGTATTGTATTCAACATTCCATAGTAGAGGAAACTTCCAAACATGATATATGAGTAAAGGAGAGTAGGGAATAAATATTTCTGGTTTTCTGTGAAGTTTTTATCCTGTTGGCATCTTGAACTAGAAGGCTTTCAAGTACCTGGGTAAGCCTGTGGCTAGAGGTATCAGTTTATTATGGATGAACAAGTAGCACGTTGCTTTTGTTCCTGGAGTTGGTGGTAAAGCTTGAAAGCAAGATCATCATTTTCAGTCATGCTCCATCAGTGACTGGAAGGCATGATTATCAATCTATACAGATTATAAACAGCATTACGTTTTCATTTGGGGGCTGTAGCAGTGTTGTTAGCTTGACATAATCACCATTATAGCCACACATTCTTTCCTGAGGTCAGCTACAGCCAGAAAAACTCTAGCAATTAGAGTTGTGCTCATTAACAAACCTCTATCTATACGTCCCCCAGCTCATTAGTACTATTGTCACCTCCCAATGCCTGAAGTCACAAAGTCAGATAAAGTTATTAGATAAAGACACACCTGTTTGTCTTGTGGAAGAGATGCCATGTTGACCCATCCACTACCAACTGTGGGAAGCTTCCATGAAAACGAACGCCCTCCGTGGTTCTACTCTGAGAACTTGCCTTGTATTTCAGAGCAAGCTCTCAACTTAGTGGCTGCACTTTTGATCATGCATTAGTTCTGTCTTGCCCTACCCTCCTTGGTGCTAGTTCTCATTTCCCTTAGATCCTGACTTCTCAGTATGTGCAATATACTTCCAAATTGAAGAGCAAATGGTGGAATGGTGAGGTATTAAACAATAAGAAAGTCAAGGTATGTAATAGCAACTGGCTAATGTGACAAACAGAGTGGAAGACAGAGAGCAGGGGTACTTGCACCTGGGCACAAATGCATGTTTCAAATTCTGTGGGCCTTTGCTTACCTCGACAATGAAGTCATTACATAACTATAGTTTTCTTGAGCATCAATACAATAAATGGAAGGACCAGTTGACCAGTTGATTGGAGTAGATACACACACACACACACACACACACACACACATATATACACACACTTATATATACATATATATACACGTGCACACACAGACACACAGACACACACAGACACACAGACACACAGACACACACAGACACAGACACACACACACACACATATATATATAGTGGACTTCATGAGCAAGCAATGGATAAATCAGACAAAATATGAATTAACTATGACTTTTGCTTTGTGTTTACTTAAATAAAGAGATTTTAAATAGCCAGATGATAGGTATGTAAATACATTTGGAAAAGAAAAATAAGAATAATATTTTTACTTTATTTTTATTATTTCCAGAATAAAAACAATAGTTTTATTTATCTTCTTCATGGCAATGTTAAGATTAGTCATGAAAAAATAATTGGAAGTGAGAGCTGTGACTTAATTGCTAAACAGCATATTTTCAGCTTTAATTTCTTTAAAAGCATATCTCTACATTAGTCTTTGTAAGTATTCTCTGTAAATTATCATAGAGTATGTAAACACAGTGAGGTAACTGATTGGGTGTGAGAAAATGCAGTCTGTCTAAAATATCACTGGCTGTCATCACGGAAGACTGACTGGGTTGCATGGAGAGACACTACCTCGAATTTTCTACATGGATATTTTCACAAAGGTATACAATTCAATGAACAAAGACAACCTTCCTACTTCTAATGGTTAAGTGTTCCACAAATCAAAATCAAATTATAAATGTATACTTGCTCAGCAAACTGTCACAGTCTCTCCTAATTAATCTGCCAAGGCTTAAAGGTATGGAATTACATAAGGTGAACTCTATTGCTACAGGGAAGGAAAATTTTTGACTTAATTTTTAAAAGTGAATTACTAATGATCCATATTAAGGAAAATAATATCAAATAAATACTGCTTAATATGTTAAAACAAAAAGTATCATATTCCATGAGTTAAGATTCTAACATTGTTCAAATGAAAGATTCCCTTCCCGAAACTCTATTCCCTTAATTCCTACCTAGTTTGAGATTTGAGATGGTGATATATCCAGAGTTTCTTTTATTATTCATGGGCTTTAGTGTTTCCATATAAAATTTGCAATTATGTTATCAATGTCTATGAATAATAGGGCTGGAATTTTGATGGTGATTGCATTGACTCCATAACTTGCTCTCGGTAGGATGGCCATCTCATTATATTAATCCTCCAGATCCTTAAGCATGGCGCCAAGTCTTTCCATCTCCCTGCCCTTTTCAGTCTGGGGCTTGTGACGTTCTAGTTGGACCCATGTGAATGATGCACGCTAATCTCCTTTTTCCCAAAGTTGGTAAAGCCTTCATCCTGCCTTCAAGCTCTTTTGGGCACACTCACAGACTTGGACCCCTCAGGCCAGTGGGTAGGGACGTTATTAAGCCTGTTCATAAATGTGAGAATGATTTAACTCTCATATACAAACAGAAATAAAAAATTTCAAGACAATAAAGAGAATCATATAGAATATATTCAGAATCAGAGTGTCAGACTTGTTGGTGGCTTTAGATGTGCAAGTGATTCTGTCAACTGCAATGCCCAGTAAACCTTTGTCACCTACTTTTCTCAATGACCATTTGGTCCCATGAGTAAGAGCTTTTCAGAGAAGCCAGTTGACTTTCCCTTCGCCTACTTGGTTCTTGGACTATATTTAACTTACTTAGTCCTCTCCCCTATCATTATGGTATTTTATTTATTATTATTACTATTATTATTATTATTGACTTTCTATGAGTTTAATTGTCAATTTACAGTCACAATGTCAAAACAAAGAGGGAGCTCAAATTGTTTTTTATGTAAGAGTTTAGAAAACTTAGGTGGAAGTCCACTCACTGCTTTGCTCACTAAAAGCCTCTCACTTGCCGTTCTCCATGAACCAAATGTGAGGCCATGCATTGGGATTGCAAGAGTTAGCTGAGTGAATAAAGTAAATTTTTTGTTTGTATGAAACAGAAAATAATAAACATGGAATGCCAAGATCTCAATTCAAAACCGGTTCTAGATACTTACCTTTAGAAAACCACAGGAAAACATTTGCTATTCATTTATAAGAGCAGGAGTCTGTGGCCTGTATACAGTAAAAGAAACAATATATTTGGAGGTAAAAAAAATCACAAATTATACCAGGGTATTATCTAACTCTAAAAATTGTCAGTCACAAGAAAATGAAGTAATAGTGGTCCCCAAACCACAGATTAATAGAATAATGTGAGATATTAAAAATTAAATGTATTTAGAAAATGTGAAATAAAAGCTGTAAGGAAGTAAATAGAATACTGATGTGAGACACATTTGGAGCCAAATTAAGACTCTTAGAAGTGAAAAATATCATTGTGTAGATGGCAGTTTCCTTAAGGGGTTTGAAATGCCATCAGGAAAAGGAAGCAATAGGATAGAAGTTTTATTTAAGAAATGCAGCACAGGAGATGAAGAGACAGAATCCGAAAGGGAAGTTAAGACATATAGTAGGGAAGGGCAGAATTTTATCACGGTCTATTAAAAATTCTAGAAGACACTAGGGGGCAAACTGGAAAGTGATATCACTACAGGAGATAATGCGAAAGGATAAGAAAAAAAAAGTTAGTTATACTTCTTATATCTTGCTCCTGGCTTAAGTTCCTAAGAAAAACAAGTCGTTTTAGAACTCAGAAAACATATCTGAAGGTCTAAGCAAGAAACTCTTCAAGGCAACACAACTGTCAATAATTGATGACAAAGAATCAATTATCAAGAGCAAATTTCTCAACAACCAAAAATAAAAAGGAAATAAAAACATCAAAGCTCTGGAAGACAATAATTTGTGTGATTTCCATTTTATCCACAACCCACTGAGAACTCAAGAACAGCGGCACTGAAGCATTTTAGACTACCAGAAACGAAAATGATTTTTCTAGTAGCACATAAATCCTTGCCCGAAAGTACACTCTCTTAACGGAAGAGAAACTGAACCAGGAAGGACATTGAATCCAGAGCGGGGGGAAAAAGACATGTTTTTCAGATATGTGGAGAAGCAAAAGCTAGTAAAGGGTGGAAGAAGAGGAGTCATTAGCATAAATAAAAACTAACTGGGAAATAAAGAAACACTAAACTCGTCCAGAGATGTTTCATTATCTGTTGAGAATTGGGAAACATCCTTGGTGTTGAAGTGAATGCATCTCTGGTCGGAATTTAGTTTCTATCCTGATTCAGTTCACTGCGTTTGTTAGATCCTCTGACTTGAACAAGCTTCAACATTATTAATTGTGGTGGACAAGTGCATAGTCTTAAATACAAATAAATAAATAAATAAATAAATAAATAAATAAATAAATAAATAAATAATAAACAAACTGAGTTAGATATAAAACTCCTGCTTGAGCATCAGAACCATTTCCGTGAGTGTATGAATTTCTGCTTCTTTGTTTTTTATACTTGCTGTGCTCTTAGATATTGTTACAGGTGGTATTTATCACATACTCTTTGGCAAACCCTACACAAACATGTCACCTGATTCAACTGATTTAATCCTGGCTACTAAACTTCATTGTCCCATTTTAACAAATGAAAATAGCAAAGAAGCAGAAGACTTTCCAGCATGTCTAGAACAGCACAGCCCAGAACTCAAGGTGCCTCATTTACGCCTCGGCAGCCAAGCTTGGAGACATTTTTGCCCTCTTGATCTTTAAGCTAAAATGTATCTTGTGGTGTAAATCTGGACATCACCAAGAAAGACACCTTGAATGTCTTAGATGGCATTGAAAAACGGGCTATCATTTCCCTTCTGGTTCATCTCAAGGGGTAAGCATCTCCTCTCTCACTAAAAGCGGTATATGATTTTGTACATGTTTTATGCCAAGTCCTGGATAGTATGTCACCTCGTTTGGAAAGATTTCTGTCTAGTTCACATCCTACCATAACTGATGTAATCATTTGTCTTCCTGGCGGCCCGAATGTGCTAGAGTGCACTATTATCTAAACGAAGCCAAATCGAGTAACAGGAATTAAGCCTACTTGCCATGGCTTTTAACTCAGTGTATTGTTGAGTTTGGTGTTTGTTGGCTGTACATGTATCTAGTTTGTAACAAGTATTGATCTATAGTGTGCGGGTAATATCTTCCCAATTTGGCTTGTAGAATGATACTGGACTAGTGTCAGATGAAATATTATTGAAGATTTTTATTTTCATTTCTGATATTGTTATTGTTGATTAATTTCTTACTAGTTTATATATCTTTAGAGAAATTGCTACTTTTTATGTAGGGTATCCCTACATAGTTTAGGAAGTCTTTGAATTCAGGATCAATTGTCTGCCTCATAATCCTGACTAAAGGGATTGCTGGTACACACCAACAAGACTGGTTTATTACCCTTTTTATGTTCTTGAAATCAACATTAAGGGTACTTCTTTCATACCTAATATTTATGTATTTATTCAATAAGTTTTTCAGAGATTTATCTATTTAATCATCAAAAACGCATTGTGGGCTACCAAGATGGCTCACTGGGAAGAGGTCTTTTCCATGTAGACATCTAAATCTGAACCCATGGTGGAAGGAGGGAACAAATCCCTCAAACCTGTGGTCTGCATGTGCCTGCCATGTCATTGTCAGGTGCACACATGCACACGAACACACACACACACACACACACACACACACACACACACACACACACACTCACTCACTCCTAACCACATATAAGTGCGTCTGGATTTATTGCTGTTTTAAATTACTTTTTCTTGTTTCTAATTTTGTTGTATCTGCTATAACTTTATTATTTTCTTCACAGTTCAAGCTCAGTGCTGTCCGGAAGGGAAGTTTGTAAAATTGAACTTATATTTCTCTTCAAATACACATATTTATAACTATCAGTTTCTTTTTAAGTGTTACTGGAACTACTTACCACACATTTTAATAAATCACATTTCTACTTTCATTTTGTTTGAAATATTTTAAATATGTCTTCTGAGACTTCCAATTTTTATATATATTTTGTTTGGGGGCATGTATTTAATCTCTCAATATTAGGAAATTTCCACAGATCAGTTTAATCTTACTGTAGCCAGAGACCATGTTTTGGAGGCCACATGGCTGGGGTTTTTTGTTTGGTTGGTGTGTGTGTGTGTGTGTGTGTGTGTGTGTGTGTGTGTGTGTATTTTCTGGTGAATGTTCTACATGAGCTTAAGAACACTGTTTCTTCTGATCTCACTTGGATGGAATATTCTAAAAATGTCAGTTAAGTCAAATTGATTGATGATGCTATTCAGTCCAACGATGTCTTTACTGATTTTCTGCCTTCTTGATCTCTCAATTATTCGCAGAGGAGTTTCGTTGACTCTCACTCTAGAGCAGCCTGTCTATTTCTCTTTTCATCATCAGCTTTGGCTTTATATGTTTTCAGGCTCTTTGGTAAGACACATAACATTTTCTCAAAAAATTGATTCCATTATCATCAGATATTTCATTGTTTTCCTTGATAATTTCCCTCATTGTGAATTCATCTTTCAGTAAAGTTGATTGCTTATTATTAGACTGTGTTCTAGACAGAGTCAAAATTCTTGTTTACCTTAAAATACTTCTTCATTTTCTCCTCTTCCTCCCACACGCACTCCCCTATGAACCCCACCACAATTTCAAAACAGACAATGTTATTGTGGGCAGAGAAGCAAAGACTATTGGCACAACCAGAATCTGAATTCAGTGTATTTTTTAAGCCTTCCTGTCACTTCTGAGAGAGAAACACTTCTCAAAGAGCAGCCTTGAATGTTTTTCCCAGGGCTTTTAAAGGTGAAGAACACAGAAAAACTACATCCTGACTGGCAGTTGCAGGAGGAAGTAAACCAAGCAAGCTGCTGAACAGAACTCGAAAACATGCAGTTAGCTGGAGCCGTTCAACCTGGAGCTCTAGGCCTGTGGGACTTTTCATAGAAGGGTACAAAATTAGACGGGGATGGGACCCAGCTAGGTTAAACCAAAGATGGCTCCAGCTGAGATATGAAGAAACGTTTGTGTGTATGTCAGTGAACTCTAATATCACTTTATTATTTAATTAGGTTTTAAAAGCCAAATGAGGTTTCTGGCCATGCCAGACATCTCATAAGTAAAAATGGTGAGTTTCCCTGACAAAAGAGACTTTTTTTATTGGTTATTTTATTTATTTACATTTCAAATGTTATTCCCCTTTCTAGTTTCCCCTCAGCAAACCCAAACCATCCCCTACCCCTGCTTCTATGAGGATGTTCCCCCATCCACACACCCACTCCTGCCTCAGCACCCTAGCATTCCCCTACAGTGGAGCATGGAGCCTTCACAGGACCAAAGGACACCCCTCCCATTGATGCCATATAATGCTACATATGTGGCTGGAGCCTTGGGTCCCTCTATGTGTACTCTTTGGTTGGTGGTTTAGCCCTTGGGAGCTCTGGGGAGTCTCGTGGGTTGATATTGTTGTTCTTCCTGTGGGGTTATAAACCCCTTCAGCTCCTTCAGTCCTTCCCCTAACTCCTCCATTGATGATGGAAACTTTGCCCATCAGGTGGATTTGGCTACTTGTGGGATCTCTTTTTTTGCCACCCTACTCCAACCTTTTTTCTACATTTTCAACCCCCTACCACTAGATAGGAATGAAAAAAAGATCAAGAGGAAAGGAAAGAGATCCTAGAATAAAGTCTGGTCAGATGGGGTGACTTTATTGTTAAGCTCTTTCCTGCTGATTTAGCGTAATGAGTTCCTTAGGACAAGTTTGATCTTTGCCATCAGGTTTTCTAATTTCTTTCTATTGTTTCCTCTTTACACAGGACTACTTAGTAAACAATGACCAATAACACCCAAGTGCCAACAAGCAACCCACCATGCCTCTCAGGAACCTAGCATTTATCTCCTGAAAAATCCCCAGAATTCCAAATATCGCACCATCACAGAAACCATCTTCAGCTGAGAAAATCATGTCACTGCTAGAGCACAAGGCAGATAACAGCTGCAGTGGTCAGGCTGGAGCAACCCCATATCCCTATGCCTGGGATCAAATGTAAACAAACACACCCCCATAATATTATTGTGGTTTTCTTCTTTTCTCTTACTTTATTTTATTGGATATTTTATGTATTTACACTTCAAATGTTATCCCCTTTCCTGGTTTCCCCTCCAGAACCCTCTCCCTGTTTCTATGAGGATGCTCCCCCTCCTACCCACCCACTCCCACCTCACCATCCTGGCATCCCTCTACACTCGAGCATCAAGCCTTCACGGGACCAAGGGCCTCTCTTCCTACTGATGCTAACAATGGTTACCTGTGAGCATTCGCCTTTGAATTTGTCAGTCTCTGGGAGAACCTCTCAGGAGACAGCTATAACAAGGCTCCTGTCAGCAAGACATCCTCAGTGATGTCTGGGTTTGGTGACTTTATATGGGATGGATCCCCAGGTGAGGCAATGTCTCAATGGCCTTTCCTTCAGTCTCTGCTCCACACTTTGTCCTCATATTTCCTTTAGACAGAAGCCATTCTGGGTTGAAACTTTGGAGTTGAGTCAGTGACCTCATCGCCCAAGCTGTGGCCTTGCCTAACCTCTGGATATGGTCTCTAATGGTTCTCCCTGCCCTTTGTTGGGCATTTCAGCTAATCTCATCCCTATTGGGTCCTGGGAGTCTCTTGCTTTCCTGGCATCTGGGACTTGTTGGTACCTACCTCCTGTTCCCTATCTCCCATTGTTACACACCTCTGTTCAAATTCATGACCCTTTGTATATCAACTCCATCTCCTCCCATACCTGATCCTGTGCCCCCTTTTTCCACTCCCCTGCCCCTCCTTTCTTCCTTCCACGTTCCTCCCACCCTCTACCTCCTGTGAGTATTTTGTTCCCTCTTTTCTAAGAAGGACTGAAGCATCCACATTTTGGACTTCTTTCTTCTTGAGCTTCAAATGGTCTGTGAATTGTACCTTGGGTATTCCGAACTTTAGGGGTAATATCCACTTATCAGTGAGTGCATACCATGTGTGTTCTTTTGTAACCGGGTTACCTCACTCAAAATGATATTTTCTAGTTCCATCCATTTGCCTAAGAATTTCATGAAGGAAACCAAAACTCCAAAATTGTTACTACAAAAGGAATATAGAATAAAATAATATTTAATCATGCACATACACACACTATATGCTTCATTAATAGGGAAAATGTGGACAGTACATATATAAACTGCATGCTAATGCCTACTATACAAGCATAAGAACTCGAATTCTGATCCCTAGAACCCAGATAAAAGGCAAATAAATATGCATCTGTAACCTCAGCACTGGAAAGGGGAAAGGCTAAAAATGTTGGGCCCCTGGAGCTCACCGGACAGTCAGTCTAACCAATCACTGAACCACAGATTCAGTAACTAGCCAATCAGTGAGTCCCATGTTCAAAGATTCCGTGACAGATCACGCCTTAAAAATAATGTGGAGAAGCTCTGCAAGTTCCCTCTCCCCACTGTAGAACATTTCATCTAAGTTCCCTCCCTTTGAGTGCTGAGAGTCTCTCACCTCCCAGGTCTCTGGTACATTCTGGAGGATCCTCCCAGCCTCCTACCTCCCAAGGGTGCCATTCTTTTGCTGGCCCTCAGGGCTTCAGTCCTTTTCCCCCACCCAATACCAGATCATGTACCCCTCTCCCCAACCCTGTCCCCTGTCCCCTTTCCCTCTCAGGTTCCTCCCGCCCCCCTTGTGGTTGTTTTCTTCTCCCCCACAAGTAGGACTGACACATCTTCACTTGGGCCCTTCAGCTTGTTGACCGTTCTGAGCTCTTTGGACTGTATCTTGGGGATTATGTACTCTTTTTTGGGGGGGTGCTAATATCCATTTATCAGTGAGTACATACTGCGCATGTCCTTTTGAGTCTGAACTACCTTGCTCGGGATATTTTCTAGTTCCATCCATTTCCTTGCAAAACTCAGGATGTCCTGGTTCTTAAGACATCTATTATTAACCTCTTCTCCACCGACTAATGCACACACAGACTATACACTTACATATTTGCTACACACACACACACACACACACACACACACACACACATACTTTTTTTAAAAAAAGTTTTTCTAAATTCCCAGAATATGTACTTTATTTCCCCATGTGCATGAAATGAGTAATTACTGCTTGAATATGCAAATTTAGGATGGACTACATTAAAGGGGTGACTATGATCTTTTCAGATGGCATGGGATTTTTAATTGGTCCATGGTCATTAAAGTAAATGGAATTAAAAATGAAGCTCATCACTTTTCTAATTGGGACTGGGCTGCAAATGTTTTAACAGTGAACACACTATGAATGGTATTTTACTTCTTTTCATTGGCTAATAGGCGTTGATCTTTTAAAGTCTATCAAAGGTCCGAAAGGTCAGGTGTTACAGTAAAAAAAATCACTCACAGTAGAGGGAAAAATATTCCAACTGCTCTATTTTAGACTTATTTTGAACCCTGTGTTGCTGCCAGGGGTGGAGGCTCATGCCTGTACTGAGGCATTTATGAGACCGGAGCAAGAGAACCATTACAAGTTACAGAGCCTAGGCTACATAGTAAATGCAAACCCAACAAGTCACAAAGCAAAGGGATTTACTGTTGAAGCCCCTGTCACTGTAAGTTGGGAAAGTGTCACCTGATTCTTCCCCCCATTTCACATATCAAAATATATTCTCACTAGTCCATCATGGATTATAAAAAAGACAGGCCCTCAATGGAAATACATAGAATATGTTTAGAAATAGATATGCTCTGACCAATTATCACAGAACAAGTCAAAGGGTGGATTTACTCTTTGAGGAACACTGTATCCCAGTGTGAAAGAGAGTATCCTGTTTAGAATTTGACGCTCACAGTGTTCGGGCTTGTGACTACCGTAAATTAAATGAAGCCACATGCCCCCAGTGCACAGAGTAGGCATCCAAAAATAGAACGAGGAAGAGAGCTGATTTGAAGGAGGGACGAGTAGTCAGAAGTGGCCATAAGAAGCCAGGGAGCCTGAGAAGTGCCTTGGGATGTGCAATTTCAAGATGCAAGCAAATAACAGAAGTCCCAGAACACGCTCAGTTATTCCGGACTGAGTGTCCCTCTTGTTATGTGATTATTTCTGGAATTTTTCTCCACCGGCTTCATTTACAAGGGAAAGGGAAAGATGACTGGAGAAGAACGGAGGAAGTAAAACTTACTGAGTTCAGAAAAAATTATTTCTATCCCAGATTCTATCATCCAGAGAACAGCTAATAAAAAGAAATCTCTAATAGCAAATCTTCCACAATCCATCACAGCCAACAGACAATTGTAATTTAGCATGAAGGCTCTTCTTGCACAGAGAACTAGCAAGGCTATCCATCACCTCTCTGTCAGTGACATCATAAACAGGCCCCTCTCTAATATTTGTTCATCCTTTGTGATCCACTGAAATAGGTATAAGTATATTACTTATAGAAATACAGAAGAAGCAAGTCCCACTAGAGTATGAAAGGTAAATTTCAGAGAGACAATTATTACACCTAGAATAACATACAAAATTATCTCTTCTTTCTCTGAAATGGGAGAAATCAAATTGTACGCTTTTCAAGTAGAAGGAGAACATTAACCTGACGGGCCATGTGTTAACAGTGCTACAGAATCAAAATGCCATTGAACACACTGTGTCCCTGCGGACTTACGACTATCTTAAGTCCACAAACCCTGGTTTAATTCACAGAGCAACAGTGAAGCATTCAGCATTACTCCAAATGCTCAGATCACTTTGGGAGAAATGCTCATCACATAGGCCAAACATCTAAAGAGTACACTACAAATGTATATGCAAAACCATAGCCTATACAACTCTTAATTCACTTGATTTTTGCCATCAACTGTTCCCCCAAATAAATACTCTCCTATGCTCTGACAACATCAAGAAGAAAGTCTTTGTTAATTTGTCAGGAAAAAAGTTCAATTGCCACAGATCCCACCTCATTGCTGGAGGCATGAAGTGCTAGTTTCTGTATAACCCATCAGAATATGATTTTATAAAGAATAAATACATAGAGTCTATTATATGTATATGTTTCAAATAACAGTATTTCTAGGGATATATATGCACATATTGTTTATATCAGTGATACATAGCTATCATAAGTTATAGATATTATAATGTGTATAATATATACTCATATTTCTAATCAGAGAGTACCATAGAATCTCCCTCAGTTCTGTAATTCCATTATTCCAAATGGAAAAGAAGCTAGCTTCTAGGAGACAATTTGAGATATGGATTAAATTTTTATCATTTTGTTTCCACTTTTCAGATACATGTTCTATAAAATTTTCTAAAACAAAGTTTATATTTAAGAAACTCCTCAAGTGGATATTTCAGGAAGGCAAAATAAGAATTTAATCAAATTTTCTATAGTAGCATAACAAAGTTCCCTTTAAAGGAGGTGGAGGTGGGGTTCAGCATTTTGCTTTACATTTAATTTAGTGAAGTGCATTTTAGTTGGTGATGAAGATTTAAGCTTTTAAAATCAGCGATCAGATATGTTTTGCTAATTAAGCTTGATTGCTCCTTTTACATCCCTGCTTACAGACAGAAAATTATATACTATTTAGAAGTATAAATTCCGAAATATCAAGTTAATACTAACATATCCAAGAAAAGAAAAGCAAATCATTCTGCGATTTCAGGTCTACTCTACTGCTTCTGTTTTAAAAAAGGTAGCAGGTGATACAAATGTTTGCAAAACTCCAAAGACAGGCTCTTAATATGTATATGTTATCAATTGTATAACGAGCATATTTCTACCTTATAATGGCTACATATATAACTGTAAACTTAAAATGGCTGCATATATAAACAGTTCTTAAATAATTATATATATTTAGAAATTTTAAAAAATCAGAAACTTTCCATGTAGCATTTAAACATGAATATCTTTGCTCAGAGCATACTGGATATTTTGAGGTTTATCATAAAGGAATTCATTTTTCAGGTGAGAAATGGAGACCTAAGAAGATTAAATCATGTATCCAAAGTTACACCCTTAATACATAGTAGTAGGAACTTGGTCACATTCTGAAGTTTGCCTTCAAAACTGGCATTCTAATCTTCTAATAAACTATATCCAAACTATATGTAGGCCCAAAGAGGGCATGACAAATTTATCTAAGAAAACCAAAACTGCATAAAAAACTCATAAAATATTATTAGTTTTCCATTAGAAAGACAGATTTAATGGTCTCTTTTGGATTTATCTTAGCACCCCTAATTCAATTAACATTTATAATATGCATTTGTATAATATTTATGTGTATTTTATATATAACATATATGTGTTATATAATATATATACACTTGGCTATTCTATACAAAAATTTTAAGGAAACATTGTTATATCTACTATAAAATATGTACATTCTAGGATTTGAAACTCTTACTCATTACTGAATGTCATTTCTCAGTTGTTAAAGTAATTACATCTGATGTACTAATTGAATATAATTGTATTACCAATTATACATTTATCTCCACTTTAGAAATCAACAGAGGAAGGAAAAGAATTAATAGCTCTGAATGAGTATGTTCTTCCTACTTCCTCTTGCTTGTAGACTTTTAACCTTGACCATGTCTCCTTGTAAACACACTGGTAGAGTTGACTGGTTGCAAGATGAAAGAGGGTTTTCTGAAGCTATGAATCCTATTATCAGGATACATCCAGTCAGTCTCCAACACTTAATTTAAGCAACTGACATTTTTTATGAGATACACACTCACCAAAGAATATCAAATAGATGTGCTCATGAAGTCATTCGTAAAATGTAACATACCCCACTCACTCCCAAATTAAAGGTTTTCTTAGGTTGTAAGTTACACCATCATGAAACTAGCATCTCTCTCTCCAAACACAGGATGCTTCACAATGTTGCAAAGTGCTTGAAGAATCTCTGCTTGAGCGATTTTAGGTCCCAGACATTGATGTGGTCTGACCCCTTTTGCTATCTCCAGCTGGTCATTATCGAACGTCTGTTTCTTGGGAGTCTGGTGAACAAGTAAGACCTGTGTGATCTACAGATGCACACCCATGGCTTTCTCTCAGGAAGAATAGACTAACTTTCTGTTGCCCCTTGCCATAATGTACAAAATATAAAAGCCAGTTCTTGAATTTCCTTTTGTATTAATGAAATAATTTTTTTAACATTCAACATAGGGTGTGTATTTTATATAACTGTTAAATATTTCCTCTTCTGGTTAAAAGGTTCCTTCCCAAACCAAGAGTCTATTGGAAATTGATTACTTCTGGCAAAGGGAAATTCAGTTTTCTCAAATGGAGTTCCTAGGTATATGAACCTTACTCCAGGACAGGCACATGCCCAGGAGTTGCTCATCAGAAAGTAAATTCCATGTTTGTTTTCTTTGGAGGTGGGCATAGCTTTTAATTTTACTTTATTTGGGCATATTTATTTATTTATTTATTTATTTATTTATTTATTTATTTATTTATGGTTGTTTTGACCTTTCTTCTTGTTGTTGTTGTTGTTGTTGTTGTTGTTGTTGAGAGAGGAAGAAAAGAAAGAATACGACAACATGAAGTTGAGTAGGTTGAGGAGGTGGGGGTGGACCAGCACAAATGTGGGAAGGAAATACCATTATCAAAGTACACTTTTTATCCTTTTTAATCATGTAGAAGTTGATTTTGTAGAATTCTCAAATGACACAGAGATAAAGAGAGGAACTCACCTTCAATCTGAAATGCTATAAATGACTCTAATCCTGACTGTTATCACACTAACAAAATTTATCAGACAAAATCAGGCAGGCATGTTGCAGGATTCTCACCGAATAACTGGTAAACTGGGTACGATAGTTATCCTTCAAGCTGCCGCACTCAATATTAAGTAAATTAGTTTAAATCACTTACTTAGAAAGTATCAGTCCTTAGTAACAATACATTGATTATGAAGCTTTTTTTAAAATTATATAATACCAGGTAATATTAAGTAAATATTGAACGAGGATTTCAGAAGACAATAGCCAACTAGCTGAAACAGGGGATCGGTAGAATCAAGGCTCACCATGAGAAATACTGTCAGTCCTGACTGAAAATACTAACTCAAAATAAACAAACAAAATTCCACAAACGACATCTGAAACTCTGGTCTACATCCCGCGGGTGAAGCTAGGAGCAGGCTCGCCTCGCTGTGATTCTCTCGTTCACTCTTTTTTTCACCTCTGCACCTACCTTATTATGAAATAGCGCATACTTCTGAGAACCCACAGGGAATAAATAAAACACAGTGTCTTGCCTCAGGTCAAGATTTTAAGGGCCATCTTTACATATTTGCTGGAAAGCGCAGTGTCTGCTAAAGTGTGGAATCCTGTCTTTGTTTCGATACGTCCTGAGATAAGTTTCCCTTTTAATCAATTTGTCTTCCATTTATGGAAGACTCTTAAGTTTATGTATTTGGAGAACAGCATTCTAAGTCTTTACTCTCAGCCAGAATCTAAGTTCCATTTAAAACCTAGGCAGCAAATATCTCCTCAAATATTTACACTATTTACCCAGTCTGAAGAGGTAAAAAAACGATTGTAAGGTTTGAAATTGGGGAAACCTGGATTCAAATTCTCACGCTAACACATTTCACTGTGCAGTCCAGGCAAGTTCCTTTACTTATCTGCAGCTCCCCCACCCCATGTGAACTGCTGATCCTGGTACTTACTGTGCTCAAACATTCACTTGGTTGAAGGATGGCAAGTTTAGGTACTTAACACAGGATTTAGCACGGGCTGAATGAAAGCTCTATCATGACATTAGCTCTTTACTTATGCTAGCACTGTTCTGTTTCTGTTTTCTTTTACCTGGATATGGTACCCATCTATTTTTAAATGATAGTGCCATTGGGGAAGGTATTTCATTACTTATTTTTCATAGAATAAGAAATGTTCATTTTCATTGTGTTCAAGGAAGGCTTTGGGGAGACAGTCAACTATAACCCCCCTGACTCCCTACAACTGGCAGCCCATGCCTTCACTAATAAAAGATTTCAGTGAGATAGTAAGCAGTTTTAGAAACATATTCCAGTGCAACTTAGCTAACACTTGTGCATGGACATTGTCCCTCCACTTGACCTCCTACAGTTGTGCAGAGCATCTGTGGTCTTTTGCTTTCTGCCCATTTCCAATCTATGCCTGCTTCTGAATTACATCCCAGTAGTTCAAGACATGGTATACTGAGTTACAACCACAGGCAGTGTTCTTTTTTGTTTAGATACTTTCCTATATGTATATATTAATAAATTTTTAGTTTATACCCACTCTACATATTTTCCTTGCAGACAACATTACATACTGAAATTACCAAAGCTAGATTTGAACAATTACATTTATGTCACAACACTAAATAACAATGTATAGAAGTTCTCTCCAGAAACCTTGGAAATATACATGATATATGATAAACTGAAAAGATCAATGCCATACAGCACACTAAAATGACTGAAACAGTTGTCACAGTTTAT
This sequence comes from Rattus norvegicus, assembly GCF_021556685.1. NCBI lineage: Eukaryota > Metazoa > Chordata > Mammalia > Rodentia > Muridae > Rattus > Rattus norvegicus. The sequence continues at coordinate 16,198,331 of NC_141537.1, read as the reverse complement.
AGGGTAGGTAACTCAGACCTGAGAATTCTGAGCGAGTTCAGAGAGTAAGAGGTTAGCAGCCACACAGTGGCATAGGGTCAGCCGGTGCGGAGGGAGTAGTGAAATACACGCCAGGTTCCCCAAGTAAACATTTATTCACCACATCTGTTTATTCTGTGTGTCATCACAGAAGGAATGTTTTGATAGATTGCTTCAATGATGTATGCCGTGTATTAACTAATCCCAGAGCACTCATGGGCAGGCAGTGTCTCACTCGCTTTGCCTTGAATGATAATGGCCCATTGAAGCCATTATCATTTCAGAGGAAGGAAAGTTGCGAGGATGCCTCTTAGATTTCTGTGGGGGATTTTCTGAATTTATTACCATAATTTTCATATTCCCTTTGTCTTCCAGAAGAGAATAATGGTACAGGTTAAGCTGCACACTGCAACCCTTAACTCTAAAGGTATTCCTAGTGATACCAAACCCCTGCTCTACAACCAAACGAGCTCCACAGCTGGAACTAACTTAACTGTCTGACTGAAAGAGTAGAGTTGGTTAGGAATGTTCTTTTACTTCCAGTATTTATTTTGCAGCAACTATGATTATGCATAACATTTGTTATGAAGGCTATCCTATCAACACAAACCTTTATTCTGCACTTCAGAGAAAGGTTCCACACAGCCATGCATAGTCGCCTTGACAAAGTTTAAATCAAGCATCTGGATCTCAGGTACAGAGCTGTGGTAGGCACCAAACAGTGCATGAGAAGCCTTCAACATCCAACCAGTATAAATAAGCAGAGGGAAAGGCCCATCTTCAGGGCTTTTGCATTGTTTATTCATGATAGTAACTGATAATGTCCTGAACAGATGTAGATAAGGCAGAGTATCTCACACAGCTTAGGTAGATCCCTTAACGCATTCAATTGTGGGGCACCAGGTCTGCTATCTAATACCAATAGAATTTGTCACTACCACATTACCATTCGCCTCAATGTGGAGTAAAATTTCTCTGTTCCTGCTGCTGACAGTCCTGTAGCGGGTGTAGAGTGAAGCATCATTCCTGGTGAGGACTGGTGACTACATCTAAAGAAAATCATTATGGTTTAACCAATGTCTGGAACAAACACTTGAAGAAAATTATTCGTAACTGTCATAGCCTTTTTATATGCAAATTTTATAAATTGGACACTAAGATTTGGTGGCTCCCTGGGCTTTGAGAAACCTACAAATGGACATAAGCATCTAGGAGTCTTGGTCAGGTGGCTACAGCATAAATGGGAATCAAAACCGGCTAGCTCAGTAGTACATGCCAATGGGCCTAACTACCTGTGAGTCTAAAACAGTAAGACCCTTCGATCCAGTGACTTTGAGACTAGCTTAAGAAACATAGCAAGATCCCATGTCAAATTAAAAAGAAAACTAAGACCTAATTCAGTATTTAAACCACCATTCAAAGCATCTGACATGATTAAGGCACAACTGTGTGCTTTCTTCTTTCTGACAAAGACAGAAGAGTGGACAAGAAAACAGTGGAACCCTCAAACAGCTAAGAGAAGAAACAGGAAAGAGGAGCCTCAAGGAACAGAACATCACTGAGTAAATGGGGACAGCAGTGGCTCATACTCCCCTGCCAGAAGAGCATAGCATTGAATTTAATTGAGTGTCTTAGCTGGAGACAAGGTACTTGGGGACTAGTGGTTTTAAATGCATGACCTTAATCAGACACAGAGAGGTAAAATGGCTGCTACAACACTTATTGTCATATGTGGTATAGGCAAGACTGTGTGACAGAGTGAAACTTCTGGAGCACACATGAAGACAAAGTGGGAACATCAACAAAATGTGCACATGTTGAGAAGGCTAATAACATCATTAGGCAAACCAGCTGTGCAGCCAGGAGGCCTGCTCGAAGCCTGACTTTGCTGTGTGAACTTTTCTACGTCAGGCTGTCACAGTATTCCTTAGTCTACTCCTCTGTAGAAAGGAAATACTTAGGTTTATTTTGTAATTTTTAAAAAGGTTTCAGGGAGATACTTTAGAATGGGGTGCTGGAAACAACCAGACCCAGAGCCTTGCACACGTAAAGCAATTGCTTCTATTCCTGAGTCTATTTTGTTTTAAAACACTAAGATCTTGTTTCAAAAAGCTACCATAATTATAATTCTCATATTACACGTATATTTTAATAAATGCAACTGCGTGGCATTGTTTTGTTATGTGGGAATCGAGGCAGATCTCGATAGCTTTGATTAATAAACTCAATTTAGGATCTGGGCTGTAGCATGTTCAATCAACAGCTCTAGAAAAAAATCGATTCAAAGCAAAAACATTTTAGAAAAATATTTGTGAAATGATATATGTTCCTGTTTTAAAGTTTGGGAACCCTAAATCTTTACTTCACCCTAATAATAGTATATCAAATGATCACTTTGTCCCATCAATAAGGCAACACTAAGTGCCAGCCAGCAGAAATATCACAGTTTATTTATCCGTGTCAGCCTCGTGCCTGAGAGGAGCATGCTTTTGAATTGTTCTGAAAAGGATGAGAGCAAATTGGTTTTTAGCTTCCGCCTTAATGTAACGAGTAGTAGTCATTGAGAGAAGCTTTAGATCAGAAACAGCACTTTCTGTCAACTTAATGAATAGTGTGACCCATCACTAGTAGTCATTTGAGGCTTCTGCTGCTATTCCCTTAAACTTTCCACCATAACCAGAACATCTTAGCCACATCACATGCAAGAAAAGGAAGGCAAAGCACAGAAAAAAAAATCAGAAATGTGCCTTTGCTTCTGAACTTAGACAATCCAAAGGGGATTTTTAGGGGATTTCTGCTAATAAGCTTTTTCTCAAGACTGGATTTGTCTTCCAAGCCTTAATACCACCTGAGTGGTAGATATTTTAGAATAAGTAGGATAGATGCCCAGAGATTCCTAGCCACGGTGTACAAGTATTGTGAAGTTCAAGCTTCTCAGTACATCCTTTCACACCCACTGTTGGGGGTGGTAACAGACCCCCTGCCTGCAGATGGAACACACATGCTGCCTTCTCCAGGAGCGCCTGACCAACAGCCCTTCAAGAAGACATCGCATGGCCTTCTTTCCACAGTACTCATTCCCTCAGCTGCTGACCTCAGCAGTGGTACTAGGGTCACCCCACCATACCTCTCTGTTCTCTAACATATAGATTTCCTAGAATGTCTTACATAGAGTACAGAGATAAGAAATTCTAAAGTTTAAAATAAAAACAGAATAATCGAGTGACAGACCAAAGACACTTGGGAGAAAACAGTAATATCACTGGGTGACAGAAAATAAATCTATACATTTTCTAGATTAAAAGCACATTACTTAATAATTTAAAATGGTTGAGGACATGCAATTTGCCCAACATCATTTTGAAGTGCAAGACTTCAAAAAAGTTGTAACTGAGGAGATGGAAAGAGGTGGCCCAGCCATTAGGAGAGCAGATTGAGTACCCATAGAGAAGTTGGTGCACTGTGTACTGTTCTAAACAGCAGCTCTGAGCAAGAAGCAGAGGAAGTCACTGGGATGCATTAGTTGTCTTCCAGCCTGGCTGATGAAACAGAAGTTCCAGGTTCCGGTAGAACCCTGCCACAGATGAACAGGTAGACAGTAGAGAAAGATGCATCAGAGAGGGGGGGGGGAGGAGAGTGGGAGAAAAGGAGAGGAGAAAAAGAGAGAGAGAGAGAGAGGAGGAGAGGGGGAAAGAGGTAGAGGGAGAGAGGGAGATTGGGAGAGAGGGAAAGAGGGAGAAGGAGAGAGGGAAAGAGGGAGAGAGGGGGAGAGATAGAGATCATTTTTAAAGTAAAGTAACTATTATTTTTTTAAAAAAGATGGATGAAGATAAAAAGAGAAACAGTAATTTTTGTTGAGTCTGAGAGCTGATAAACCCCACTTAGGATGTTTTCAGCAGAACATAAACTTTCAAAGTAAAAGAAAATTTATTTTACTCCTACTAATTTAGCGTCTATTAAGTTCTCTTTGTTCCATTTAGAAAGTTGATTTTTTTTCTTTGCTAATTTAATAGTTATTTGTTTACTGTAGATATAATCAGGGTATCATTAAACAATGGTTTCATCTTATCTACATGCTTCAATATGCAAACATTTACATATGAACATGAGAAGCCATTACAATTTTACTATGAAATAAATACAAAGTGAAATGGGAGTTACCTCCGCACTGGCTAGGTTTTAATGTCAGCTTGAAACACTCTAGAGTAATTTTGAAAGAGTGAACCCAAACTGAGAAAATGCACCATCCAGATTGGTCTGTGAGCAAGCCTGTAGTGTGTCTTCATGATTGATGGTTGATGTGAGAAAGCCCAGCACAGTGAACTTGGTCTCACTCCTGGGCTTACGTTCCGAGTCCTCTGAGAAAGCAGGCCCAGCAAGCCACAGAGAGTAGGCCAGTAACTAGAGCTTCTTTTTTTTTTTTTAACCTGGTTTCTTTCTGGTTTTTTGTTTGTTTGTTTGGCGCTTTTTTTTTTTTTTTTGGTTTTTTTTTCATCTTTATTAACTTGAGTATTTCTTATTTACATTTCGATTGTTATTCCCCTTCCTGGTTTCCGGGCCAACATCCCCCTTCTTAAGGACTCTGTTTTGTTCCCACCTCCGGGGTACTCCCTGAGTTGCTGCCCTGTCTTCGCTGGATAATGGATTACAAGCTGTAGAATAAAATGAATCCTTCCCTTACAAGTTGTCAAAATGTTTTTATGCAGAAATAGAAATGCTAATTAAAATGACCTCAGACTAATACTAGTCTACTGAACACCATCATCATATTCTGTGACTAAGTAGCCCCAACTGAAGAGTTTCCTGATAGTAAGATACTCAAAAAGAAACAAATGAATCAATATATGTATTTTCTTGCAACATAGACTCTTAGACATTTATGAAAATGGGAGTATTTCTTCCTGGTGAGTCATTTAGCAGTCTTAATGGTCTTTATTATCAGGTTATGTTTTTATAGCCTTCCATTTTCAGTTCCTACCATAGCACCCAATTTTTGTACTGATTCAAATTATGCATGCTGGTGAATTACAAGTTAAATCTAGGAAAATAAAATCATTGTATTTTTTAAGGTTGCTTTTTTAAAAATAATCATTTCACCTTTTACGACCTTCATACAAAGAGACACTTGCATTTTTCAGAGTATTTTGTTGGATGGATGGTGTATAATACTCAGGATAAAGTTATTTCATAGGGTTGTTTTTGTCTCTTTGTTTTCTTGGATTTTTTTGGCAAACTTAAATGATCCTTGGGTGCAGTACCAGGCTGAAATGGGACAAGATGACATTATGAAGCAATCACAGGGCACATTGCAGATCCACACTCTTGTCAAACCAGGAACAACATCTGCGCAGACATAAGAAATCATAAACCTAATGCAATTTCGGTGGTATAAACAATTAGTTTCAATTAGCATCTGGCTTAACATTTTATTTCTTTGTGCCCTGATCTCTTTACCTGTAGCCATTTCTCCAGTGAATGTCTGGAGTTCATAACATAGACTAACAGAGTGGATACATAAAGAGAACCCAGTATTTTGCTCCATGCAGGAAATACACCTCAGTGACAAAGATAGACACTACCTCAGACTAAAAGGCTAGAAAACAACTTCCCAAGGAAATGATCCCAAGAAAGAAAACAGAGTAGCCATTCTAATATAAAATAAAATTGACTTTTGACCAAACGTTATCAAAGATAAAAAAAGGACACTTAATATTCATCAAAGGAGAAATCCACCAAGATGAATTCCCAATCTTGAATATCTATGCTCCAAATGCCAGGGTACCTACATTCATAAAAGAAATCTTATTAAAGCTCAAAGAATACATTGCACTTCACACAATAACAGTGGGAGATTTCAACACCCCACTCTCATCAATGGACAGATCATAGAAACAGAAACTAGACAGAGACATAGAGAAATTAACAGAAGTTATGAATCAGATGGATTTAACAGATATATATGAACATTTTATCCTAAAATAAAAGAATATACCTTCTTCTCAGAGACTCATGGCACCTTCTCCAAAACTGACCATATAATTGGTCACTAAACAGTCTTCAACAGATACAAGAAGATTGAAATAATCCAATGCATCCTATCACATCACCATGGACTAAGGCTGGTCTTCAATAACAACAAAATCCACAGAAAGCACATATACACATGAAAGTTTAACAAGGTTCTACTCAGTGATAACTTGGTCAAGGAAGAAATAAAGAAAAAAATTAAAGACTTTTTAGAATTTAATTAAAATGAAGTCACAAAATACGCAAACTTATAGGACACAATAAAAGCACTGCTAAGAGGAAAACTCATAGCTCTGAGTGCCTCAAAAAAGAAACTGGAGAAAGAATACACTAGCAGCTTGACAGCATACCTAAAAGCTCTAGAACATAAATAAGCAAATATATTCACCAACCATTTGACAGCATACCTAATAGCTCTAGGACAAAAAGAAGCAAATATACCCAAGAGGAGTAGATAGCAGGAAATAATCAAACTCAGGACTGAAATTAACCAAGTAGAAGCAAAAAGAACTATACAAAGAATCAACAAAACCAGTAGCTGGTTCTTTGAGAAAATCAACAAGAAAAACCCTTAGCCAGATTAACCAGAGGACACAGAGAGTGTATCCAAGTTAACAAAATTAGAAATGAAAAGGGAGATATAACAACAGAAACTGAGAAATTTCAAAAAATCATCAGATCCTACTACAAAAGCCTATATTCAAGAAAACTGAAAAATCTGGATGAAATAGACAGTTTTCTAGACAAATACATTTACCAAAGTTAAATCAGGATCAGATAAACAATCTAAACAGTCCCATAACTCCTAAAGAAATAGATGCAATTATTAAAAGTCTCCCAACCAAAAAGAGCCCAGGACTGTTGTAAGACCCCCGAAGTGGCCCTACCTCAGGAGCACCACCCACAGAGCTCAGACTGACAAAGGGACCTCTGCAATATCATGAGGGTGTAAGGTTTTTAATCCTCGAATGTGGGATTGCTCATCCACGCAGGGAGAGGCAACCCCAAACCCAAAAAGCACACAACTTTTATTCATTACAGAGGACAGACTTCAGCAACAGGGTTAGCTGGCCTATTCTCATTGGTAATACACAGGACAAAGGATCTGATTAGGTATTGGCTAGCCTGCTCAAGGGGCTGTTCTTGGGTCAATTAGTCACTTTCCTCATCCAGCCCTGCACCTGGCCTTGGAGAATCACTGGGAAAGGGCTAAGTTGGCATGTCCCTTAAGGGGAGGGAGGGGTTGAACTGGGTGGTCAGGCAGGATCAGGATGACATCTTGCAGTTGTTCTTGAAATCTACCTCAGGGAGGGGTAGGGGGAACAGTTGTTGTTGTTTTGTCTTAACTGCTGAGTCAGAATTGCCTCAATATTGTGATCACCAAAACTTTGTCATAACATTAGGCAACCTGATATCAGATGTATCTCTCAGAAAAGGTCACAAGTTTGTCATAGGCATCCTGACCACCAGATGTATTTCTCAAAACCTTGTTTTTACAGCTTTGTTTATAATATCTCTAAAACTTTATTTCTTCAGGACCAGATAAGGTTAATGCAGAATTCTATCAGACCTTCATAGGAGACCTCATAACAATATAAAGGAGCAATACCCAATTCCTTCTATGAAGGCACTATTACACTTATACCTAAACCACACAAAGACCCAACAAAGAAAGAGAACTTCTGATCAATTTCCCTTATGAGTGTCAATGCAAAAATACTCAATAAAATTCTCACAAACCAAATCCAAAACACATCAAAACAATCATCCGTCATGATCAAGCAGGCTTCATCCCAGGGATGCAAGGATGGTTCAATATATGGAAATCCATCAATGTAATATACTATGCAAAGAAACTGAAAGAAAAAGAAGAGACATATCATCTCATTAGATTCTGAGAAATCATTTGACAAAATTCAACACCACTTCATGTTAAAAGTCTTGGAAAGATCAGGAATTGCAGACCCATACCTAAACATAGTAAAAGCAATATAACCAGTAGCTAACAACAAACTAAATGAAGAGAAACTTGAACAATCCCACTAAAATCAGGGCCTAGACAAGGCTACTCCCTCTCCCCATATTTATTCAATGTTGTACTGGAAGTCCTAGCCAGAGCAATCAGACAATGAAAGGAGGTCAAAGGGGGATACAAATTGCAAAGGAAGAAATCAAAATATCACTATTTGCAGATGATATGATAGTATAATTAAGTGACCCCAAAAGTTCTACCAGAGAACTACTAAGCTTGATAAACAACTTCAGCAAAGTGGCTGGATATAAAATTAACTCAAACAAATCAGTAGTGTTCCTCTACTCAAAGGATAAAGAGACTGAGAAAGAAACTAGTGAAATGACAGCCTTCACAATAGCCACAAATAATATAAAATACCAAACAAGTGAAAGATCTGTATGACGGAACTTCAAGTCTCTGAAGAAAGAAATTGAAGATGATCTCAGAAGATACAAAGATCTCCCATGCTCATGGATTGGCAGGATTAATATGGTAAAAATGATCATCATGGTAAAAATGATCATCATGCCAAAAGCAATCTACAGATTCAATGCAATCTGCATCAAAATTCCAACTCAATTCTTCATCAACTCAGAAAGTGAAATTTGCAAATTCATTTGGAATAACAAAAACCCAGTATAGTGAAAACTATCCTCAACAATAAAAGAACTTCTGGGGGAATCACCATCCCTGACTTCAAGCAGTGTTACAGAGAAATAGTCATAAAAACTGTAAGGTATTGGTACAAACAGAGACAGGCAGGTAGATCAGTGGAACAGAATTGAAGACCCAGAAATGAACCCACACACCTATGGTCACTTGATCTTTGACAAATCCAGTGGATAAAAGTATTTTCAACAAATGGTGCTGGTTCAACTGGAGGTCAGCATGTAGAAGAATGCAAATAGATCCATTCTTATCGCCATGTACAAAGCTTTAAACCAAGTAGATCAAGGACTTACATATTAAGCGGAGATACACCCAAACTAAAAGAAGAAAAATTGGGGAAGACCCTCGATCACATGGGCACTGGGGGAAATTTCCTGAACAAAACATCAATGCCTTATGCTCTAAGATCAAGAAATGACAAAGGGGACTTCATAAAACTGCAAAGCTTCTGTAAGGCAAAGAACATTGTCATTAGGACAAAATGGCAACCAACAGATTGGGAAAAGATCTTTACCAATCCTACATCTGATAGAGGGCTAATATCCAATATATACAAAAACTCAAGAAGTTAGACTCTGGAAAACCAAATAATTCTATTAAAAAGTGGGATACAGAGCTAAACAAAAAAATTCTCAGCTGAGGAATATCGAATGACTGAGAAGTATCTAAAGAAATGTTCAACATCCTTAGTCATCAGGGAAATGAAAATCAAAACAACCCTGAGATTCAACCTCATACCAGTCAGAATGGATAAGATCAAAAACTCAGATGAGAACAGATCCTGGCAAGAATGTTGAGAAAGAGGAACACTCCTCCATTGTTCCTTGGAATTGCAAGCTGGTACAACCACTCTGGAAATCAGTCTAGTGATTCCTCAGAAAATTGGACATTGTAATACCTAAGAACCAAGCTATACCACTCCTGGGCATATGCCCAAAGATTGTTCCAACATACAACAAAGAAACATGCTTCACTATATTCATAGCAGCCTTATTTATAATAGTCAGAAGCTGGAAATCATCCAGATGTCCTTCAACAGAGTAATGGATACAGAAAAAGTGATACATCTACACAATGTAGTCACGTGTAGTCGCATGTAGTCAGCTATCAACAACAATGACTTCATGAAATTCATAGGCAAAGGGATAGAACTAGAAAATATCCTGAGTGAGGTAACCTAATCACAAAAAACACACATGATATATACAGACCTCTTTCTATAAGACAGCCTAATATAGCTGTCCCCTGAAAGGCTCAGCCAGAGCATGACAAATACAGAGGTGAATGCTAACAGCAAACCATTGAACTGAGAACAGGGTCCTATTGGAGGTGTTAGAAAGGACTAAAGGAGCTTAAGGGGCTTGTTACCCCATAAGAACAGTACCAACCAACCAGAACTTTCAGAGTCTAAACCACCACACAAAGAATACACATGGATAGACCCATGTTCTAGCTGCATATGTAGCAGAGGATCTCCTTATTGGGTACCAATGCAAGGAGAAGTCCTTTGTCCTGCCAAGGCTGGAACCCCCATTGTAGGGTAATGTCAGGGTGTGTAGGAGGGAAGGGTGGGTGGTTGGGAGGGGGAAACAACCTTATAGAAGAAGGGGGATGAGGATGGGATAGGGCACTATGGACAGGAAACTGGGAAAGGGAATAACAATTAAAATGTAAATAAAAAATATCCATGGAGAAAAAAAAAGGAAAAAAAAAACAGTTTCATGGGCAGGAATATTGCCTGGTCTGTTGGTTAAAGGAGATCATTTGCAGTGTTAGAGACCTCAAATTTAGAAAGGGAGAGGGGCGCTAGTGGAAGAATATACAGAGATACCTAATGGGGAGGAACTATGCTGCGGGGAGGGGTTCTCCATCTCACTAGGACAAAGTCAGGGCTCCTGGGGTTTGCGGTATCTGTACAAATGAGCAAAGGTCGAATATTGTACGAGAAGGCAGCGTATCCTAGGTTCCTTCTCTATAGTACAATCCATTTTAAGTTGAGCAAAAAGAACCTTGAGCAGAAGCATAAGTTCTTTGTAAGCCTCTTAGGTCTGCTGTATCAAATGATTTATTGACTATGAAAGGATTATCCACTAGCCATCTCAAATGAGATGAGGTATAGCATAAACCCACATAATATCCAAGGGTGGGTCAAATGTTTAAGTCACCCTTCTTCTTCTCCACTTACATCTCATGATGGTGTTTAAGGTGAAGAGTTACAAACGGAGCAAATTAGCGACAGCCCAGTCCCGTTTGGTCCTTGGGATATCATCTTTGCACCGTGAACATTGACTGCAAAATCAGCTTTAAAGAAAATTAAAATGATCAGTTCTCTGAACTCTAGGAAACTCTCTGTGGAACTGTTATTTTTAAAGCAGAATCAATATCTTACACCATTAATGCTCCTAAGCGAAGACAGAGGAGAAAATTGGTGTTGTTGCAAAGATTGATTTTGTTTTCTCTTTATGTTCTTTCATATTGATCAGGAAATCCACAGCTGGAAATGCCAGGATTATCATTTAAATTTTATTAAATAAAGAATCTAGAAAAGAAATTTTATATATTTCCTTTTTTTGTTTTATTTTTACACATTCCAAGCCTCTCCCTTCCTCCCTCCCTCTCTCTCCCTACCTCTCTCCCTTCTTCCCCCTCTTCCTCACCTTCCCCTCCCCCTCTCTCTTTCTATCTGTCCTTCTGTCCCTCTGTCCCGCTTCTACCCCTCCATTCAGATACAATGTTTCAGTTGTTCGTTACTGCAGTGTAAAATGAATGTTGAAAGAAAGAGAGAGTCAGACAAGTCTGTCATCTTATGGCAAGTCTCTACTACTGTTGTGGGTCACTGACCAATGTTGGCCACATGAGTGTTTACATAAACATCAGGTGTCAAATGAGGAAATCAGGAGGTCATTTGGTCTTCTCAATAGCCAATGTTTGAGACAGATGAGGAGAATATCTGATGTTTAGAAGTCTGGGAACTAAGAAGGTGATGATTAGAATGGAGACCATTTCCAATATTAACTGTCAGCCGGCTCCAGATGTTCTTCCAACTGGGGAGATTACAAAGGCAGAAGTGAGCATCCACATTCACAGATGGCTTCTTCTGCTCACACCACTTGCCGGTTAGCCATTTGGAACCAATATTTTTCTGTAGTAAGTCCAATCAATAAGCAATCAGTAACCATTTCGCCAAATACCTCACTGGGATATTCCAGAACGCTCTTCCATGGCCGTGCTATGCATCCCTGTGTAGATTGCTCACTTCCTTAGCTGCCCTCTTAGCATTCGCATTGGATGACAGTGTGTTAAAATGTGTTATAAACTTTCTGTTCCAGTAGTATTAGCTTCCAGACCCAATTAAATATCTACATATGGGAAGCAGATGAATTTTCTAGATAGCTGTAGGAACTGCCAAAGGCAATTTCTTGAGTCTTTGCTACAAGGTTACATGCAAACCATAACAACAGCAGCTGAATTCCATCCTGCAGCACATGTTTGCTTCATGCTCCTCCTATAAAAGTGAAAATACTAAGGGGTGGGGGGGATTCAAAGAGCTGGGTAGCAGGCAAAGGGCTTACCTCACAAGTCTGATAATGCAACTGCTATCTCAGGAGTACACATAAAATGTTGGAATGTTCTCTGGAGAGCTGACTCAGCAGTTAAGAATTTACTGCCTGCTTTCCCAGACGTCCTAAGTTCAATTCCCAGTACCCACAGGTTAGCTTGAAACTGGGTATAACTGTAGTCCCTCTTCTGATATGCAGATACACGTGCAAACAGAATATATATATTCATAAATAAATAAGTACATAAATAAATCTTTGCCAAGCAGTATTGACTGTTAAGTTTAATTCTAGCACTGGGAAGGCAGAAGCAGACAGATCTCTCATTTTGAGGCCAGCTTAGTCTACAGAGTTAGTTTCAGGACAGCCAAGCTACAGAGAAACCCTGTCTCAAAAAGAAAAACAAAACAAAACAAAACAAAAAAACAAAAAAAACAAGACCAAAAGCTAGCATGTGGTACCACATATTTATAATCTCAGCACCACTTATAGCAAGATAAAATGTAGAGACAGCAGAATTACCTCAAAACTCCTGAGACAGCTAGCATACCATAGTAAGTATAGCAGAAGCAGTGAGAGCTGCAAGAGTTAAATAAATAAGTGAACAAATGTGGCTGGAGAGAACTGAGTCCAAAACTTTGACCTTTGACCTCCATGTATATGACAGGGAACACACACACACACACACACACACACACACACACACACACGCACATGCACACACGCACATGCACACACAACATACATATGTGCCATTATATAAATAATATTGTTTTCTGTAAACTGGAACAGGAACCACTTCTACACAATTCAGGATCTGAACTTATGAGTCAATTAAAATGAAGGAAGCTGCTATTTTTGGTGTGAGGACAACACAGACACAACCAATGGGGTATCAAGAAGATAGTGCTCACCCAGGGAAAGAAGTCGGTTTTAGCATACCTAATGGCAATTCTTCTGGTTTGATGAGTGCTGGCATCTGTCATTTGGACAATGTGTACAAAATAGAACCAACGAGCCCACTCTCCAGGTGGCATCTGTATCTTTAGAGAAGGAAGGCCAGAATCCTGACGTTTTATACAGCTTTCAAGATGTTGTTTATACCCTGTAGGTTTATAGCACCAAAGAGACTGCAATATATCCAAAAGGGAGATAAATTCTTAAAGGACAGTTTGAAGCCAGATATTTATGAATGTGAATAGATTTATATTGTATTTATTAAGGGATGGAGAACCATTTATATTTTTAGCAACAGAATTATATAATCAACACATACTTGGGGGGAATTAGCGTTGCTTTAATGTATAGTCCTAGGGAGATGGACATAAGTGGATTGGCAGAATGAGGCTGCTGGTCCCTAATTCATAAGGAACCATGGGAACCAATCAAGCAATGAGTTTTGAAAGAATCCACAGGAAGTTCCCTGCATGTAATCACAAAGAAGACAGAGAGATCAGAGGTAATCATGAATTTTAAGCCTGTCTAACTGGTGTCACAAATTAAAAGAAAGAGTCAAGCCTAATGTGTCAAGATGGTAAGAAGCCTATTGTGTCAAGATGGTAAGCCATTGCTCAGAGGAGCTCATGATTAGTATTTCCAAAGTATACACGGCATCATGATTTCCAATGATGGGATAATTATTTACTCATACCCACTGTAGCCCTAAGAGGAATATTTTCATGGCTGCCTCTACATGGAAAATATTTCAGTGTGGTTATGACTCAGATAAACTCTTCAAAAATAAATCGAATAAATAAAACCAATACTTCTTATTGCAACATTTTTTTTGTAACAGTTTGTTCATGTGGCTGTTTTTTGGGGGGAGCACAAAACCAACAAATAAAATCCTCAAACCAAGAGACCTCTTTCTATAAGACATTTGGCTCTCATGGGTTGGTTGTATTGTCAGTGATAACGGGTTTATAATTTCCAATACGAAAGGAAACAAGAAATATTCATCATTATAGCATTGTAATCGCACTCTTCATCTTCAACTTCAGTGGATTTTGAATGACATGCAAGGCCTGAGGCTCCAGAGGCATTCAGCTGACGAGGAAGACCCATAGCAACATCCTGCAGGTTATGGTCCTCAACCCAACAGTAAGGGGAAGAAAACAAGAGTGCCGAGCGAGACTTCATTTCTCTCTGCTTCCTGACGGAAAATGAGGCTGACAGCTGCTTCTTGCTCCCACTGTCATGATTTCTGTGTAACACTAGACTTCATCTTCCAAGCCATGAGTCAGATAAATTCTTCCTAAACTTCCTAGTATTTTTCCATAGCAATGAGGAAATTAGTAATCACCATATGATTCCATTCAGAGTAATTATAAACCAATGAAGTTTACCGTACCAAAATATGTTTACCGTAGGCTTACATTCTTGTTTTTTCCACATTTACAACAATTACATAATCAGTATATACAGAAAACTACTTCCTCAAATAGCTAAGGTTCTCTTTATCTAAATTCTGAATATTCCTATCAGTGGTCTTAGGAACAAGATGGAGTTATTGAAGGTTTTGTTCTCCCGCATACATGTCCTCCTGATTGCTATGATCAAAATTGTTTAGCTAATTTTTAATTCTGAGTATAATTTAGAAGTATGTGTCTGGTTTTGCATTCACATTGTTCATTAGCTAAAGAGGAGAAAATGGTGGATTTAAATGCTGTACATATTAAAATGGTTTTGATGGGGCTGGAAGAAATGCTCAGTGGTTGACAGTGCTTACCTTTGTTCCAGAGGATCCTGGCTTGGTTCCCAACATGAATAGAAAGTGTCTCCCAACAGCCTATACCTCGTCTATATGTACCAACACACATGTTATACACACACTCACACAAGCAAACAAATAAAAACAAAATAAATCTTTAAAAATAAACATAAGTGCAGGGAGGAAGGACAAAATTTTAAAGCACAAATCAAATAATAAATTATCTACATGATATTCATTGATTGAGCCAATTAATATCCACAAATTGAACTTTCTTTATTGCGTCATTTTTGTGCATTGTGTGGGAAAATAAAATAATACAATAAGAAAATTCTTTTGAGTTCCAGGTTTAGTAACAGCTATTGATAGAGAATTTATCAAGTTTTCTAGTTTTAATTTTTATGTAGAAATAACTCATTATTTAAACTTTACTTTTTGCATAAAGTTTTCCTATGAAATGAGCGCCTATAAAGAGATACATCGATCATTTAATGTTGTACCTACAATTTATCTTTTCCACTATTTTTGGGTTTATTTAGGTGTGTGAGTGATTTTGCTTACTTGCATGTTTTTGAACCATTTTGCCTGGGACCTGTGGAGGTCAGAAGAGGGCAGTCGATTTTTTGGAATTGGAATTATAGACAGTTGTTGGGTTCCATAATAAGTGCTGGGCATTTAGTCCAGTTCTTCTGCAAGAGTAACCAGTATTCTTGAGACAGTGTACCATTTCTCTGGCATCTACAACTTACTTTAAGCCTTTTCATTGAGCTTATGGAAAGTCAGTCACATTGTTCCTTAATAATAAGCAATAACAATTCTTGTGAACTACAGCAATCTCAAGAAAGAACATCCTGCACTTCAAATCAGAATATGTCAAACTCACCTGAAAACACAATTAACAATACATCTTTTCGCTATTTGTCTCACTGCAATTTAATAATAATAATAATAATAATAATAATAATAATAATAATAAAATACAAAATATCTATCCTAGTCGATGACCAACAACTTAAATTTAAAAATATAAATAACATGCAAAATATTTTGGCTTTGGTAATACTTGATTTGGACGAGACTCATAAATGCTTGAAAGTTGAGATTCAAGAAATATTAAAGGCCAATAGTTCTTCAAAATGCAATCTGCAATCAAAACTACTGAATTCCTAGGGCTCGTTAGATCCTCCTTTTGCATGGCAAGCACTTTACCTGAGTTTACATGTAAAGCATCTTTGCAAAGTACAGCAGCATGTTTCTGCAGTCCCACTGCTGGAAATGTAGGAGCAAGAAAATGCCAGGGATTTCCTGGTCCCTCAGCAGTGGAAATGGCAGGGCACAGATTCAGTAAGAGACCAGTCTCAAAAAAAAAAATACTAAATAAAATGAAGTAGATAATGATTTGGGAAGGGACCTGACATCAGTTTCTGCCGCATGCATGTAAGGGTGAACACCCCTAGAAACACAAGTATGCACCCTCACAGACACACACACATCTATGAAAACACCTGTTTTCCTGCATATTAAGTTTCCATTTCACAAGGCCCTGGGTTCGGTCCCCAGCTCTGAAAAAAAGAACCACAAAAAAAAAGTTTCCATTTCACAAATTTCCTGTTTTATATCTATGCTTCCAATATCTCTCTCTCTCTCTCTCTCTCTCTCTCTCTCTCTCTCTCTCTCTCTCTCTCTCTTTTACAATTTTATGGTTAAAACACAAAAATACAATTTCCTCCAGTCTCGTTTTGTAAAGTTACAGACCATACAGTTGTTACTCATGCTTGAGTGTGTGGGATGATGTCACAGGTGAGGCCTGTCATTGGATGAGAAGGAAGGAAGGGTGGGAGAAAAGTTTGAAGGAAGAGGAGGAGACAGGAACGTAAGAGGGGAGGAGAAAGAGAGAAACCAAGGCAGAGAGAACATGGAAGCTGATGTTAAGATTCCACTCTGTATATTTACAGGTTGTTATGAATGTTCTTGAGGGATGGATGTGTATAGGGCTTTGTATGTCTAGGTGCGCAATATATCTTATCAATTGGATCAGAGGTTATTGTGTTGTGTGTTCTTTCTTTTAGTGACTTAAGTGTACGAAACTATGTGATGGCTGGAGACACTAGGCCACCATAGAGTTGGAATGTGTGCTTCTGGCAAGATATCTACCAGATATCTTGGGGCACCACAGTGCCAGACCTAGTGGGGGATAAAAGACAGCATTTTACTTTTTTATATTTTACAACAACATGAGTGTATGGCGATAAAACTACATAGGACAGTTTTATCCTGTAATTCAGATGATGGACATCTCTACACACCCTAGAGTCAAGCTGTGGGACTCAGGTTAGTCATCTCTGAAGCTGAACCAGTGCAGAGTAAATGAGCAAAAACACATAGAAATAAAAGATATATTAGAATAACGTTATAGTTCCTCAGCTTCTATAAAACAATATATACAGATGTAAAAGTGATAGATATTTTCAAAGTGTATAGCTAAAATACACATCTAATTTTCAGGACTGTATGACACAGGAGAATAAGCCAAATGTTGAAGGTATGGGGTAAGTGGCTCAATGGTCTGACCTTGAAACATTTGGATTTTTGTCAGACTTCTATTAGTGAAATATAAATAACAGTTATAACATTATCACTGATGTTCTGGTTTAATCTGTGTTCCTGTCAAAGGAACATGATCTCTCACATTTTCAGTTTCTTCTAAAAAGGTCTTGGAAAGTTTGCTGGAATACTGTCCTTGGCAGAAGATATGTGCACTTCTTAGATCAATGAAGTTTGTAGAAATATTCAAAAGTCAATGTGGACCAAGGCTGGTTGCATTTCAGCCTAACAGCTTAACGAATATTTGTATGTTTGAGGTTTGTAAAATGATATGAGATCTTAAAAGAGGCTGATTGTATCACATGCTGCCAACTGATCCTTAAATCAATTCAAAAATTCATGTGCATTGTACAACATTTTCAAAGTATTATAACCAAGAAAGAGCCAACTGCTGAAATGATATAAATTCTGCTTTGATAAAATAAATCTCATGAATTTGTATCATAGTTAAAATGAGTTCCTAAGGTCAGCCTATGGCAGTACACTATGATCGCAGAGCTGGAAAGAGTCATATCATATTGATTATGTAAATTCATATGCATATCTTCATCTGGCACAACATTAAATCAGAAATAAAATAATCTATTCTCAAGTAAAATATGCAAAACGTGGCCCATTAGTATGGGCATCATTCTTCTGCTTCTTTGTTCCAATCTCAAGAGTTCAATTAAACTGTATGGAATGCTGTTTGGAAAGGTCTTGCTTGGGCATATCAATCATAGCAATCAATAAATATCTACTTAGCTGCATTACATGAAGAACAGTATGCCAAGCATTGCGAGGCTGGCAGACTGAGGAATGGGGTAATTACCAGTCAGGTCTCTTATACACAGTACCTCTTCCCAAAGGGGATGTGTTATTGTGTCCTTATTAAAGAAGATGATCTTTCATGAAATCAAACAGATTTATTAGGCATAGTCTGATTTCACTTACTAAAAATATTTCAAAAATCATTCATAGCCATGATTCCAGACAGCATTCTCACTTACACACTAGATTATGGCAACTGTCAAATGTGTGATTTCTAATGATGATTATAATACATATCTTATCTTCTGAAATATTACAGCCAATAAAATCTGAACAATGCATTTTCGCCCAATAGGATTTTTAAAATTCTACTCCAGTTCATGGATATAGGGGGCAAAAATGTACTTTGGCATGGTTGAATTGTAAACAACTATTACTAGAAGTCTTGATATTAAAAAATACATACATAGCTAGGTACATGCATACATACATACACATATATACATATATGCATACATACATACATACATACATACATACATACATACATACATACATATATGGAGGCAAACCAAACATTTCATAGTGGCAATGACATACTAACATTATACAGTGGACAAATGAAACTTTCATGCAAGCGTCTTATCTGCTCTGTTTTTCAGGGGACAAATGTTGCCTATAATCAGTACTTGAAATTTCAATTTATAGCCACCTCTAACGTACATGAAAGCAATTACCTGCCTGAAAGGCGAGCTGAGGTTTCAATAACTACAGTTTCAACACATCTTAAAGCATTCAGATTTTCCCTTGTCAAAACCGGGAGCTTTTGAAATAAGCCATTACCCAATCAGATGATAATTCAAATGCTTATTTTCATAGTAAACATCTCTTAGGCTTTATAATTATTCACATCTTTGAAATAACCCAACAAGAGAATATCTGTTCACCATATGCTAGGTTTCAACCTAACATCTATTTTTTTAATAGGTGAGAAGTTACTTCTTACATTGACTGATGTACTCATTATGTAGGAAGAAAGAAACCTGTTTATTTAAGTTGTCATTTCCTTGCCTAAAAGCTGAATTTTGCTTTCTAAAATCAGGGCAAGATTTAAGGTACTAAGGTATTTAAAAGATGCTAACTAAGAATTAGGCTAAACAGTTTTCTTCATAATAATAATACTATTTGAAATATTTTAATAATAATCCTTAAATTGTATAATTATGGGTTTTCAGACTATTTTGATTAAATCAATTACAAATCCTGGGATATAATCATCTTTAAGATATTACTAGGCACTAAAAGGCTGAGTCATGATAAACCCAATTGGGGGCAGGGAGTGAACATTAAATCATGAAGAGTGTTGAAAACATGCAGAGCATCAAAGGGATATAGAAACTGCAGCTTTCTGTGTGCTGCTCCCAGGTTGGTCATGAAGGGTCTGAAGAATAGCAAATCTCACCAAGTGACGACTGAGTAGAAAATGTAAGAAGAGGAAACTATTCACAAAGGCAGCGAGGTCTGTAAGAAATGTGGCACGATCTGAGGATCCCACATGATTTTAGGGTCAAACACCATCTGAGGCTCATACATGGTCTGGGGAATCACATGTTAGTTCTAAGCATCACACATAATATTAGATTCCCATGTGGTCTGGCAAGGCAGCAGGGAGGCCCAGAGCAGGGAAGTTACAGAGCATGAGCCCAAACAATTGAACTGTGCTCCTTGCAACATCGTCTTCCCGCTGATGTCCTTGTACCTGGTCTTTGCAGACTAGTGATGAAGAATGTGGCCAGAGGTCTAAGGAATTGGTAGAAACACATGGCACCTCTCCCAAAGTGGCAGTTTTAGCTGATGGTTAGATTTTCTGACTAAAATGACCCTGATTAAATTTAAAATTTTCTGATTAAAAATGGCTATATCATGTGGGGGGAATTCAGATGCTCTATTATTATTATCAATATTATTATCAATATCAATATCAATATCATCACCATCATCATCACCATCATCATCATCATCATCATCATCATCATCATCATCATCTCACATATTACATCCCAAGCCTAGTTTCTCCTCCCTCCTCTCCTCACAGTACCCCACCTCTCTTTTCTTCTCCTCTTCCGAAAAAGTCAGGTCTCCAGGGATATCAACCAAACATGGCACTTCTACATCAGGTTGCAATAAGACTTTTCATATTGAGGGTGAGGGAGACAGTCAAGTAGGAGGAAAAGCACCCCAAAAGCAGGTAAAAGAGTCAGAGGCCACCTGCACTCCCACTGTTAGGGGTCCCACAAGAACACCAAGCTTCACAACTCTAACATACATGCAGAGAGCCGAGGCCAGGCCCATGCAGGATCCCTGATTGTCATATCAGTCTCTGTGAGCCCCCCTGATCCCTGCTTAGAGGTGCCTGTGGTGTCTTTGAGCCCTCTGACTCCTGCAATCCATCTTCCCCCTTCACCGCAGGATCCACTGTTTGGGTGTGGGTCTCTGTATTTGCTCCCATCAGTTGCCAATGATGATTATGCTGGATGAGTACAGGAAAGTATCATTAGGAATCACTTTATTGACCTTTTTCTTTCCAGTGCGTCTTGAGGTAGATCGATTTCCAATGTTCTGAAAAACAGCCGTATTGGTTTCCAAACTGGTTATACAAGTTTTACACTCCTGCCAGCAGTGGAGGGGGTGTTTCCCTTGCTCCATATCCTCACCAGCATGTGCTATCATTTGAGTTTTTGTCTTAACCATTCCGATGGCTGTAAAATGGAATCTCCGAGTCACTTTGATTTGCATTTCTCTAATGGTTAAAGATGTTAAACATTTCCTTATGTGTTTTCTTGGCAATTCAAGATTCTTCTGTTTAGCTTTGTACTCTATTTTTAATTGGATTACTTGTTTTGTTGATGTTTACATCCTTGGGTTCTTTATTTATTTTGAAGATTAGCCCTCTGTTGGATGCAGGGTTGGTGAAGATCTTTTCCCATTCTGTAGGCTGCTGTTTTGTCCTATTGACATCCTGCTTTGTCTTACGGAAGCTCCTCAATTGTCTTTGTATAAAGGAGATCTGGTAATTTTTTTTTCAGTTTTCTTAGTTAGTCTTTTATTCAGTCACTTTTCTGAATATTTATTAGCTGTAGGAGTTTGCTGGTAGAATTCGAAGATCGTTTATGTATACTGTCATATCATCTACAAATAGTGACATTTTTACTTCTTCCTTTCCAATTGCTATCCCCTTGATCTCCTTTAGTTGTCTTATTTCTCTGGCTAGAAATTCAAGTACAATATTGAATAAAATATGGAGAGAGTGGACATTCTTGTCTTGTTCCTGGTTTTAGTGGAATTATTTTTCAACTAAATGCCACAGTTCTGGCTTAGAGGAAAATCCAGGCAGTTTGGTATTGAAGGGTATGAGTAGAACTCACTATTCAGAACCTGGGGTGGGAGTGCTGGCACTGAGCCAATGAAGGTCTCCTAAAAGTGAAAACATTATGTTTAGGCCTCAGATTGGAGGACGTTGTAGTGAATGAAGTAGTGGGGAAAGGTGACTGGACACATTAAGCTGCTTTTTAAAAGTATACCCAGACGTGGTGACACATGTCTTTAACCCCAGCACTTGAGACACAGCAGCAAGTGAATCTTTGAAGCCAGCCTGGTTACAGAGAACCAGCCAGGGCTACATAGTGAGATCCTCACACACACACACACACACACACACACACACACACACACACACACACAAAGTTACTAGAATACATGCAATAGGTGTGGGGAAAGAAAAACAAGAATAAAGGCAGAGACAGGAACATACATTCAAAGGCCATCTGTTGTTGTAAAAATATAAAAATAGAAATGTATTGTGGTCTTTTTTACCCGCTAGGTCCACGCCGCGGTCTCCCAAGATATCTGCTAGATATCTTGGCAGAAACACAGCCCAGCCGCACACTTTCTTACACTCAAACCCTCACATAAAAGAACACACAACACAATAACCTTAGATCCAATTGGTAAGATATAATTGCCCACTTAAACACACAATGTCCGGTACTATCCATCCCTTGAGAACATTAATAACAACCTGTAAATACACTGAGCCGAATCTTAACATCACCTGCCATCTTGTCCTGCCACGGCTTCTCCCCTCTCTCCATCCAGGAATGCCTAGGTTCCCAGAGGTTCGTAGCCAGCTGTCATTTACCATGTATCATGGATCGCTTGACTGTTTGGTATGCCACATGACTAAGATCAAAGTGCCATGAATCAAGGAGAGGCTACGAAGCCTTTCAGGAACTTGAGTCATTTAGAATGTTTATGTTTAGAATAGGGCAAAATAACAACTATTCGGGATTTTGGTTTGGTTTGGTTAGGAAAAACAAGTCCATTGCCTATGAAAAAGTATATGATTAGCAAATATTAGTTGAATGAATAAGCTAAGTCTTGGTCATGCACATTCTTAATCATGACTTTAAAACAGAGGATGAGCTGGGGAGATGGCTCAGGGGTTGAGAGCACTGGCTGCTCTTCCAGGGGTCCTGAGTTCATATCCCAGCAACCACATGGTGGCTCACAACCATCTGTAATGGGATCTGATCCCCTTTTCTGGTGTGTCTGAAGACAGCTACAGTGTACTCACATACATAAAATAAATTTGATAAAACAGAGGATGATAAACTGGCAGCATCTCTCTGGTTTAAAAGAAGCAAAGATTGCCTCTACTAAAGGAAGAAATGCTGCTAATAATATAATAAACCATTCTTTTAGAGTATTCGAAGGGAAAATTGGATAATTTGTCCCCACTAAATGTTGCCAGTAGCCATTCCAAACAATATTCCACATCCATAATCTTCCTAAAATGAATTTTTAATCAAAACATTAAAAGCATGGGCTGGAAAAAAATCAGTTACTGAGAAGACAAGGGAGGGCAGAGGCTCCATGCAAAGCTGTGTCTGCAGCCATTCGCTGGCCCTCAGAACTGTCTCTGCAGCCGTGTCTAAGTATGGAAAGTCTATGAGAATCAGCTCCACATCCCCGGGCCGTGTGTTTCTCCTCAGCAAATATTCTGCATCTTTAAATTTCTGCATAATCTGTTTTGACAGTTGTGAAAGCATAACCTCATACGTAAAGCCCAGGAGACAGCCTTTGTAAAAAGCCTTACTACGTGTACTGATTTTTATCTACTTACTACTTAAAAAAAATCAGGTCAACAACTCATGTATAAATTTAATGTCATTCAACTATCATTCTATTAAAACAATGCATTGTATATTATAGTACTTCAGTGTTTGTAAGGTGCACCTGGAAAACACCATTCAGTCCTCAAACTACCCGCTGATACAAGCATGACGCCCTTCCTTTCATTTAGAAATTAATAAACCAAGGCTCAGAGTGGCTAAACAGTCCGTGCCCATTTAACCCTATATTAGCAAAGTAATGCTCATTTCTTATATTTCAGCCTGGCCAAGTAATATTGGAGAATGGCAGGGTAGCTGCTAATAAAAAATATATATTCATAAATGCAGTCACTCTGGAATCTAATAATTGCTTCCTCTGCTGTGGCTGTGCCCTGGGTTCTGCTCTCTCCATGACAGCGAATGAGAGATAAGGCAGACACACCCCCTCCCTCCAGGAGATGGACTTGTTGGGGGCACACTTACATCACCAGGAATAATTAGGACAAATGCATTTTAACAGCTCAGGCTGTATTTTTAGTGCCTTCCTTCTATTCTTACCTATCTGTTAGTTACACTTTACGAGGTTTTGCTGTGCCATGCGAAGCTCGCTGCCCCCGAGCCTCTCGGTATTACTACTTTCCATTCTAAGAATTTCTGAAATGATGAAGAGCTCTCCAGCAATTTTGCAACATACCTTTCCCCCTCTGATTAATAGTCGGTATTCCTGAGCTGACAGAAAATTTAAATGTTGCATTTGAAGAGAGCAGCTGTACTTCCTGGCACAGAGACACGGAATTTATTCCAGATATAGCTGCATTACCATAGATATCCTAGTAAGGGAGGGGTACAAAAACTTTTAGACAAAAAAAATTCTTTAAAAATCTATTCATGGGTTACAAATCTAAATGATATTTATCCATTTGTCTCCTTTTGGGCATTTTGTTTACCCTTCCTGAAAGTTTGCCACCGGTGTGCATTAGTGAAAATGAACGGCCTACTTAAGCTCCAGAAATTCAAGCAGAGGAAATAGGAAAAGGCATATTTTGTGAGTAATAAGAAGCCAAGCTCCTGACATTCGCCAGTCAGCTCCTAGTGCATCACCTGCGACCTGGCGTTGCAGAGTCAGGAGGCTTTTCCCTGTGGGGCTTGTGCTATGTAGGGGAGCATTTTAGCTAATATGCTGGACTTTGAAAACTGAAACCAATCTGACATTTTTCTTTCCCTAACATATGGTAAATTGATCTGCACCAACATGACTTCAAATTCTATTTTAGTTGAACAGTTTTCACATTGCTTAAAATATGAAACTGGAAGCTTAATAGGAAAGTCTGGTTTGGAGGATGGAGTAGAGAATTCAGAGACAATGTGATCTGGAAAAGCCTTATGTAAAATAAGGTTTGGCATAGACACTGAAAGGCGAAGATTTAAATATCGAGAGAAATGGGGACAGGCATAGGTCAATGGGACAGTGCTTGCATACCGTGCTTGAGGTCTTGGGATCAATCCCCAGAGCTAATTAAATGAAGGAATTAAATGAGAGGAACAGCATCAAGTACATTTATATTCTTTAAAGTAAGAATATAAAGAGAAGTGTGAGTAAGTGTGTGTGTGTGTGTGTGTGTGTGTGTAGCAGATCAAGAAACTGTTTACAGCCACTAAGGCTAAAGGAAAATGTTTCCCAGGGATAAAACAATAGTTCAAATGGTTAGAAAAATATTTATTTATGGGGAGGATTGAAAATCGTAAGGCTCCACATCAATGCTTTGGCATAAGAGAGGGAGGGTTCCAACTCTCCTGCAGAGCCAAGTGGAGGGCAGAGTTCAGCTACTTGGGCAGCTGGACAGAAAGCGGGAGCTCAAGTAAGACTCCCTGTCTCTATGCAACACATTCAATCTTTGTATAAAATAATCTCCCTGCCATATACTGTCTGACAACATACCTCCCTCTAGTTTCCTGAGTCACTGTGAGAACTAAACTAGGCAAAACAAGTAAGGCTGTTCGCGGTCTCAAAGAAACACCGCCGGTTTCCCAGTAAGGTTCGCAGCAATGTCCCAAAATCCCGCCTCTCTTGGAACACATTCTCCGAGGTGCTTCTGACCGTAATTTTTCCACGTAATGTGACTTATCGCATGTTACAATGCCACAACATGCCTCGGGTCCAACCACACTGTGATTCTCAGTCCTGTTTTATTTTAGCCAATTAGGCATGTGACTTATACGAGGGAGCTGTTTGAAGACTTGGCTTCACAATTACACTGCTGCTGTGGCCTTTCATGTCCTTCAAGATGCCATTAACTCAGAAGACCAAAGCTGGAGCCTTGATTCCTTTTTGGTTAACCCTTTCAGAAAGAGAGGTGCCGCAATCACTTGGCCTTTGATAACAAGTTCCCCCTCTCATCTAAGAGCAAATGTAGCCTAAGAGACAATAGAAAACATTAATCCCAGAACCTCTGGATTGTGGTGTCAAAGAAACCCTTTTTTGGCTTCTCAAAGTATTTTTGTCTGACCAACAAAAGAAAGCCTGCAATGGTTTATAACTGTATATTTTAACCCAGGAACTGGTTCTGATATTTACATTAGTTTCAATGCTAGCCCCAAAAGGGACTTGATAGTAATTCCTGGCATTCTAAACCCTGTTTGCATCATCATAAATTCTGACTCTTTCAACTCAAGAAACAGGTAAATGGAACTGAGAAGTGCTTGTTTGCACGGTGACAGATGTGACTATTGGCCTTGGTTGACCACACCTTCGGTTTGTTAAGAGTTCCTCGTCCATGAGGCAGGCTAGCACAGTCCTATCCCCTGACTGTGTCTCTGTCACTAGTGCTCAGTATTGTGACCATGATGAATCCTGTGGACATTTTCTAAGCTGGTGTTAATTACAAGGAACATGGCCCTCTACAGCACAGCGCCTACTAACCGCAGCACTGCCTTGACAACCCAGTGAGAGATGTGCAGTTTATACACTGTCAGAGGTATCATAGTCTTCACCAGAGAGGGAAAGTATCCACTTTACCTGAAAAAAAAATCCTCCTTATTCTTGATTTTCATAGGCATCCAACTGCACGCCAAATTCAGGGTCACTTTAATGTGCTTTAAGAAAAAGTCTTTGCAACTCTATCATGGTGCCTTTCTTACAGGAAGGCTTATCTACCTACTAATGTAAACACTGACCGTAGTCACCAAAGAATCCTTTAAGATGTCCTCTCTTCTCTGTCCCTCCCCAGTAAGAACTTCTCCACAATTCAAAGGCGAACTCAAATTCTACCTCCTCCCAAGAAGCCGTAAATGTCTAGTATGCATAGAGAGCTTAGTGAATGATGTGGGTTTGTGAATGAAGGGACAGCAGTCGCTGGGTTCTTCTCTTCTGTGTAGTCTCCAGAAATGCTTCTAACAGTTTAAATTAGTAGTTACATTATTATATTACAGTTATTCTGTTTCAGTGTGTGTTTCCCCTTTATATCACAGGCACTACAATATAATTGAATAAATAAGGATGTGCCCTATTCATTAATCTATTATATATGTCCATAGATGTACATTTACACACACACACACACACACACACACACACACACACAACAAGAGAGATAGATGGATAGATGATGGATAGATAGATAGATAGATAGATAGATAGATAGATAGGTAGATAGATAGATAGATAGATAGATAGATAGATAGATAGATAGATGGATGGATTAATAGATGATAGATAAAATAGCTTATACCTTCAAGTTTCTGATTGACTAAAATCTTATGTCTTAATAGAAACCAAGACTGTATTGACAAAAAAAGATCACACATTATCCATGAGGATGTCCATGGTACCTATGGACCACCAAGTTTTGCATCAAGACTTTTAGGGTCAAACCTTGCTTTAGTTAGCACTAATAACTCAGTGTAGACATTATTATATTTCACTCCTGTCAAGTTCTTCTCCTTGATTGCCATCATCTGGTATTTAACTTCCATTCATACCTAAAGGATGAGTGTTTTCTGATGCTAATATAAGATACAAAGAAAAAACTGTGAAAATATAATTGAAAAAGTGTGTGCTACACACACACACACCATGAATAGAAGGTATATTGATTTTAATTCTGAAACTCATTCTGAATCATGATGCTAGTCTTACTTGGGTAGTTATAGCTGTGTCTTCTAGGTTTACTTTCTAAAATGGGATGTTCCTTTTGAATATGAACTAATATCATTATGGAAAGATACTTGTGGATTATGTAAGTATCTTTTTAAAATATTCTTCCCTAATTTCAGCATTCGTCAGATATTTCCGGCAATTAATACTGCCTTATACTTTTTTCAAAGGCCAATTTTCTGTTTCTATTTTTTTTCTATTTTATTAACCTGGATTATATGAAAAGGAATAAGTTTCCTGTTGCTTCCATTTTTTTTCCAACTTCCCAGACTGCTGGTTTTTTTTTTATTAACTTGAGTATTTCTTTTTTTTTATTAACTTGAGTATTTCTTATATACATTTCGAGTGTTATTCCCTTTCCCGGTTTCTGGGCAAACATCCCCCTCCCCTTCCTTATGGGTGTTCCCCTCCCCACCCTCCCCCCATTGCCGCCCTCCCCCCAAAAGTCTAGTTCACTGGGGGTTCAGTCTTAGCAGGACCCAGGGCTTCCCCTTCCACTGGTGCTCTTACTAGGATATTCATTGCTACCTATGAGGTCAGAGTCCAGGGTCAGTCCATGTATAGTCTTTAGGTAGTGGCTTAGTCCCTGGAAGCTCTGGTTGGTTGGCATTGTTGTACATATGGGGTCTCGAGCCCCTTCAAGTTCTTCCAGTTCTTTCTCTGATTCCTTCAACGGGGGTCCTATTCTCAGTTCAGTGGTTTGCTGCTGGCATTCGCCTCTGTTTTGCTGTATTCTGGCTGTGTCTCTCAGGAGAGATCTACATCCGGCTCCTGTCTGCCTGCACTTCTTTGCTTCATCCATCTTGTCTAATTGGGTGGCTGTATATGTATGGGCCACATGTGGGGCAGGCTCTGAATGGATGTTCCTTCAGTCTCTGTTTTAATCTTTGCCTCTCCCTTCCCTGCAAAGGGTATTCTTTTTCCTCATTTAAAGAAGGAGTGAAGCATTCACATTTTGATCATCCGTCTTGAGTTTCATTTGTTCTAGGCATCTAGGGTAATTCAAGCATTTGGGCTAATAGCCACTTATCAATGAGTGCATACCATGTGTGTTTTTCTGTGATTGGGTTACCTCACTCAGGATGATATTTTCCAGTTCCGACCATTTGCCTACGAATTTCATAAAGCCGTTGTTTTTGATAGCTGAGTAATATTCCATTGTGTAGATGTATCACATTTTCTGTATCCATTCCTCTGTTGAAGGGAATCTGGGTTCTTTCCAGCTTCTGGCTATTATAAATAAGGCTGCGATGAACATAGTGGAGCACGTGTCTTTTTTATATGTTGGGGCATCTTTTGGGTATATGCCCAAGAGAGGTATAGCTGGATCCTCAGTTAGTTCAATGTCCAATTTTCTGAGGAATCTCCAGACTAATTTCCAGAATGGTTGTACCAGTCTGCAATCCCACCAACAATGGAGGAGTGTTCCTCTTTTTCCGCATCCTCGCCAGCATCTGCTGTCACCTGAGTTTTTGATCTTAGCCATTCTCACTGGTGTGAGGTGAAATCTCAGGGTTGTTTTGATTTGCATTTCCCTTATGACTAAAGATGTTGAACATTTCTTAAGGTGTTTCTCAGCCATTCGGCATTCCTCAGCTGTGAATTCTTTGTTTAGCTCTGAACCCCATTTTTTAATAGGGTTATTTGTTTCCCTGCGGTCTAACTTCTTGAGTTCTTTGTATATTTTGGATATAAGGCCTCTATCTGTTGTAGGATTGGTAAAGATCTTTTCCCAATCTGTTGGTTGCCGTTTTGTCCTAACCACAGTGTCCTTTGCCTTACAGAAGCTTTGCAGTTTTATGAGATCCCATTTGTTGATTCTTGATCTTAGAGCGTAAGCCATTGGTGTTTTGTTCAGGAAATTTTTTCCAGTGCCCATGTGTTCCAGATGCTTCCCTAGTTTTTCTTCTATTAGTTTGAGTGTGTCTGGTTTGATGTGGAGGTCCTTGATCCACTTGGACTTAAGCTTTGTACAGGGTGATAAGCATGGATCGATCTGCATTCTTCTACATGTTGCCCTCCAGTTGAACCAGCACCATTTGCTGAAAATGCTATCTTTTTTCCATTTGATGGTTTTGGCTCCTTTGTCAAAAATCAAGTGCCCATAGGTGTGTGGGTTCATTTCTTGGTCTTCAATTCTGTTCCATTGGTCTATCTGTCTGTCTCTGTACCAATACCATGCAGTTTTTATCACTATTGCTCTGTAATCCTGTTGCTTCCATTTTTAAAGTTCAGTTACTCGTTTTTATCACCATGTGCTGGTTAATATCTGTTTCATCCAGTGCTTTATGGTGCTATGCAATTATTCAGTATTGTAGCATTAAATTATTGCAGAATTAGCCATGCAGAATCCACCAAATTCACTTCTATGTCCTCCTAACATTCCTATTCTTTTGATATGTTTTTATGAATGTCAAGTGTCTAACATCAGCTTTCCAGATATGTTTACTGAAATGGATCTTAATGTCAAAAGAGACATCTTATTTCCCTCGTCTCCTTTTTTACCAATATGCTTGTATTAGTGTTTTATGCTTGTCTCTGTTTTCGTCATTAATCCCATGAGAATTTCATGCGTGTTGTGTATGTTCATTCTCTTTGCAATGCCTCCAAAAGTTATCCTCCATTCACTACTCACTTAAATGTGTGTCCTCTTCCTGTTTCGTTATTGTTGTGTTCTAGTTTTTGTGGGCCCTATACTGCTGAATGTGTGACCTTTGCTAGGTGGTGGTACAACCCATCAGGGGTCATACCCTTAAGGAAAGTTAACTCTCCCTCTCCCAGTGCCCGTGAACTACCAATACGCTTAGAATATTTCCAAGCAGAAAGCATTCCACGGGTAATTATTATTGATCTTTTGCATATTTTACAAGTACTATAACTTTATTTTAACAGTCTGAGAAACTCATTTTGCTTCCATTTTTAGGATTGGACTGTTGGCATTTTTCTCACCTATTTTATTGAATGCTTAACTCAGTTGGCTTCAGTTTATTACATTGAATATGTAATATTTGTGTAATTTAGATATCTGATGTTTTGTAAAGCTAAAGGCTGATTCAAATGAGAGAACCTACAGTACTCATTTGAGGAAACAGTATAAAATAATTACCTCTAGAAGAGACAGCTTTTAATACAACCAGAACGTTCAGCACAGCAGGATGTCTCCTTTAACTTGGACATGCTTGCTACAGTAATGAGCACATCGGAACATTAGAGTATGTCTTGGTGACACATAGGGTCAGACCTGAGAGCGTTCAAAAGAAAGTCAACACTAATAACCTCCATCCTACAATCCATACTGCCCCAAGAGGGCCAATGACCTTTGACTCCTTATGTTTATTTGTTGCTTAAAATTTGTCATACATGTTTCTTGGCAAAGACAAAAAAATATTCAGTTGCTAATCTTACAAATTTTTTGCTCCCTGTTTTAATTCCAATGCCAAATTCTCATCCAAATATTTATGTATGTGTATGCATTATCTGTGAATACACATATACTCTCATATTTGTATTATGGTGGAAGTCTTTAGAAGTCATTACAAATAAAGTAATTCCATCCCTAGTTTAATTTTTGCATTTAGAAATCTGAGATCAACACAGAAAGTAGTAGTGGAGACTCCATGGAAATGATTTGTTTCTGTTTTCCTCTTTGCCTCTGCAGAAGCAGAAATATGTGCAAATGGTGACATAAAAAGTGATGAGCCTTGTAGATCCTAAGTTCATTTGACTTCTTAACCGGTGATCACTGGATCTAACAGCATACATTAATCATGATTAATTGATGATCATGAATATTATAACCCAGTTCAATAGAGATGTCAGTTTACAATTAGGACAACTTTTTGAATAGCTAAACTGTACAACAAAGTGCAAGTTCCTGAAAATGTTAACGACGACAATAACAATTAAAGTCGTTCCTACCCAGACACACTGCAGGACAACTGGCACTCAAATATGCCTTGTTATTTATTCAGAAGACGCTTTATCCCGTGTGGTACCTTTCAAATAATGCAAAAGCAGGTTTTAGCAACAAGTAATTATTTACTCATTATGGTGATTTTTCATAAGTATCTCTCCTTAAGCTGAAGCAAATTCCTGGGGAGCTTCAGTCAGCCTAAATAGGAATTCTTGTCAATTAAAACTATGTACTTTGGCATGAAATAAATTAGTTAAAATTAACTAATTTATATAGAGATCAGTCAGGCCTCCATTAATGTACCTACATGGAAAGGCTATTTGGTGTGGCGTTCCACGGACAGCTTGGAGATGCCTTGACAAATTGAAGGAGATCCTGTAAGGTACTTAGTAATAAAGGAGCATTTAACTCTTGAATTTGAAAAGCTCAGTTCAGAATTGAGAGTGAGTTAGAGCAAGTCCTTAAGTTGGTTTCTCTGTGGTGGCAGCTTGCATACTACTCAGCGGTCCTGTACTTTTCGCCTTCCTGCCTTTTGCTTTCCTTCTGCACAGCTCAACCTAGGGAAACCCAAATGTGTTAAAAGTTGTTTAGCTTTTCTCAGAGAATAGAATAGGATAGGTTATTTTTAAAGTTAAGAGAAAGATCAGAGAAAGAGGAGGGGGTCTGAGAAAAGATGGGCTATTTTGAGGGTAAGATACAGATGGGGGAGAGAGAGAGAGAGACAGAGAGAGAGAGAGAGAGAGAGAGAGAGAGAGAGAGAATGAATCTGATGGGCTTATATACACCAGCATTTCATTTTTTTTTCTGTGTCCATCTATATTCAAAGCAGACCTCATATTTAGACCTGAATTCAATGGGACTCATGAACTGCCATGTCGCCTGTCAAGGTAGCAGAGAAAGTAGATTAGAGAGTTGTATACAGGGTACTTTTCACTGAGAAGAGTTAGGCATCACTTCTGCTTACTTATTTCAGCAGCAAGAGCAAAAAAATTGTCGAATCTTACCTCACCTTGTTACCTATTCTTGGAAAGACAAGAGAGCAAAAAAAAAAAAAAAATCACCTGTGGTGGTAATGTTTACTACATGCCCTAAATGTAGCACATTAGCCCTTCTTTTGCAGTTAAATCATTACATTAGAAAATTCTGTAATCAAATCAGAATTTTAAAATCTATCATTTATTTATGAGGAGGTGGTGGCGTACACATGCCACAGCACACCAATGGAAGTCCAAGGCTACTTGGAGAAGTCAGTACTCTACTTCTCCATGTAGGTCCTATATACCAAACATAGGACTGATAATGGGTCTGTTATTTCCTGAGCCATCTTATCTACCTTGGTCTTCATTTACCTTTTCCACTACCTAGAGGAGTGAGTGTCACTCTTCATTAATAGCCATCCTAGTCTGGCAGTAAGTCCCAATTAGCACAACTCAAAAGGATTGTCACAGCTTTGTCCTTATCTTTACTTCATCTGTCCACTTCTCCTAATCAGTCACTCATGTTGATTAACAGTATACATAATTCATATTTGTTTACAAATATTCCATCCTTTGAAGCATACAAAGGGAAATTCTCCTTTGCCGTAGAATTGGCACCACGGCATGCTTAATTGCTATCCCATTTTGCAGTACTTCAATTTTAACTAGTTAGATAAAACTTGGGTGAAGAGGAGAAGGAATAACCTATTCGAGTTTCCCATTAGCAAGGAAATGTATTAGTAGAATTTTAATACACATCAAAAGATCATAAGAGGAAATTATATATATATATGTATATATATGACTGTTAAAAGACATGTGATTAAATTTAGATGGTGTAGCAAAATATAAATAATGTAATAGGTGCAGTTATGGGATTTTATATGCTTTGGGGAAAGCTTTAAGGCTTCCTGGTAACCCATGTATGGATTATTGCCAGGTGGGCTCTAAATGTCACATCCAGTTTTCCTAGTGCATGTGAAAAGAAAAGCAAGATTAATCCATCAATCGTGACCATTCTGGCATCTACCAAAGGTCTTTGCGAAGAGAAAGACGGAACTGCACCTGCTGCTTGCTTTTGAGAGTTTTTGTTAGCTTAATTTCTGTGGCTGCTAATGAGCTATAATCCATGGGCTGATTTGCTGGATGTAAGTTCATCAAAGAAAACATGGAAGAAAATTAGACTTGCAACTCATTGCAAGCGCGCTTAATAACACTTAAGAGAATGTTTATGTGTTAACTTTTTTTTCAGTGTCATTTGTTTGTAGATAATCAGGAAATATTTCTTGAACTACATTAGCCAAAATATGTTCCTCTTTTCATGTAATTATTGGAGACTGGTAGTATGCTATATGCAAATGAAAATTGTATGGATTACCATAAATTAGTAAACCATTTTTTCTGCTACATAGCTTGATTATGTTAAAAACCCAATTATTTTGAAGTAATAAGTAGAATGGGTCCCTTTAGCACCCGGAACCCTATTGATGAAGACTTAAAACTACCTGAGATATCTAAACAAAGCCACACTGGCGCAACAGGAAGTAGCTGAGACTGGATAAATGGATAATCTTCACACACTGACCTGATTCTTACTGTGACCTGTAAGCACGCATAAAATAGCCTACTCTGTTAATTGCCCTTCCGGGCAATCTACATAACTGCCCTTAAAAGGGCAGTCCACAGATCCTGTGAATACCATATTTTGTATGATAAGTAGGGCTGGACAGATGGGAATGAAGGATTCTGACAGGGGTAGATTCTCCTTGGTGATATGCATGGGGCAGATGTAATCACAGTAATGCATTTAAGAGGAACCCCCGGGAGAAATTGGAAGAGAAGCCTACATATGTGATATGAAAATAGGTATTGCAATCATGTGCTTTGAAGACAGAGGATGTGGATAGATAATAGAGGCTGGAAAAGACATTGCAAAGAACTCAGAGTGTCTCTACATCTCTGGAAGCCAGTACTGCAACATACTGATCTAACCAGGGGGAATCATGTACCACCAGACTTGCTGCCCCGAAATTGCAGGACAAATTGTCAGTGCATTCAATGTATTTGTAGTGATTTGCTACAGTAACGCTCGGAATTTAATAGAGCCTTTTTATGGTAAATTGAAAGGAAAATGATTGCAACAAAAAATAAACTTATGATGCCATTTATCACAGTTATGTTAAAATCAGAGATATTTTGTTATATCACTGTTCTTAAATCTGACTCCTCTTTATTTTACAAGCCTGTGTTTGTTTTAGTTCATCCAAACTCATATACATATTTTTTTTCTTATTAACTTGAGTATTTCTTATATACATTTCGAGTGTTATTCCCTTTCCCGGTTCCCGGGCAAAAATCCCCCTCCCCCCTCCCCCCTCCCCTTCCTTATGGGTATTCCCCTCCCAACCCTCCCCACATTGCCGCCCTCCCCCCAACAGTCTAGTTCACGGGGGGTGCAGTCTTAGCAGGACCCAGGGCTTCCCCTTCCACTGGTGCTCTTACTAAGATGTTCTTTGCTACCTATGAGGTCAGAGTCCAGGGTCAGTCCATGTATAGTCTTTAGGTAGTGGCTTAGCCCCTGGAAGCTCTGGTTGCCTGACATTGTTGTACTTTTGGGGTCTTTCTCTGATTCCTTCAACGGGGGCCCTATTCTCAGTTCAGTGGTTTGCTGCTGGCATTCGCCTCTGTATTTGCTGTATTCTGGCTGTGTCTCTCAGGAGCGATCTACATCCGGCTCCTGTCAGTCTGCATTTCTTTGCTTCATCCATCTTGTCTAATTGGGTGGCTGTATATGTATGGGCCACATGTGGGGCAGGCTCTGAATGGGTGGTCCTTCAGTCTCTGTTTTAATCTTTGCCTCTCTCTTCCCTGCCAAGGGTATTCTTGTTCCCCTTTTAAAGAAGGCGTGAAACATTCACATTTTGATCATCCGTCTTAAGTTTCATTTGTTCTAGGCATATAGGGTAATTCAAGCATTTGGGCTAATAGCCACTTATCAATGAATGCATACCATGTATGTCTTTCTGTGATTGGGTTAGCTCACTCAGAATGATATTTTCCAGTTCCGACCATTTCCTACGAATTTCATAAAGCCGTTGTTTTTGATAGCTGAGTAATATTCCATTGTGTAGATGTACCACATTTTCTGTATCCATTCCTCTGTTGAAGGGAATCTGGGTTCTTTCCAGCTTCTGGCTATTATAAATAAGGCTGCGATGAACATAGTGGAGCACGTGTCTTTTTTATATGTTGGGGCATCTTTTGGGTATATGCCCAAAAGAGGTATAGCTGGATCCTCAGGCAGTTCAATGTCCAATTTTCTGAGGAACCTCCAGACTGATTTCCAGAATGGTTTTACCAGTCTGCAATCCCACCAACAATGGAGGAGTGTTCCTCTTTCTCCACATCCTCGCCAGCATCTGCTGTCACCTGAGTTTTTGATCTTAGCCAATCGCACTGGTGTGAGGTGAAATCTCAGGGTTGTTTTGATTTGCATTTCCCTTATGACTAAAGATGTTGAACATTTCTTTAGGTGTTTCTCAGCCATTCGGCATTCCTCAGCTGTGAATTCTTTGTTTAGCTCTGAACCCCATTTTTTAATAGGGTTATTTGTCTCCCTGCGGTCTAACTTCTTGAGTTCTTTGTATATTTTGGATATAAGGCCTCTATCTGTTGTAGGATTGGTAAAGATCTTTTCCCAATCTGTTGGTTGCCGTTTTGTCCTAACCACAGTGTCCTTTGCCTTACAGAAGCTTTGCAGTTTTATGAGATCCCATTTGTTGATTCTTGATCTTAGAGCATAAGCCATTGGTGTTTTGTTCAGGAAACTTTTTCCAGTGCCCATGTGTTCCAGATGCTTCCCTAGTTTTTCTTCTATTAGTTTGAGTGTGTCTGGTTTGATGTGGAGGTCCTTGATCCACTTGGACTTAAGCTTTGTACAGGGTGATAAGCATGGATCGATCTGCATTCTTCTACATATTGACCTCCAGTTGAACCAGCACCATTTGCTGAAAATGTTCTTTTTTCCATTGGATGGTTTTGGCTCCTTTGTCAAAAATCAAGTGACCATAGGTGTGTGGGTTCATTTCTGGGTCTTCAATTCTATTCCATTGGTCTATCTGTCTGTCTCTGTACCAATACCATGCAGTTTTTATCACTATTGCTCTGTAATACTGCTTGAGTTCAGGGATAGTGATTCCCCCTTGAAGTCCTTTTATTGTTGAGGATAGTTTTAGCTATCCTGGGTTTTTTGTTATTCCAGATGAATTTGCAAATGGTTCTGTCTAACTCTTTGAAGAATTGGATTGGTATTTTGATGGGGATTGCATTCAATCTGTAGATCGCTTTTGGTAAAATGGCCATTTTTACTATATTGATCCTGCCAATCCATGAGCATGGGAGATCTTTCCATCTTCTGAGGTCTTCTTCAATTTCTTTCCTCAGTGTCTTGAAGTTCTTATTGTACAGATCTTTTACTTGCTTGGTTAAATTCACACCGAGGTACTTTATATTATTTGGGTCTATTATGAAGGGTGTCGTTTCCCTAATTTCTATCTCGGTTTGTTTCTCTTTTGTGTAGAGGAAGGCTACTGATTTATTTGAGATAATTTTATACCCAGCCACTTTGCTGAAGTTGTTTATCAGCTTTAGTAGTTCTCTGGTGGAACTTTTGGGATCACTTAAATATACTATCATATCATCTGCAAATAGTGATATTTTGACTTCTTCTTTTCCGATCTGTATCCCCTTGACCTCCTTTTGTTGTCTGATTACTCTGGCTAGAATTTCAAGAACTATATTGAATAAGTAGGGAGAGAGTGGGCAGCCTTGTCTAGTCCCTGATTTTAGTGGGATTGCTTCAAGTTTCTCTCCATTTAGTTTAATGTTAGCAACTGGTTTGCTGTATATGGCTTTTACTATGTTTAGGTATGGGCCTTGAATTCCTATTCTTTCCAGGACTTTTATCATGAAGGGGTGTTGAATTTTGTCAAATGCTTTCTCAGCATCTAATGAAATGATCATGTGGTTTTGTTCTTTCAGTTTGTTTATAGAATGGATCACGTTAATGGTTTTCCGTATGTTAAACCATCCCTGCATGCCTGGGATGAAGCCTACTTGATCATGGTGGATGATTGTTTTGATGTGCTCTTGGATTCGGTTTGCCAGAATTTTGTTGAGTATTTTTGCGTCGATATTCATAAGGGAAATTGGTCTGAAGTTCTCTTTCTTTGTTGTGTCTTTGTGTGGTTTAGGTATAAGAGTAATTGTGGCTTCGTAGAAGGTATTCGGTAGTGATCCATCTGTTTCAATTTTGTGGAATAGTTTGGATAATATTGGTATGAGGTCTTTATGAAGGTTTGAAAGAATTCTGCAGTAAACCCGTCTGGACCTGGGCTCTTTTTGGTTGGGAGACCTTTAATGACTGCTTCTATTTCCTTAGGGGTTATGGGGTTGTTTAACTGGTTTATCTGTTCCTGATTTAACTTCGGTACCTGGTATCTGTCTAGGAAATTGTCCATTTCCGGAAGATTTTCAAGTTTTGTTGAATATAGGTTTTTATAGTAAGATCTGATGATTTTTTGAATTTCCTCTGAATCTGTTGTTATGTCTCCCTTTTCATTTCTGATTTTGTTTATTTGGACGCACTCTCTGTGTCCTCTCGTTAGTCTGGCTAAGGGTTTATCTATCTTGTTGATTTTCTCAAAGAACCAACTTTTGGTTCTGTTGATTCTTTCTATGGTCCTTTTTGTTTCTACTTGGTTGATTTCAGCTCTGAGTTTGATTATTTCCTGCCTTCTACTCCTCCTGGGTGTATTTGCTTCTTTATGTTCTAGAGCTTTTAGGAGTGCTGTCAAGCTGCTGACATATGCTCTTTCCTGTTTCTTTCTGCAGGCACTCAGCGCTATGAGTTTTCCTCTTAGCACAGCTTTCATTGTGTCCCATAAGTTTGGGTATGTTGTACCTTCATTTTCATTAAATTCTAAAAAGGTTTTAATTTCTTTCTTTATTTCTTCCTTGTCCAGGTTATCATTGAGTAGAGCATTGTTCAGTTTCCACGTATATGTGGGCATTCTTCCCTTATTGTTATTGAAGACCAGTTTTAGGCCGTGGTGGTCCGATAGCATGCATGGGATTATTTCTATCTTTCTGTACCTGTTGAGGCCCGTTTTTTGACCAATTATATGGTCAATTTTGGAGAACGTACCATGAGGAGCTGAGAAGAAGGTATATCCTTTTGCTTTAGGATAGAATGTTCTATAAATATCCGTTAAGTCCATTTGGCTCATGACTTCTCTTAGTCTGTCTACATCTCTGTTTAATTTCTGTTTCCATCATCTGTCCATTGATGAGAGTGGGGTGTTGAAATCTCCCACTATTATTGTGTGAGGTGCAATGTGTGTTTTGAGCTTTAGTAAGGTTTCTTTTACATATGTAGGTGCCATTGTATTTGGGGCATAGATATTTAGGATTGAGACTTCATCTTGGTGGATTTTTCCTTTGATGAATATGAAGTGTCCTTCCTTATCTTTTTTGATGACTTTTAGTTGAAAATTGATTTTATTTGATATTAGAATGGCTACTCCAGCTTGCTTCTTCTGACCATTTGCTTGGAAAATTGTTTTCCAGCCTTTCACTCTGAGGTAATGTCTGTCTTTGTCTCTGAGGTGTGTTTCCTGTAGGCAGCAGAATGCAGGGTCCTCGTTGCGTATCCAGTTTGTTATTCTATGTCTTTTTATTGGGGAGTTGAGGCCATTGATGTTGAGAGATATTAAGGAATAGTGATTATTGCTTCCCGTTATATTCATATTTGCATGTGAGGTTATGTTTGTGTGCTTTCATTCTCTTTGTTTTGTTGCCAAGACGATTAGTTTCTTGCTTCTTCTAGGGTATAGCTTGCCTCCTTATGTTGAGCTTTACCATTTATTATCCTTTGTAGTGCTGGATTTGTAGAAAGATATTGTGTAAATTTGGTTTTGTCATGGAATATCTTGGTTTCTCCATCTATGTTAATTGAGAGTTTTGCAGGATACAGTAACCTGGGCTGGCATTTGTGTTCTCTTAGGGTCTGTATGACATCAGTCCAGGATCTTCTGGCCTTCATAGTTTCTGGCGAGAAGTCTGGTGTGATTCTGATAGGTCTCCCTTTATATGTTACTTGACCTTTTTCCCTTACTGCTTTTAATATTCTTTCTTTATTTTGTGCGTTTGGTGTTTTGACTATTATGTGACAGGAGGTGTTTCTTTTCTGGTCCAATCTATTTGGAGTTCTGTAGGCTTCTTGTATGCCTATGGGTATCTCTTTTTTTTAGGTTAGGGAAGTTTTCTTCTATGATTTTGTTTAAGATATTTACTGGTCCTTTGAGCTGGGTGTCTTCACTCTCTTCTATACCTATTATCCTTAGGTTTGACCTTCTCATTGAGTCCTGGATTTCCTGTATGTTTTGGACCAGTAGGTTTTTCTGCTTTACATTATCTTTGACAGTTGAGTCAATGATTTCTATGGAATCTTCTGCTCCTGAGATTCTCTCTTCCATCTCCTGTATTCTGTTGGTGAAGCTTGTATCTACAGCTCCTTGTCTCTTCTTCTGGTTTTCTATATCCAGGGTTGTTTCCATGTGTTCTTTCTTGATTGCTTCTATTTCCATTTTTAATTCCTTCAACTGTTTGATTGTGTTTTCCTGGAATTCTTTCAGGGATTTTTGTGACTCCTCTCTATGGGCTTCTACTTGTTTATTTATGATTTCCTGGAATTCTTTCAGGGATTTTTGTGACTCCTCTCTGTGGGCTTCTACTTGTTTAATTATGTTTTCCTGGAATTCTTTCAGGCATTTTTGTGATTCCTCTCTTTAGGCTTCTACTTGTTCTCTAAGGGAGTTCTTCACGTCTTTCTTGAAGTCCTCCAGCATCATGATCAAATATGATTTTGAAGCTAGATCTTGCTTTTCTGGTATGTTTGGATATTCCATGTTTGTTTTGGTGGGAGAATTGGGCTCCGATGGTGCCATGTAGTCTTGGTTTCTGTTGCTTGGGTTCCTGTGCTTGCCTCTCGCCATCAGATTATCTCTAATGTTACTTTGTTCTGCTATCTCTGACAGTGGCTAGACTGCCCTATAAGCCTGTGTGTCAAGAGTGTTGTAGACCTGTTTTCCTGTTTTCTTTCAGCCTGTTATGGCGACAGAGTGTTCTGCTTTCGGGCGTGTAGTTTTCCCTCTCTACAGGTCTTCAGCTGTTCCTGTGGGCCTGTGTCTTGAGTTCACCAGACAGGTCACTTGCAGCAGAAAAATTGGTCTTACCTGTGGTCCCGAGGCTCAAGTTTGCTCGCGGGGTGCTGTCCAAGAGCTCTCTGCGGCAGCAGCAACCAGGAAGATCTGTGCCGCCCCTTCCAGGAGCTTCAGTGCACCAGGGTTCCAGATGGCCTTTGGTGTTTTCCTCTGGCGTCCGAGATGTGTATGCAGAGTGCAGTCTCTTCTGGTTTCCCAGGCGTGTCTGCCTCTCTGAGGGTTTAGCTTTCCCTCCCATGGGATTTGGGTGCAGAGAACTGTTTATCCGGTCTGTTTCCTTCAGGTTCCGGTGGTGTCTCAGAGGCAGCGGTCCTTCCGCTCCTGGGCCCTCCCCCACAGGAACCCATTGGCCTTATACAGTTTTCTCTAGGGCCAGGGATGTGGGCAGGGGTGGGCAGTGTTGGTGGTCTCTTCCGCTCTGCAGCCTCAGGAGTGCCCACCTGACCAGGCGGTCGGGTCTCTCTCCCACGGTGTCTGGGAGCAGACAGCTGCTGCGGGCCGGGATCCATATACTTTTTTTAAGATAAAAATCAGTTCGATATCAATTATCTACTATTTTTATCCTCAGAATATACTTTAAGTTTTACATATTTTTAGCTACTGTATTCCATTAAATATTGCATTTATAAAACTGTTTATTAATATCCCATTGAAGAGTGTTTTAATATCTGTTAGAACTTTAGAGATGTTAACATAAAGTAAGAAAACCATTAGCTTTCACTAATTTGTGGAGAATTCAAAAATATCTGCTCACTTGAGTGCAGATCAGAAGTCTCATCTGGTAACTCTAAGGTCAGCACAACAGTAGAGCACAGGCAGAGGGTTGCACGTTCTTACTTCGACTTGGTAGCAGTGACCATTTCTGTGGGGACATTTCTTATCAAAAAGGAAGTTTTTAGAGGAAAAATAATATACTATAAATGTAGCATATGATTTGGTCTTTAGCAGACCGAGGCATCAATTCTATGTTGGGCTTAATTATTCAGCAAGGGTTTACTGAGATTTACTGAGTAAGCACTTGCCTGAGCAAATTAATTCCATCTCATTGACTCGATCATGGTTTGAATGTCTGGGAACTACAAAAAACCTTCAGCTATACCTCTAGGCTAAGAAGTAGTCTCAGATGGCTAGTTACCTAAACGTGGAAATACACTAATGAACTGGTGTCCAACTTTAAAAGGAATAAATCTTTAATACAAACCTCCTTGTCTTTTCAGTTAATAAAGGTTTCGTGTTTATTAACTACTGTCTGAAAAACACTACAAAGACCCTCGTGAATGCACATGTCAAGGCATCACATAATTAATATTTCAAAGAGAACCTTCATTATCATAGTCCAATTGATAGGCTTTTCTTGCTAATGTAGTGTCATGGTATATCTGCCTTTGAGAAATACATTCAAGTATGGTGGGTGTTGTTGTTGTTGTTGCTGTTGTTGTTGTTTTGGTAGAGTTTCAGATCACAAGTAGAATTTTAGTTCTTCTTACTAACTTATGTCAGTAGAAGTAGCTATTGTAACCTTACTTTCTGAAATGTGAAAAGTCCTGCAATAGATTATCAACACATAGAAATAAATATGAAAGTCAGCAAAATAAATGAGATAAAGGAAGTAGCCATTCCAATAGTATCATTCAAATTCATATTTTAAATGTAGAACTCCAGAACTTTTAATAATGGACAAATGTACAATTTCAATCTTTTGCTGTAATATTAGCATATCAGCCACTAGTGCACTATAGTTTACAGTCAAGAACTAACATGGATGCAACCACATATCCTTTCTTATCATTGAAACCAATCAGAAAATTCACTTTGTGAAAATATGATTTTGCCTTTCATGGCAAGATACAATTTGGGAAATGCATCAGAAGAAGTTACATGTTTCTCAAGTTATTGAAAGACTATAGATTCACTTGGTACATAGATAGACTTGAGCAACCATTTCATCATAATGAATATTTCAGGCTACATTTGTACCTTCATATCTAGACTCTAGCTGATTGTAAGTGCTATTAGATCAAAAATCCAATGGATAGACTCAGGGATTCAAGATGCAGAAAGATTGAATTTTCACTTTTGATTTTGCCACTAACTTCCTGAGGGAATTTAAAGTAGCCATTTTTGATTCAGATTAGTTAATTTCCAGAGGAGCCACTGATTTTTTTTAATTTTTTGATACAGGTCCACATGTATACCAAGCTGAACTCAAACTCCCTGTGTTTGAGTTCAAACTGAGGATGGCTCTGAGCTCCTGATTCTACGGCCTCCACTAAGTGTTGGGGTTACAGGAATGTACTACTGTGCTTGCCTTGTGTGTTACCAAGACCATGTGACTGCTAGGCAGAAACTACCTACTGAGTTATGCTCCCGACCCCATTGATTTATTTTTGATGACGTGTTAATAGATTAGAGACATCATTCCAATCTCATACAGCTAGATTCAGGAAGTGGCTGAAAAGTTGAGTAAAGAATGCAAAACAGGACTAGAGGCTAGAAATGGCCCAAGTGAGTAAGGAGTAGAAGACAGACACTGTTCCAGATTGGGTAATGCCCTGTTTCAGCCGTCTCCATCATCACAGTGCGCTGTTCGTGTTGCAAATGTCATAATGACTGACACTGAAGTCCCACATTGAGCTCAATAAAGACATTTAAGTTATTTTGTAAAAAGCATTGTTAATTTGTGGTAGTAGTTCAACAAATGTGAAACTGAGAGGGCAGTTGGTAGCTCAAGGCCAACCTCAGAACTAGTCCAAATGCTATACATGGTGTGTGTTTCCACCTTTTGAAAAAGGAATCTTCAACCATAACCATAACCTTAATCCTAACCTTAACCCTTCAACCCTAATCCTAACTTTAATCTTAACCCTAACCTAATCCTAAACTTTCATAAAACAAATAATTTCTCTTATCAGTTCATATTACAAAATTCAAATACAACTTGGTCTCCACTTAAAATGTAAATACCATAAAAAAGCAAATTGTTGACTCACTGGTTGATCTTCTTAGTTCTTTGCAGACAGCCTCATGAACAGGCATTTGAGAATTCCCTTTGTTACAGCATCGATGGACTTTGAAGACATAATATGAAATGACACATCTACGAAATCTGAAAGTGTTTATCACCAAGAAATGGATAATAATATGTTTTTCCCAAGGACTGAGAGTGGTTGAAAATTAGTCTTGAAGAGATGTTATTCAAAGAATACCACATTTCAATTACAAAGGAGAAATAACTTCAAGAGATCTATTGTAAAAATAGTGACTAAAATTCTTTTATTTCATTTGTGGAACATCGTCTAACTTTGTAGTTCATGTAGACCTGGAATTCACAATGTTGCCCAGGCTGGCCTTTAATTTTACTTCCTCATACATCCATCTCCTGAGTATTTTGATTACAGGTGTGTGCTGTTACTCTTGAAAAATGGTAAAAGAATAGATAATATGCTCTAACTATAAAAATGACAAGTGCTTGAAGTAATCCATCAGCTAATTATCCAGATTTAGTCATTGAACAATGGAAACGCATGCCAAAATGGTATTTATTTACACACACATACATATAATTCCATGTCATTTTTAATTTTGTAAAGATTAATTTCAGTTATTAGTCAGCTAGTTTTCAAATTCAATCAAATTTAATCAAATTTAATCTTTCACAAATATTGGAGAAGAATATACATTAGCAATAGGATGGCATTAAATTGAAGATAATGGTAAGAGAAATAAAAGAAATTATGGTGCACTGAAGCTCCCGGAAGGGGCGGCACAGGTCTCCCTGGTTGCTGCCGCTGCAGAGAGCCCCTGGGCAGCACCCCACGAGCGAACCTGAGCCTCGGGACCACAGGTAAGACCAAATTTTCTGCTGCAAGAAAGCTGCCTGGTGAACTCAAGACACAGGCCCACAGGAACAGCTGAAGACCTGTAGAGACGAAAAACTACACGCCCGAAAGCAGAACACTCTGTCCCCATAACTGACTGAAAGAGAGGAAAGCAGGTCTACAGCACTCCTGACACACAGGCTTATAGGACAGTCTAGCCACTGTCAGAAATAGCAGAACAAAGTAACACTAGAGATAATCTGATGGCGAGAGGCAAGCACAGGAACCCAAGCAACAGAAACCAAGACTACATGCCATCATCGGAGCCCAATTC
This sequence comes from Rattus norvegicus, assembly GCF_021556685.1. NCBI lineage: Eukaryota > Metazoa > Chordata > Mammalia > Rodentia > Muridae > Rattus > Rattus norvegicus. Next base: position 16,153,334 of record NC_141537.1, on the reverse strand, counting down.
TCCCACCAAAACAAACATGGAATATCCAAACATACCAGAAAAGCAAGATCTAGTTTCAAAATCATATTTGATCATGATGCTGGAGGACTTCAAGAAAGACATGAACACACTTAGGGAAACACAGGAAAACATTAATAAACAAGTAGAAGCCTACAGAGAGGAATCGCAAAAATCCCTGAAAGAATTCCAGGAAAACACAATCAAACAGTTGAAGGAATTAAAAATGGAAATAGAAGCAATCAAGAAAGAACACATGGAAACAACCCTGGATATAGAAAACCAAAAGAAGAGACAAGGAGCTGTAGATACAAGCTTCACCAACAGAATACAAGAGATGGAAGAGAGAATCTCAGGAGCAGAAGATTCCATAGAAATCATTGACTCAACTGTCAAAGATAATGTAAAGCGGAAAAAGCTACTGGTCCAAAACATACAGGAAGTCCAGGACTCAATGAGAAGATCAAACCTAAGGATAATAGGTATAGAAGAGAGTGAAGACTCCCAGCTCAAAGGACCAGTAAATATCTTCAACAAAATCATAGAAGAAAACTTCCCTAACCTAAAAAAAGAGATACCCATAGACATACAAGAAGCCTACAGAACTCCAAATAGATTGGACCAGAAAAGAAACACCTCCCGTCACATAATTGTCAAAACACCAAACGCACAAAATAAAGAAAGAATATTAAAAGCAGTAAGGGAAAAAGGTCAAGTAACATATAAAGGGAGACCTATCAGAATCACACCAGACTTCTCGCCAGAAACTATGAAGGCCAGAAGATCCTGGACTGATGTCATACAGACCCTAAGAGAACACAAATGCCAGCCCAGGTTACTGTATCCAGCAAAACTCTCAATTAACATTGATGGAGAAACCAAGATATTCCATGACAAAACCAAATTTACACAATATCTTTCTACAAATCCAGCACTACAAAGGATAATAAATGGTAAAGCCCAACATAAGGAGGCAAGCTATACCCTAGAAGAAGCAAGAAACTAATCGTCTTGGCAACAAAACAAAGAGAATGAAAGCACACAAACATAACCTCACATCCAAATATGAATATAAAGGGAAACAATAATCACTATTCCTTAATATCTCTCAATATCAATGGCCTCAACTCCCCAATAAAAAGACATAGATTAACAAACTGGATACGCAACGAGGACCCTGCATTCTGCTGCCTACAGGAAACACACCTCAGAGACAAAGACAGACACTACCTCAGAGTGAAAGGCTGGAAAACAACTTTCCAAGCAAATGGTCAGAAGAAGCAAGCTGGAGTAGCCATTCTAATATCAAATAAAATCAATTTCCAACTAAAAGTCATCAAAAAAGATAAGGAAGGACACTTCATATTCATCAAAGGAAAAATCCACCAAGATGAACTCTCAATCCTAAATATCTATGCCCCAAATACAAGGGCACCTACATATGTAAAAGAAACCTTACTAAAGCTCAAAACACACATTGCACCTCACACAATAATAGTGGGAGATTTCAACACACCACTCTCATCAATGGACAGATCATGGAAACAGAAATTAAACAGTGATGTCGACAGACTAAGAGAAGTCATGAGCCAAATGGACTTAACGGATATTTATAGAACATTCTATCCTAAAGCAAAAGGATATAGCTTCTTCTCAGCTCCTCATGGTACTTTCTCCAAAATTGACAATATAATTGGTCAAAAAACGGGCCTCAACAGGTACAGAAAGATAGAAATAATCCCATGCGTGCTATCGGACCACCACGGCCTAAAACTGGTCTTCAATAACAATAAGGGAAGAATGCCCACATATACGTGGAAATTGAACATTGCTCTACTCAATGATAACCTGGTCAAGGAAGAAATAAAGAAAGAGATTAAAAACTTTTTAGAATTTAATGAAAATGAAGATACAACATACTCAAACTTATGGGACACAATGAAAGCTGTGCTAAGAGGAAAACTCATAGCGCTGAGTGCCTGCAGAAAGAAACAGGAAAGAGCATATGTCAGCAGCTTGACAGCACACCTAAAAGCTCTAGAACAAAAAGAAGCAAATACACCCAGGAGGAGCAGAAGGCAGGAAATAATCAAACTCCGAGCTGAAATCAACCAAGTAGAAACAAAAAGGACCATAGAAAGAATCAACAGAACCAAAAGTTGGTTCTTTGAGAAAATCAACAAGATAGATAAACCCTTAGCCAGACTAACGAGAGGACACAGAGAGTGCGTCCAAATTAACAAAATCAGAAATGAAAAGGGAGACATAACTACAGATTCAGAGAAAATTCAAAAAATCATCAGATCTTACTATAAAAACCTATATTCAACAAAACTTGAAAATCTTCAGGAAATGGACAATTTCCTAGACAGATACCAGGTATCGAAGTTAAATCAGGAACAGATAAACCAGTTAAACAACCCCATAACTCCTAAGGAAATAGAAGCAGTCATTAAAGGTCTCCCAACCAAAAAGAGTCCAGGTCCAGACGGGTTTAGTGCAGAATTCTATCAAACCTTCATAGAAGACCTCATACCAATATTATCCAAACTATTCCACAAAATTGAAACAGATGGAGCCCTACCGAATTCCTTCTACGAAGCCACAATTACTCTTATACCTAAACCAAGCAAAGACACAACAAAGAAAGAGAACTTCAGACCAATTTCCCTTATGAATATCGACGCAAAATTACTCAATAAAATTCTGGCAAACCGAATTCAAGAGCACATCAAAACAATCATCCACCATGATCAAGTAGGCTTCATCCCAGGCATGCAGGCATGGTTTAATATACGGAAAACCATCAACGTGATCCATTATATAAACAAACTGAAAGAACAAAACCACATGATCATTTCATTAGATGCTGAGAAAGCATTTGACAAAATTCAACACCCCTTCATGATAAAAGTCCTGGAAAGAATAGGAATTCAAGGCCCATACCTAAACATAGTAAAAGCCATATACAGCAAACCAGTTGCTAACATTAAACTAAATGGAGAGAAACTTGAAGCAATCCCACTAAAATCAGGGACTAGACAAGGCTGCCCACTCTCTCCCTACTTATTCAATATAGTTCTTGAAGTTCTAGCCAGAGCAATCAGACAACAAAAGTAGATCAAAGGGATACAGATCGGAAAAGAAGAGGTCAAAATATCACTATTTGCAGATGACATGATAGTATATTTAAGTGATCCCAAAAGTTCCACCAGAGAACTACTAAAGCTGATAAACAACTTCAGCACAGTGGCTGGGTATAAAATTAACTCAAATAAATCAGTTGCCTTCCTCTATACAAAAGAGAAACAAGCCGAGAAAGAAATTAGGGAAACGACACCCTTCATAATAGACCCAAATAATATAAAGTACCTCGGTGTGACTTTAACCAAGCAAGTAAAAGATCTGTACAATAAGAACTTCAAGACACTGAGGAAAGAAATTTAAGAAGACCTCAGAAGATGGAAAGAACTCCCATGCTCATGGACTGGCAGGATTAATATAATAAAAATGGCCATTTTACCAAAAGCAATCTACAGATTCAATGCAATCCCCATCAAAATACCAATCCACTTCTTCAAAGAGTTAGACAGAACCATTTGCAAATTCATCTGGAATAACAAAAAACCCAGGATAGCTAAAGCTATCCTCAACAATAAAAGGACTTCAGGGGGAATCACTATCCCTGAACTCAAGCAGTATTACAGAGCAATAGTGATAAAAACTGCATGGTATTGGTACAGAGACAGACAGATAGACCAATGGAATAGAATTGAAGACCCAGAAATGAACCCACACACCTATGGTCACTTGATTTTTGACAAAGGAGCCAAAACCATCCAATGGAAAAAAGATAGCATTTTCAGCAAATGGTGCTGGTTCAACTGGAGGGCAACATGTAGAAGAATGCAGATCGATCCATGCTTATCACCCTGTACAAAGCTTAAGTCCAAGTGGATCAAGGACCTCCACATCAAACCAGACACACTCAAACTAATAGAAGAAAAACTAGGGAAGCATCTGGAACACATGGGCACTGGAAAAAATTTCCTGAACAAAACACCAATGGCTTATGCTCTAAGATCAAGAATCACCAAATGGGATCTCATAAAACTGCAAAGCTTCTGTAAGGCAAAGGACACTGTGGTTAGGACAAAACGGCAACCAACAGATGGGAAAAGATCTTTACCAATCCTACAACAGATAGAGGCCTTATATCCAAAATATACAAAGAACTCAAGAAGTTAGACCGCAGGGAAACAAATAACCCTATTAAAAAATGGGGTTCAGAGCTAAACAAAGAATTCACAGCTGAGGAATGCCGAATGGCTGAGAAACACCTAAAGAAATGTTCAACATCTTTAGTCATAAGGGAAATGCAAATCAAAACAACCCTGAGATTTCACCTCACACCAGTGCGATTGGCTAAGATCAAAAACTCAGGTGACAGCAGATGCTGGCGAGGATGTGGAGAAAGAGGAACACTCCTCCATTGTTGGTGGGATTGCAGACTGGTAAAACCATTCTGGAAATCAGTCTGGAGGTTCCTCAGAAAATTGGACATTGAACTGCCTGAGGATCCAGCTATACCTCTCTTGGGCATATACCCAAAAGATGCCTCAACATATAAAAAAGACACGTGCTCCACTATGTTCATCGCAGCCTTATTTATAATAGCCAGAAGCTGGAAAGAACCCAGATGCCCTTCAACAGAGGAATGGATACAGAAAATATGGTACATCTACACAATGGAATATTACTCAGCTATCAAAAACAACGGCTTTATGAAATTTGTAGGCAAATGGTTGGAACAGGAAAACATCATCCTGAGTGAGCTAACCCAATCACAGAAAGACATACATGGTATGCACTCATTGATAAGTGGCTATTAGCCCAAATGCTTGAATTACCCTAGATGCCTAGAACAAATGAAACTCAAGACGGATGATCAAAATGTGAATGCTTCACTCCTTCTTTAAATGAGGAAAAAGAATACCCTTGGCAGGGAAGGGAGAGGCAAAGATTAAAACAGAGACTGAAGGAACATCCATTCAGAGCCTGCCCCACATGTGGCCCATACATATACAGCCACCCAATTAGACAAGATGGATGAAGCAAAGAAGTGCAGGCAGACAGGAGCCGGATGTAGATTGCTCCTGAGAGACACAGCCAGAATACAGCAAATACAGAGGCGAATGCCAGCAGCAAACCACTGAACTGAGAATAGGTCCCCTATTGAAGGAATCAGAGAAAGAACTGGAAGAGCTTGAATGGGCTCAAGACCCCAAAAGTACAACAATGCCAAGCAACCAGAGCTTCCAGGGACTAAGCCACTACCTAAAGACTATACATGGACTGACCCTGGACTCTGACCCCATAGGTAGCAATGAATATCCTAGTAAGAGCACCAGTGGAAGGGGAAGCCCTGGGTCCTGCTAAGACTGAACCCCCAGTGAACTAGTCTATGGGGGGAGGGCGGCAATGGGGGAAGGGTTGGGAGGGGAACACCCATAAGGAAGGGGAGGGGGGAGGGGGATGTTTGCCCGGAAACCGGGAAAGGGAATAACACTCGAAATGTATATAAGAAATACTCAAGTTAATAAAAAAAAAGAAAAAAAGAAAAAAAAAGAAATTATGATTGGTAAAAGGTCAACTGGTAAGTCAAACAGAGGTATTTTCTCTGCCCAGGGTACCTTCTAGGGTAGTGGTTCTCAACCTTCTTAATGCTGTGACGCTTTAGTACAATTCGTCATATTGTGGTAGCCCAGAACAATAAATTACTTTCATTGCTGCTTCATAATTGTAATTTTGCTACTGTTATGAATCATAAGGCAAATATCTATGTTTTCCAATGTTCTTAGATGAGCCCTGTGGAAGACTTGTTTGAGACCCACAGGGTGAGAATGGCCGTTCTTGATCTACTCCCGTGTTCTCTGCTCATTGCTTTGACTAATCACACATTGAATCATATTTAGAGTAGATGGCAATGAATTCTTTAAGTTTAGGATAGAGACCTGGGCTATGCATACTGTTTCCTATCATTCCTTTTGTGCTATGCATGATTAAGGCTCTGGAAGTGAAGAGAGAAAAATTTACAAATATTAAGAAGATCTTGCCTTTTCATTCATAAAGGCTTCAGAGGCTAATATGAGTTAAGAATCATAAAGAAAATAAATTATAGCAAATGTTGAAGGTGATGAACAGTGTGAGAAGGGGAGGTCCTCTGAAGATGGTAAAGGAGAAATGGGTAGCCATGAGCATTGGGAATGACACTGAAAGCTGCAAAAGCTGGCAGTGCAGGGACAGAATATTTCAATCAAAAGCTGTGAATGTTTTAGAGAGAGTGGTGAAAACAGTAACAGGCAGCAAGACGCAAACAGCAAGTAATTCAGTTTAGCTAGAATATGGGTCCCAGGCTTCAGGATAACTCTCCATCCATAACAAGTACTGAAGGCCTCAAACAGCTTTGGGCTATAACATGTGTTTTACATGTCCCAAATCATCATATATTATATAGCTACATGGTGTCTGCCATATTTTATTTAAGGCTGACATATTTTCAAATATTACAAAGGAAATGGTTTTCAACAAAAATTTGTTTCTGGGTTCTTTTCAATTTTGGGATTGACACAGCAGGATCAATGGAGAGTCATGTTTGCGTCTTTATTTGCTTTGTTGAGACATCATACCTTGTGTACTTGTGTTTCCCCGCTAGGAATCAGGCACATGTCAGGGTTCTACAGCCTGCCAAGCAATTGGAAACACGGAGTGAGAGTCGGGCTTACTCAAATCATAAAGTGAAGAACAAAAGAGGAGGACATATAAAACCAAGTTTTCAGTGCTGCATGCACATTGTGTACACTTCCCCTCATGTTGGCACACAGATATGCAGCATAACAGTGGAGGAGATCAGTGGAAAACTAAGGAAGATGAGGATCTACGTCCAGCAAGCATTGTGGGAATCCCATACTTTGGTAGATATAGGCCAGGTTTCCAAAACTGAAAACCACGTCAGATACTCCTACACTGGCTTTGGATATTATGCTGACACCGATACACAAATTTAAACATAATTTTTACTTACTCATGCCAGATACCTGCAATGTAGTCTTTCTTTACTTTTCGTCATCTGTTTATTTTTGTTTGTTTTTCTTTTTCTTTCTTTTTCTTTTATTCAGATAGTGTCTTACATAGCCTAGGTCTCTAACTCACTTTGCAACTAAGACTGACAGTTTAACTACAATCCCTGCCCTATCTTGTAATTATTAGAAATTAGGGGCTCCTTTATGACCACAGTAGTGGATGCAGTTTCTGATGCCAGGCACCAACAACATTGTAGTAACCTAGAGTAGAACTTACTCAAAAAGTGGGCTTTAAAGTTCGATCTGAGTAACTTGATTAGAGTCTTTAAGAGCTGGGAGTAGGTTTGATTCATGAGCTCCCATTTTAAATGAGTTCTCCCAAGTGGTTTTCTTCATAATAAAGGCAAGAAATCATTTGTGTCATCTTTGGAGTATGGTATAGAAAAGAAGGATCATCTGAGCATCACAGAGCTGAGTTATTAAGACAAAGATAACATTTTGGGCATTAATATAAGCCTCTTTAAGTTGTCCTAGTCTACAGTGTCTATCCTTATGTAACATTTCTAACTTTTACAGCACTAAAAACAAGAACGGGAGCATCCTCACAGACACAACATTTAATTGTCCAGAAATTGCTTCAGAGCATTCTTGGTCTGTGATGTCAGGAATTTTAATGAACAGTTTCTCACACAAACTTTTGTGAATTTAACCTGAATTCTGATCTGAATCCAACAAAAATAACATTAAGTCATTGATTTATACCTCACTACCTACATGGTCCTGCTGTCAGAGTTTCACTGACCATAGAAGAATCTAAGTGAATGTATGGCATGAGTAAAACTTTAAGGAGAATTATTTAACTACCTTATTAATACGCAAACTGTCTTTTAGACTTCTCAAAGCATGCATTTGCATTCTATTAATATAGTAGTTATAAATGAGCTGCAACTGTGCTTAATGGAAGTTCAGCAAAACCCCTGCGATTTGGTAACTCTGATAGTAGGTGCATAGTTTGAATTATCATGCTATAAAACAAAATATATTTCAAATGTTCACTATTCAGATGGACTCTTTCCAATTAATAAAAATAAATAATTTGTTCCTGAATTGCTAGCCTTACTACTACTTAATAATTGTAACACTTTTGTTGGGATCCTACCATACTATTAGTTCCTTGAAACTTATTTTTCTATGGTCCCTTGCACCATGTAATATTCATGAAAAACAACTGTATACACAACACTGTTTTAATTTCTCTCTATTTAATTATGCATAGTCTACTTTAAAATATGAGTTGAAGGCAAGCAAGTCTTTCTGTAGTAATGAATTCACAGTCTTGCATAGTGTTTTGTATGCCTAAAGGCATGCGACAGCTCTGTAGAATGACTCTTCGACCTTACATTTTTATATGACAAAATCAAGACAAAGAAGAATTATTCTTAATATGATCCTTGCCACATTTCAAAGAAATAGTGAAGATGGAAAACTGTGTTTTGGATAGGTATGTGCTTGAGTCTCTTGATGGGACGTTGGTATGTTATAGACAAAATTCTGTCATACAAACATATGCAATGTACAACCGAAGGTCTTTAAAATTAAAAAAATGTTCTTATGTATACTTTTCTGTTACATACACTTTGTAAAAATATATGTATATTTTTTCAAATACTCAGTGAAATATCTTCTTGGATATATGTGTCCTGAGAACTGTATCTGTAGGCACATGCTGTCCCATTCAGCTGTGTCCAAGGTTCTCAGCATACATTAGTATATTTAGGGACAAGTAAGCCTTTCCTTAATGCCATATGTTTAAATCCTTCCCTGTAATGTTTTACAATGCATTTTATCTGACGTATCTGACAGGAAAAAGAACACAAAAATTGTTTCTTAACATGCTTTCTAGGGAAACATCTGTGATATTAAAAGTTGTTGGCAATTATATGTGATTTTGAAAAGTAATTTCAATAGATTAATAATCTCTTAAAAATTATCACAAATGCCAACAAAAATTGTTTTCTAGTTATTTTATTTTTGTATTCACAAATGGTACAACTCTTTTGAAACTATATCGTTGGTGCTGTCTCTCATGTGACAGCACTCAAGACAAATGTCTGTTTCAATCTTGAACGAAGTTATCACAGTGTGTTTTAGAATTGGATTGATGTTTTATTAGCAAATGTTATTGACCAGTTAGTATGGTTAACAACATTATTATTGTGAAAATAAATGTAAACTTCTACGTTTGAGTGTCCTGTCTTAGTTAAATCTAATCTAAATATTTGATCATTTAAATAATAACTTGTTTGAGCCAAGACTGAAAACATGGCTTCATCAATCATTGGAGACAGCATTGAAGTAATTATAAATATGGTACTGAAATAACACGAATGGCTATGGATAACATAGTATAGCAGATAAAAATAATATGGCTTTTGTTTAAGAAAAAGCGTATAGTTGGTCTTCATCCAAAGACTTACTAGAATTTCCTGAATGACAAGAATGAGATCCCCCAAGACAATTTTGAGAAGAGTCTGTTATAGCTCAGGATAGCCTAATATTCACTATGTACTTAAAGGAGACATTAAATTTCTGTTCCTCTTGCCTCTACTTCCCCAATGCCAGGATCACAGGCATTTGCCACCACACCCAGTGGCAGGGCAGGGCTTAAACCCTGGGTGTTATGCCAAAGCATCCATTCTACCACTGGAATCTTATCTCAAGCTTCTTTACATATACCAAGTTGACCTTGGGACTGCAATTGTTCTACATCTGTGTCCTGCTTGGGTTAAAGATCTGGAACATCATATTTAGTGACAACGCCTTTTGAGTTTATGTTTGTGACACTAATGATGACCAGAAATAGCAAATGATCATAAGCCTACAACCCTGAGCTTACCAAGCAACCTTTCGAAAAGTTTGCTTGAGCTCTGTGAAAACTCTCTCAAGGGAAATTACTGGGAGACAGTACCTCAGTGCAGGTTAAGTGTGGAAAAATGTCATAATGAAATTTACTGTTTTGTAAAACTGATTTAAAAAAAACTGAAAACCTCGGAAGTTTCAAACCTAGGTAGTTGAATACACAGAAGTGTTGGAAAAATGATGTGTCCTCAGAATATCTGAAAAGAAAGATCTGTACATTGTATCTTTCCTTTGAACACTTTTCATTTGATAGTTCCTGAGTTGTATTGTGTATGTATATGCGTGTGTACCAAAAACCAAAGTGACAAACTTGAAGTCAATTGCCACCCTGAGGTCTTAAGAAGCATTCTAAAAAGTGATTAAACCCAAAGAGGATGTCATGAGAAACATCAGTCTATAAGCACTGTGTCAGACTTGAGTGGCCAAGGACCCTGCCTGTGGTATCAAAATTGAAGATAGTTATGGGACTGAACATTTCAAGTTGTGGCAACTAATAACTCCAGGTAGAGAGTACCGTAACTGCCTTGAATTGGAGGACCATTGGTGCCAGTAATATTAAAGTGGTCACCAACAAATCTGTGCTGAGACAATACACTTAAGATATTATTTTTGTTTATTCGTTCGTTCAGATTTTCAGATATAAGTATAATGTATCCTGACAATATCCACCACAACTACTCCTCCCACTTCCCCTAGATACCATTATATCTTCCTATCCTTTCCTTTTGTCTGAATGTGTGTGTGTGTGTGTGTGTGTGAGAGAGAGAGAGAGAGAGAGAGAGAGAGAGAGAGAGAGAGAGGGAGGGAGGAGGGGACGGGTGGCAGAGAGGGAGAGAGAGATAGAGAGAGAATAAGAGAGAGATAAGAGAATAAGAGAGAATGCAAGATCATCTACCAGGCTCCAACTCTGCTTGGCTCCAACTCTGAAGGTTCCTCTGGGGAACTCACACTCAATCCTTATGCGTGCCATTCTTCTAATGTATCAGTAGTTTTCAAATCTGTTTCTCTACACATGTCCTGGCAACCAGGTCTTCTGATTGATTTGTTTACAAATCTAACTCCACTTGTTTCTTTTCGCTCTTCTCCACATCCTATTTCAGTTTTAGCTTACTTCATAGGAGAGAGATCAGACAGTCCTTTTCCCTGGGCACAGATCCTAAATCGTCAGCCATTCATTGATTTATTGAAATCTGGTGTTGGACATGGTTTGCAAGTGATCTTTAGTGTCTACGAGTTCATTACACTTCTCGAGCTAATATATTCAGAAAGTATGTGCGATTTAAGCCTTCTTTAGCCACTCTCAGCAACCCTGCACCCCATTCTCAGTACTGCTACTGCTTTTGAAATGGAAACATGACAAGATTGCCCTTTCTGAATGTCAGAGAACAGAGCCTAGATTCCTTGATCTGCCATGTAAGGCTACAGTTGTATAAAAGAAAAAAAAGAACCTGCGATATTTGCTTCCAGTATTGCACTTCCAACGTCATCACTCTCGTTTTGAGCTGTCTTATGATGCCATCAAAAATGGCACAGAGTTCTGTAAAGGTGTTGTTTTCTTGCAAACTTCTTTTCCCTTCACTCTTTTCTTTCCTTTTTTATTGTCCAATTTCATGTGGTTTTAATCCATTCTTTCGACTCAATCACTCCTGCTTTTGTAGTTCTTATGAACTTAATTTTGTGCATCCTTTCCTTTGTGAACCCTTCCTGAATGTTCTCACAGAATGATTTTACTTTGTCTCTTTTATGATAGCAATTGTCTCTTTATACTATAAATGATTTATTATGTTTATCTGCTGTTCTAATGAGACATTCTTGGGCTTGGATCTAGACCAGCTGGTAAAGTGCTTCCCATGCAACCTGAGGACCTGGGTTTAGTTCCTAGAATCCATCTGAGAAAGTCAATATGGTGGTATATATGTACTTACCATTCAATCCCTGGGGGATGCCAGGGAGGATAGGGCAGGCATCTCCTTGAGGTTCAGTGGACATCCGTTTTTGCCTACTCACTTCAAGCAAATGAGAGACCCTGATTCATAAAACAAGATGGCTGACTCCTGTGAGGCATTGACCTCTGCCCTCTATATGCATACAAACATAGGAACACACATCCACATATACATACATGTGTACACGCAGATAAATACACCAATTATTTTTAAATGTTGATGGTTATATCACGCCTCATGATGACTAGCACTGATTCAGGGATTAGTTAATACCGTGGATTGATAAATGAATTCTATTTCAGGCAGCGGAGGAAGTTTCAATTAATATGTGTTTATTAAAGCTAAATAATGCTTGGAGCCACATTATATACTTTAATATTCACATTATTATTTTAATTTGTTTTTTTCCTTAAGATAATGACAGGATGTTGGTGTCATGACTTTACAAATGGAAAAAATGAGACTGAAAAGAATTATGGAATGCAGCTGTGTTTTATAGACCCTACATTAGAGGACTGGAAATCTATGTCATACTTGCAGTTCTAGACCATATGCCCACACATGAACCTCATATCAAGGATTAACACATATGCCTTTTGTATTATTAAAACAGTTACCATGGTGGCAATGGCTGACTCCAATCCATTGGTATATTGAGATTGGCAACAGGTGTCTTCTTCCAAAAGTTCATATCTCTTCATAAAAGTCACCTTCCCAGAACACCTCTGAAGACAGTATATAAAACAACATACCTCACACCCTTATCATGTCACTGTCTAAGCATACAATGCAATAACCATCTTTTTTTTTAGGTCATTGTATATTTTATTTTTTCTTCTTTTTTATTAAATTGGATACTTCTTATTTACATTTCAAATGTTGTTCCCTTTCCCAGTTTCCAGGCCATCATCCCCCTAACCCCTCCCCCTCCCGTTCTATATGGGTGTTCCCCTCCCCATCCTCCCCCCATTACCGCCCTCCCCCCAACAATCACATTCACTGGGGGTTCAGCCTTGGCAGGACCAAGGTCTTCCCCTTCCACTGGTGTCCCTACTAGGCTATTCATTGCTACCTATGCAGTTGGAGCCCAGGGTCAGTCCATGGGTCTTTGGGTAGTGGCTTAGTCCCTGGAAGTTCTGGTTGGTTGGCATTGTTGTTCTAATGGGGTCTCAAGCTCCTTCAGCTCTTTCAACTCTTTCTCTGATTCCTTCAACGGGGATCCTGTTCTCAGTTCAGTGGTTTGCTGCTGGCATTCACCTCTGTAAATCAATAAGGTGTCTATCATACTATGTCAGAAGGTCTGAGATTAAATAAATGCATTAATAATTATGAAAAATAACTAAGACAGATTTAAGGCATGCTAAATTGAAGATAAAAGGACTCTTTTTTCCTTTGAAATAATTACAGATTTAGAGAAATTATCAATATATATGTCTGTGTGTATACACACACACACACACACACACACACACACACACACACACGTTCTCCAGTTGAGTTTTTATTTTGCAAAGAGAGTCGCCTACCTTGTGTATGAAGGTTCCCTTGAGCACTTAAAAGATAATTTTATTTATATGCATCTTTTCAAGAAAATGTTAAAATAGAGCTCTAGCAGCAGTTACACTGTATGGAATGCAATACCGAATTCAGGAAATGTACTGCGTGAATAGACTCTCCTTAGCATTCATCTCGGCTGCTGTAAAATTGCCAGCATGTTTGCAAAAATAAATTTCAGTTATTGTATTTGCCGTTGGTGGATGGAGCATTCACGATCCTGCTTTCTTTAACAACTATGATCAAATCACTATAGGAGATTCACACTCCAGACCCTCCTCTGCCTTTCTAACATGAGCTGTGTCTTCTCGGATTACTATAGTTGAAGCAAAGAGTGACCTCCTGATAGGAAGAGCCACGGAGCTGGAGTTAACATGGAAAGATTTCTCTGGGGCATTTTGTCCATTCCTAGTTAAGTGATAAATGGAGTGGTTCATAAGCAAAAATATGGAGCTGTCTCTAGTGACTCACACCTACAATCTCGGCCCTGGAAAGATAAAGCAGAACCACCACGAGTTCGAGGACAGCCTGAGCTACAGCGTGACACTTGTCCCAAAGCAAACAAGCACACAAAGATGAAAGAAATCCTATGTTTGCAAATAACAGTATTTATATGAAATAATATTTTACAAATGTCCTCTATTTTTGTTATTCTGAGAGTACTCAAGAATACAATTGTCTCATAAAAAATGATGTTCTGCTATAGTTTAAATGAAACTGGTTTGTTTTTTTTCCATTATCAAGTTGATAGAAAATATGATGGAAGATACCATTTATCTTTTAAATATAATTGTTGAAAAAAAATTTGCCATATATGACATGTCAGAATACACCTCTGTATTTTTTCCTCTGTCTATCAGTTTGACACAGCGTATTTCTCTGTGTATGGAAAAAAAAATCCAAGAAGCAATAACTTTTCCCGAATGAAGAATAATATTAATTCAGGAAATCTGTATCCAATCCCTTTAATTTCAGCAGTCAGTTTGATTGATCTTAAATCTCTGAAGGAAAATACAAAAATAATTTTCAGCACCTCAGGCCATGAAAGACAGAAAAGAAGTTTTCACAGAATTATTTTTTATGGTTTGGGGGAAGTATACAAATGACGTAAAACATATTTGCTGTGCTTTCCCAGTAACTTGAAAGTAAGTTGTTTACAGCGTGGAAAGGTCTAATTCGCTGTATCCCTCAGTCTTCGCTCACTGGATCAACATTGTGATTTGTAGGCAATCATGGAGCAGTGCATACAGAAAGAGCCATTTGTAAAGCACCTGAGGGCTCACAATGGCATCTTCTAAAATTGGTGACTTAAAAGTTCCCTAAAGACCTGTGGACTAAAGCTTTGCTCACCAGAGTTATGCAACTAAAAGGAAGTAGTACACAAAGAAATGGAGCCAGTGCGAGAATTCAGGTTGTTGAAAATGTGTTTCTAAAGAAAGTGGTGGAACCCTATTCCAGCCTCTTTCTCATCCTGCCTATTATGAGGTAAATAAGTGTCCCTACCATTTACCTGTCATGACATTACCTCAGGCCAGATGTAATAGAATCAACTGATCATGTACCAAAACCTCCAAATCTATAACCAAAATAAACCTTTCTTCTTTATGAGTTCATTATATCAAGTATTTGTTATAGTACAACAGAGATTACTAACTCATTTACATATGTCAGCGTTTAGTCTCTGTGACAGTCTGTCTCAGCTGAACTATTTGAAGATATAAATAGTTGTTTGGGCTCACAGTTTTAGGAGCTGTAGTTCATGTTTATTTGGTCCCATTGTTTCTGGGCCAAAAAAATGTTGAACAACATGGCATGAAGCACGCAGAAAACAATGTTCCAACTCAATGTGATCTCGAGACAGGGAAAGTTAACTGACCATAATCAGTGCCACACAGTAGAGCAGCCCTTGGATAGCATACGTCTAACTGGGCCCAACATCCTAGAGCTTCTGCTCACCTCCAAACCTCCCCATCCATCAGTATTGTGTTGCCTGTGTGTCCTCTTTTTCATAATATTCTAATGTTACTATATAATTACATTAATTCCCCCTTCCTTTTCTTATTTCTAACTCCTCACATGTACCTCCTTGCTCTCTCTCAAATTCAGGGCCCCATTTTTTTTAATGGCATAATGGACTCAAAACGAAGAATTCAGTTGAAGTTTCACTTGATTGATGTCAAGATTTGGTTTGATTGTCACATGCACCTATTTTTAAATCTCTCATAAAATCCAAACTGTGTTTCCTGGGGCTCTCTGTGCATGTATATGAATATGGGCATATTTATGATGGGATATTATTTTTAGGGGTCTCCAAAGGCTTCCTGATCTTGCATTGCAAACAGTAGCTTATTTTTACATGCTGTGTAATTGGTTCATCTGCCCCTTAGCAATCAGTCTTTCAGCTGATCAGAGACAACGAAGCTTTAGGATGAAAAATGCAAGCACATCCGTGTTTTATTATTTAAATGAGCTAAAAAGGAAAGCAAGAGGAGGTAAAAGGCTCCCAACCAGGCATAAAATCATGTATGAGACGCATGTGCTCAGAGAGGGTTTTGAATTGGCACTCTCCACTCAAAGCCCATTCTTATATTCGTGGTCATTTTTATACAGGCCACTAGTACTCACTTTGACCCAGTTAGTCTGTTCACTAATGCAGTTAGTGTAAAACTACACCAGTGTCCTAACATTGAGTCTTTTTATGCCCCAACCTGCACCAATCCTTTGTAATGTCAATTACAATGGAAAGCTTCCTCTTGGGAAGTTAGCTAATACAGAAGCTCACCAGCATCTTAGGTAAGGAAGTCCTAGGACAGAATCACTCTGCTACAAATGTTTTACTAACCCATAGGTGAGTAAAAGGCCAAGATTAAAAGGGCCAATATATAGAGGATTTTGTGTAGCATCCTATAGCAATTGCTTTCTAGAAAAACATTGGGCCTAAATAAAATGTTTTTAATAGATATATACTGATCTATGATTTATAGAAGTATTTGGTATATTGCTGATTTTCATACAAAATTTGGTGATGAATTTGGTTCTTAGAATTTGATAGTTATTCTTAGTACTTTGGGTAGCTACTTATTTTCTTTTTCCATTTACTTGGTTTCTGGAAACAAACGTGAATTATTTTTAATGGCTTTTCTTAATCTAAGTATTAGTTATATTTAATTTCTCACTTTATATATAATCTGTTCATTTTGGTGTATTAGTACAGTCATTTTATATCAAAATCAGAAGACTGAAACCTAACTCTTAGTTAAATGAAAAGAATTGAGTTTTTCTGCATAATCAATAATGTACCCAGTGTTCTCCAACAATTTTTTTTAAGAATTATTGACAATTACAACAACAGAGACAGGTCTAGAGACTGCTAAAAAAAACTGGTATGTGTCCTATTTTATAGTCTAGGGTACTGTATTTGCAAAACAAATCTAGTGAATATAATTTTCCTCTTAATTATTGTGTATGGAACACTCTGTCAATTTATAATAATTACTGTATTATGCCTTGGCTCACAGGACTCTAAATATAACATTTATTCCAATTTTATTGTCTGCTTCTCTTATAATGTACTTATAACTCCACCAAAATTTCATATAGCATCATTTTTTAAATTTCCTGCCTCTAACTGTTATTACGTTCACTTAAAGCACCTTTCCCTCTCTTTGCTTAGAAGGTTTTATAGTACTTGCTTCTCTGATAGTCTCTTTCTGTCCTTCAGAGAAAGGGAAGGAGAAGAAAGGGAGACAGGGTTGGAGGGAAGGAAGGTGGGAGGGATGAGAGGAGGGAGAAGGGAAGAAAAGAAACCTCTATTCCTTCAAGAACGGTAAACACAAAAGCACAGATGTGGATAGAATTACCCTAGGATGCTATCAGTGTCCTGGTCATGAAGAATGACCACAGTGAAGGAGGAGGAGCAGTGGGAGGATGAGGAGGGCAAGGAGGAGGATGAAGATGATGAGGAGGAGAACAAGGAGGAAAGAAAGATATGCTACATAGCAGATAGATGGGGGAACGGAGTCTAGGAAGACCGGAAGCAGTACCAACATCGGAGGAAAACAATATTTTATGCTGTAGAATTTAACACTTTCTGTTTGTCTTATAAGCTACCCTTTCCCTTCAAATGTTTGTAAACAATGAGCATTTTACAGCTCTATTATCACTTGGTGGAATATGCATGTAGTGTTAATTACACGCCATAGAGGAACATGTCAACGTTTAAATATAATTTTATACAGGGCTTGGGCTTCATTGTATCCTCCGCTGAGTAAAAAGCAAATGTTTTTCTCATGCTTCATATCCCCTGGTATTATTGATTTTTTTCATAGATTTTTTTTTAAAAAAAATGTTATATTAACTTTGAGTTGAACACTATGTGTAATTTACTTCTGTCATCCTACCTTATCTCAAAATTTCTTACTTCATCACAGCTTCTAATATTTTGGAGCCTCTAAAATATTTTTCTTAGGTGTAAAATTCGCCCTTCTGTGTTTAGAGTCATGTAATGGCTACTCGTGGGCCAAAGAATCGCAGAGCACAGAGCACATTTGATCATCTCATGAATCTTTTGCTACTTTTTACAGTCAACTGTTCCACCTATTACATACCCTAAAGGAAGCACGTGAGATGCTATTCACGTGACACCAGGAATGGTATTGACACAGGAAGTGGATGTTGACACAGGAAATTTACTGCCAGCTCTCAGGGTTTCAAAATTTTAAACCTTTCAAGGATTTGCCGTCGTTTAATGTATTTGAAATCTGGTGATTCAATCCATGTTAATTCAGTCATCATTTCTTTTAGCCGATTCTTTCATGTCCACCGCCTCTCCCTGTAGCAAGTGCCTTCCGGCTTATGGAGAATGAGAGATGAGTGTAGAGACGGCACTGTGTAGCACTGAGTAACAGACGGGTGGAGATCTTCAAATTCCTAATAATTTGTCTTTTATTTTTAAAAGCAACTAGTTAGTTTCTCTGATCAGCCAGTCTCAATAACTTTGTCATACCCTTAAGAATCTCGGTTATCTGCTGATCTCTGTTTTTCTCTGTTTGTCTCTCTGTGTTTCTGTGTCTGTCTGTCTTTTTTTTTCCCCCACAAGGTGTGTTTTATTTTCATCAATCATACAAATAACTATCTATAATATCCCAGGGCAAACCGGTGAAATTTGGCAGTCCGATTAGTGGGGGGTGGGGGGAAGGGTCCCCTTCAGACACCCACGGGCCGGTGGCATGGGCGTGGAGTGCCCGGGTTCACAGTGCAGCTTGTGGCTCGCGTCCATCTTGCAGGTGGCTCTTCCTCCACATCAAGAAGGGGTCTTGGAGATGAAGGGGTGGGGTGGGGAAACCTTCCTAGGCTTTTAGGAGATTTCACTCCTCTTTTCCTGTTCCATGGTTTCTTTGGTCGGCAGGGTGTTCTTCTCCTGGGTCTCTGATTTCTTCAGCTTGACCTTATGGAAGCTGGCGATTTCCCCCATGTCCGGCTCGTCTGCCATTTTCTTACAGCTCGTTGATTCTCGTTCCGAGCTCGTGCTACAGGTACTCCCACTCCCATTGCTGCAACAAGAGAGCCTGTCTCTCTTTCTCTTCTCTGTACCTATGCCTCTGTGTGTGTCTCTGTGTCTCTGTGTGTTTCTGTGTCTCTGTCTCTATGTCTCTGTCTCTGTTTTACTCTCTCTCTCTCTCTTTCACACACACACACACACACACACACACACACACACCCCTCTATACAGATCTTGACTTTATTGTTACTATGCAGGTGGATGACAATAACAGTGTTGTTGTTGTTGTTGTTGTTGTTGTTGTTGTTGTTGTTGTTGAAATTACTGTTAAGGGCATGTTTAAAAGTGTGGCATGAGATTTCTAAAACTAAGAGAAAAAATGCACGGTAACATCTTATTTGTTCTTCCTCTATGGCTTCCAAGAGTTAATACAGAAATGGCTAGTGTATTCTACTAATTAAGACGGTTGATCCAAGACAGTAATGGAGCTTAAGATTCATGGACCCACATTTTCTGGGAACCTGAGAAAGAAGTCCTAGAAACATGTTTGCCTATGTATAGGTTTTTATAAAATTTGGGAAAGATACACTAACAGAAGCCTAACGAGACTGCTGTGGGCTTTCCCTCTCCTTTCCTCTCTCTCCAGATGGAGCAATCGTAGGAATGTGAACACTTCCGCCAAGGAGGAGTTAACCTTGGACGCTGTGTCTTAGACACAGACATTCCCTGGATCCTGTCTCTAATATGTGTCAATGCGCCTCATATTATCTCAACAACACCTCTGTTCTTGAACATTTAGCTTTTCTTGAATCCACGTTTATTTCATTGTTTGCCTAGAAAAATGGTCATCAAGAAGCCAGTTGATAGATTGCACCGTTGATACACTTATTTAATATATCTTCTAGTCACAGGACATATACTTCTAAAGAAAAAGAAAGCTGACCCACTTCACACACGCAATAATTGGTTGTATTGGTTTCTGTATGTAAGGCTGGCTTCTCATCTCATCCTTGGCATAGTGAGCTGAATGGTGCTAGAGGGGGAGGTATTCTCTGCTCATCTGAATGGCTGCCGTTTTTAACTGCCATGCCCTTGAATCTTTAAGTGTGATAGAAGATGATCTAATAGCTAACTAGAAACAGATGCATTCCTACACAGCTTAATTAAGCTAATAAATATTAACCAGTGACAAATTGGTTTGTCCTAAAAGATAATAATTTTGCTATGAAAATGATTTCTTTTATAATCTTATGGCTATAATGGTAAGGATTGAATAGGACCATGAAATGCTCACCAAATGACTATTTTACCATCCAGAAATCTCCAAGAACGCATACTTTCTTTTTACAAATGGTGTGGTTAGGCCTTGCTCTGGTATTATTAATTCTGATTGTGAAACTCTCAGAAACCTAAACATCATTTTTAAACAAATAATATAACATTTTTTGCATTCATATTCAGAGACTATGGGCATTTAGAGAACAGCACAAATAACAACTATAAAGTTGTCTAAAAGGAAATGAAAAGGTAAATATTATTTTAATAATGCATATGATTTTTCTTGGTTTTACACTTCCTATAAAGTTTCCAAAATGCCTACTTATATATGTGGTAAATTTGGTTAGACTACTACATTGAATTTTAGTTTTTCCTTATTGCTGGAATGTAAAAGAAACTATTTCATTGGATCAGCTTTATTTCCATCTGTTCCTTCTGTGCTGAGAAAATAGAAAACTAGCAAAATATAGCAGAGGTATCCATGTCCTCTGGCAGTAACAGATTTTTCTGTCAAAGAATGGCCTGTTTCCTGAAAGAATAAAATTTGACTAAATGTCAAAAGAAGCCTTTTTCCTTAAAACAACTTACTTTTTGCTTGACAAGAAATGATCGTTTAATTTCCTGTACTGTGAATGTGAATCCTCTTACCTCAATGAATTCATATTTCATTTGAGTCTGGCTGTGTCTACATGACACCAAGACAAATGAGATGTCCCAAAGATAGAAGCCATCTCTGCCATCACTGGACACAAACAACCCACGTGTTCCTGTGAGTATCTATAACTGATGATCTAGAGCTCACATTTCCAGGGAGGAAACATTATTATTTATTATTATTATTATTATTATTTCCTAATAATGATGGTATTGTAGCAATATTGAGGGGTATCTATTCTTACACTCATCAGATATAGCCATTGTTGGGGAAGAAGAGATGTTCATTCCATTTTCCTTTGAAAGCATCGTATCAGACACATGTATCCTTGATATGGATTATAATCAGAACTTTATAATATTATTTGACTTAGTAGTGGTAAGCTATTCAAAGACAGCTGGTAAATGAGGGTGTTACTCTGACCGAACCTAGACAATGGCCTTGCATTGGAGATAACTAACAGATTAGAGTTAAAACGGGTGTCATTCCACCCTTTGTTTCTATGGATACTATCAGATGTTCTCCTTCAGAGCTCATGAAAGTAAAGACACTGGGAGAATCAGGGTTTAAGGTGTGCTTCTTGGCTGGCTGCTGAATCGCAGCTGATCTGGGCACATTCCTGCCTAATTCATCTTGTGACAGATGCCAGAAGTAGCAAGATAGCTGCTTGGCTTTAGTTTTGCCATCTGTTGTGAAACTAATTGGTCTTGCTGCTTTAATCAATGAACCAAAAGGATTCTAGAATTTTCTGGGTCTCAGGGGATTTGGACTCCACTCATCCAGACTTCATATTTATTTTAACAAACAAGAAAAAAAATTTTTTTACAAAGAATAATTACTTGCTCTGATTTATGTAAATGTAAAATGCTACAATAATAGTGTAGATTTAAAATATTTTACATGTACTGAAAATTTAACTCGGGAAATGATCATATTTCTGTGAAGTATTCTATTGTTTCTCAATACATCCTGGCCATATTTTCCCTCACTCTACTCTTCCAAGTCCCTCCCCCTCTATCTCTCCTGTCCTCCAGATTTGATCCTCCTCCATTTTCCTTCAGAAAAGATCAGGGCTCACAGGGATATCAGTTAAATACACCATAACAAGATGCATTAAGACTAGGTACAAACATATCAAGACTGGACAAGGCATCCCAGTAGGAGGAAAAGGGTCCCAATTGCAGGAGGAAGAATCAGAAAAACCCCAACTCCCACTCTTCAGAGTCCCCCAAGAACACCAAGCTAACAATCATATCATACATGCAGAGGACCTAGTGCAGACCCATGCAAGTCCCTGATTGCCATTTCAATCTCCATGGGCCCCCAAAAGCCCTGTTCAGTTGGTGTCTGTGGGCTGTGTTCTGGTACACTCAACCGGTCTGGAGTTGCTATCTGTGTGTTACACTTGATGCTAGGTTTACAATGTCGGTGAGGTGGAGTCCCGAGGTTCTTTGTCTCTTGTAGCCTCTGTGTAGGAAAAGAAACGGACAAATAAAACTGGAACAAGTAAATGAAGAATGCCAGGTGATAGAGTCAGGGTATAATTGTAGATCAGTAGACTGGGTTATGATGGTGCTGAAACTGGCATTTCAAAAAGTAGTGAAAGGAAGGGAAAGATATTGACGTGATGGGTGAGATGGACTGTATACAGCTACATCACAAAAAGAGAGAGAGAAAGAGAGGGAGAGAGACAGAGAGACAGAGAACAGAGAGAGATTGTTTCAAAGATAATAACTAGTGTTTCTTCAGATCAATTATGTTAAGACCTATGATTGTGACCCGTTGTGTTTTTCAAATTTCCCTGTTGACTCTCTTATTCAACCAGGGCTTAGAACCTTGGCTTTATATGCCTAGAAGTATTTAAAATACCTAAAAATTTCATTTATATAATTTTTATCAATTAGGATACTAAGTCCTATAGACTTAGCTCAATGAATGCTTGTTTGTTTATTAGTGTTTCGTTGCTTTTTTTTTTCAAGATGGGGTTTTCTCTGTGTAACCCTGGTCTGTCTTGGCATTCACTCTGTAGACCAGTCTGGCTTCGAACTCAGAGATCTGCCTGCCCCTGCCCTCTAAGTGCTGGGATTAAAGGAGTGAGCCACCACTGCTGAGTTTTCCATCATTCCTAACTAGCAAACTTACTTTTGTCTGATGACCAATAAGAGAAGAATTCATTTCTTTAGTATTTTAGCTGCATATGATCAACCCAAACTACTTTCTCTCACGTCCCTTGTGACTCTTCTGCTTGACATCCATCAGTCTTGGTGGTATTTATACCTTTCTCTTTTCTAGTGTTAATTTTATCCCAATTTTAACCGCACACACAAAAATATTTGAAACCTAAACTTGCCTGTTACCATGGAGTGTTTTAGTTTGTGCTTTGATGGGAAATCTTTTGGTAGGTAGGCTTTCCTTTTAGATGCCTTAGAAGCCAGAGGTTGCCTGGAGAACTTGCTTTCCAGAAGACATTCTCTTTAATGGTGCTTTCCAATATCTGTGGTATAAATGCTCTAACTGCAAATGACTGAAGTTGTTAATGCAACATCACTGTAGTCACACATCTTTATGAATATTTCCTCCACACAAGACATAAATATCCTTGGGTGTAAATGATAGGCAAGTGCAGTTCTGTGTGTGTGAATCCTGAGCTTGTCTATATTCTGTTTTGTTTTTTAATGCCATTTGGATCATTATATAATAAAATGGAAATCGTTTTTAAAATGGATCTATTTTCTAGCTCTCAAAATGTCCTATAGTCGAATGGGTGGTGCTTAAAGGCATCTTATACTGACTTCAGGAGGCTAAAACATCTGACTCACTTTGTGGATCCAAGTGAAGGAGGCAAAATTTCAAGGACCAGTGGTTTCTGACCCCTGTGGGAGTTAGCTCATCAGGGTAGGAAGAAGCAAGTCTGATAGGCAGAGATGACCCAGGGGACAAATGAACTGCTGACCCTGCAATCTAAGAAACAAAGCAGAGAGGCTTCTCCATAAATGAATTAGAAAAGGTGATTTTTCTTCCTTGCAGTGTAAAGCACATTTAAATAGATACATTTAAGTTGACCCTAATCTAAAGAATGGCACTTCAGTTTAAATGCACAGAGGTTCTTTATGAATATTTTGACATTGCTTTATTTTGATTTGCATGAGGCTCCGTCTTCCGCTATAAACCCAACTGCTTTTTATGAGAGGTGTTTCTTTGACTGATGTTGTAGGTTGCTTCTAACTTAGAGAGCGGTATGGAAGCAAAACCATCTTTTTAGTTACTCTTGGTTATCTGTTCTACTGGTTATCACTATTGGTAGAAATGACCTCAAGACGGAAGTGAGTGTACCTTAAACACATCAAAGTAAGCATCATTGTACTCTGGTTAAAAAGGAAAAACAATAGAACAGCTAAATATGTGTATACACTGATCATGAAATAAAATACCTAACTTATGAAGGTAAAGTTTTCTCACTGAGAAGGAATTTCTGGAGTCTGTATTAATATGATGAACATAGAAGCTGAAAGAAATTGTAGAAATCAGACCACATGAAGAAGCAGTTTTGGAGGCGATGATATAGTCAGCTGTAAAGACATTAGAGCAGGAAACAGCAGTTCTACCAAGGCACAGAAGCAGGAAGACTGGGCAGGAGGTAAATGAGTAGGCTGAATCAAAGCTAAGTTGAAGTTCCAGGAACAGTCAAGAGTTCTGTGTTTGTTATTTCTTGATAGCATAGATATCTAGTGATAAATTGGTGTGGGTAAGTTGTCATCAAAGCGTTAAATGCCCATCATTTTACAGAGTCCATGTGAAGAACTTATACCCTTTTCTTGCTCTCAAGTGATCAATAGTTCCTTACTTAGTTTCCATGACAGTAATTTGATATACCTATATGTCCCTACAGTCACTCTTCACCCTAATCACTGTGCAGAGGCATATTTTGTACTTCCAACATATAAGTCACTCATGAGCCTGTGACACATGGGTGATGCCAGGGAAATGGTATGATTTACGTGTCCACCAAGAGCGCTAACATTTTCTGTCCTCAAGCTAAAGACAAAAGTTGCATGCAAACAGAGTCTGGGGCATAGCACAGTCTGAAAACCCACTGATTTGCACAATACATAGTAGTTTAGGACAAGACAAAGCTTAATCTCACACTCTTCAACTGACTACAGTGGTTGATGTTAATCTCAGGGCATATCTTCCACAGGTGGTAAGTGCCTCTCTGACATGTTTGGAAGACCAGACAATTGCTGTAAAGTCTAGGTAGGACATGAGAATGGGAAGAGACTGGATTCCAGTTGCTAGAAATGTGTTTGTGTAGAAAACAGAACGGATTCTGAAAAATAATGGATGTTATGTTGCTGTTCCGGAAATGATCACCATTCTTCTTAAGTCCTTGCTCAATAAGAATAAGCTTCCAAATGAACTGGATTTATTGTATGAGTCTACAGGTAACACTACTGTGCACTTCATTTTGAAGTTTTTATTGAAGTCTATCTGGGTTGGAAAAGAAGTGCCCTCTGTTCTTTAAAACACTTTTTAATATGTAAGAATTTGCTGTAGTCTTTAAAATCCCAAGTAAACAATGTACCCTAGTAACTAGAAATTATGTATAAGTCTGTTAAGATGCTTATATCGGTCGTTCTTGTTGTAAAATAGACAAATTAAATTGGTCGTTCCAGCTACAAATTTTTAGCTCAGGGACATCAAGATTTTTATGCTACCATTCTGCCCGATAAAGTAAGTCAATCAAGCTGTCGTATTCTCTCAACCTTGAGAATCCTTAGTGTAAGAGTGACCTTGGAGACATTGTCTCCCTGAGTTAGATGCATTTCTAAAACTGAGAAGCTATCAAGAGAATCCAGAGATTTGGGCCTTGGGGTCGAAGCATATCATCCTTGTCTTATGCACTAAGTGCAAACACTACTAAGGTTTGCATGGATACATTACAAAGCATCTCTGGTCACTGGGTGTTTCATTCCAGCACAAAAGAGCAATTTCATAAAATAAAAAAACCAATTAACAAAAGGTTTCTGGGAATTCTTTAGGTATATGATGAGCTCTGCTTTCATTCTCCTTTGAAGTTTTGAGGACTTCATATTGGGTTAAGAATTGTTCAGTAATGTCGTACGTAGTGAAGGGTAACTTGATTTGAACAGTAATGCAGAAGGAAAAGGTCAAATGTGTGACCTTTATCCGGAATGTTTTCTTTCTACTACCTCTTATTTTGAACATTTTAGGTATGAACATTTCTAAAACATGTCGTTAAATTTGCTTGTGTTTTACTTTTTATTACTTCTGATATTAATGTGGCTACAATCTTTTATAAATCACTTTTTGATCTTCATTTTAAACTGCTTCCTTGAAGATGTGAAAATCCACATCCATTTGTATGATGACCTCTGAATGAGTTGGATTTTTACGAATTATATTACCATCAATCATCTTTATGAATTTTGACATGTTTTACAAATAGAGAGATATTGAGTAGAAATAAATCTCTGATTAATTTTGATTTAGAAAATACTAATATCTTTTCTAACTTAGACCTATTTTTTTTCTATGCTATAAGCATGAAAGGTGCCAATAACCACCTGGTGTTGTTTGTTTCTCTTCTTGTCGGATGCCCATTTGAGTGAAAATCAGTGCATCTCGATGGCGATTTCTAATCACAGTTCTTGCATATGCTATTTGTTTGACCTTTTAACATCATTATAAGTACTTGAATCAGCTACCTAGAACGTAAGAACAAAAAAAATCATCTGAAAAAGTGACCTAGCTGTCCTAACATGCTCTAGCATTGTTAAGATTTCTGGAAAGTTAAACTGAAAAGACAGGGATTTCAAAACAAAAGAAAAAACATGGGAGGATAGAGGAGAAATATTTGAACAAAGGCATACATCAGCTGTGACCTTTAATCTTGAATATTAACTTGATAAGGTTGAAGGAAGATGTCAGAGAGGTTACTATATACACCTGTGGGTATTTTCAAGACAGTCTCAGAGAATTAATTAAGGAGATGTTGCATGAAATAATAAAAATGACACCATCCCACGCTAGCGCCGGCTACTCTCTGACCCCCGCACCCGCAGTCCCTTCACGTCCATGGCTAGCCCCATTTTGTGACTGCCTATACAGCAGTTCTCTTGTGCAGATTCTGCTCACATCGCCAGCCATCTGCCCTCTGTGGTTAGCAGTCACAAATCGCTGTAACCCGGTAAAATCAAGACTCTAGAGGTTTATAATTTATCAATCAGATTTATATCAGTAAATTATCACCCCACAAAACGTACACACAATGAACTCAGAGACAATTGATATTGATATAAACTGCCCACCTAGATAAAACAAATTGTCCTGTAATAATCCATCCCTTATAAGCCATTCATAGCTTCCTGTGGCTAACGTCACGTGGAATCTGGATTGTGTTTTTCTTCCTCCATCTTCCTTCCTTCCTCTATTTCTCCGTGTCTCTGTCCCATCTCTAAAATCCCCAGCCCGCCTTCCTTTTCCGCTGCCCAATCACAAGCCTTATCTTGTCACCTACATATAGACAACAACCCACAAGGAGGAAAGTTCTTCACTGACTGCTAGTCATCCCGTCCCACAGTCGAGGGCCTTAAGGTAAACAGAGAAAAGAGAAAGCTAGCCAGTACTTTCCATTAATTTCTTTCTCCTGTTTCCTGCTTATCCTGAGGAAGCTCCTTTGTTCCTCCCTTCCATGATAAACCAAAACCTCTGTACCTGTAAGCCAAAACAAATCCTGCCTGTGCTTTGGTTTGAGAAGTTGTTCATCTTAGGAACATTGTCACCAATCAAAAGTCTGACACAGAGAAAAAGTTGGCTAATCTCTGTTCAGGGATAGAAACCACCTCTTAGGGACACGTCCTTTCTCTAAAGAGATTAAAAGTAAATGTGAAACTGAAGCAAAATTCAACCATAGCATCATCACAACCATCAGGAAACGTATTAACAGTCGCTGCTGGGCTGCACCACTAGAATTTCTGATTCAATATGTCAGAGTTAGCTTAGAAATTTTATTCCTTAAAAGATCTTTGGTGAACTAAAAGCTGCTGAACCAAGACACATTTTGAGAAGCAAGAATTATGCTTTTCTCTTTTATTTTCTTTTTTTTATTAATGCCCCTTGGCCATTGCTGTGGGCCCACTATTCAGGAAGCATACATAAATACATTGTATCACAGGGTCAGAATGTATTAAATAATAATATATTCACAAGGTTTGATATTTTCAGCAGCAGCAATTTGCAAGATAATACCACCTACTACAGTTATCTGCCCAAGGTAAATCTTTTATTCCAATCTTAATTATTTAATATTAGCTTCCACCTGGATAACACCCAGTAAATACATCTGTATATCTCTATGCACATATATGATCTGTAGAAGGAATACACATAAAAGAGGTTGCAGCAGTGTTTAAAGGTTTGAGAAGTTGGGTGAGCGTCTGTGTCGATGAGATAAAGAACCAGGCCAGTGCTGGGAGCTGCTGCTGTAGCTTCTTGAGTCAGGGTTTGAGAGCAAAGCTATAGACTCCAGCTGCAAGTTAAAACACCAAAGGAGAAGACCCGAGCAGAAAAGGCAGGTTTGAGTCCAAGTCCAACTGCATGAACAGGTAGACAGGCAAGCTGTTGTGTGGCTGTGTCACAGCTATAGAGTGAGTGGAACTGAAGCTCTGTGGACAGTCTGCCTGTCAGTCCTCTCTCTCTCTCTCTCTCTCTCTCTCTCTCTCTCTCTCTCTCTCTCACACACACACACACACACACACACACACACACACATTCAGTGATAGATTTGGACCAGCCAGTGCAGTATATGGTGTCTATCGCTTTATAGGATCCAGGGGAGGGAGGTACACCATGTTCTTGGTCTGATATATCCGGTAAATTCTTAACCCCAGTTTCCTTGGTAGAACTATAATACACCCATGTGACCCTTGGTTACAATTATCCCAATAAAATTAAAGGACAGCTCCCTTTCGGTTCCCGGAAATAAACCACTTGTCTGTCTGTGCTAGATGGTGGTGCCTGACATATTGTGGTTCTCGGGTTCATTCAGGGGCTACAGACATCACTCTCCCTCACAATGGAGTCAAGACATGTAAATGAATGTTCAAGTTTAAAGTGCAGCCTGAAAAGAAAACGGTTTTATATAATGTGAACTGTCTTAAAGAAGGACATAGGCTTGTTTGCAGATTTTATTTCTGGAAAATTCTATGATGGACTTAAAGCCGTTTGCCAAGTCACCATTATGAGAATGATCCACATTTATGAACGAGGATTTTTAGGACTATGTGTGCATTTAGTAAAAGTGGCTGACATTAACTGAAATGAGACTTTATTTTAGGCAGATATAAGACGGTGATTACTGGTTGGGTCATTAAGATACAAAAGTTACCATGTGATTTAGCATTAGAAACACATAATTAAGAGTTTGAAGGGAATTTAGGGTTAATCTCCATCATTTTCCAAATGAGAAAGTGAAAACAGAGAGAAGAAGAAACTTAACAAAGAGCTAGTGAGAAACTTTAGAAGTCACAAGCCACATAGAAAGTTTTTAGTAGAAAGCAGGCCAGAGGTACCCGGCCATTGCTTCTTCTCCTCCCCTGTATGGCCTGTAACAATATCTTCCCACTCCAACAGGCAAATAAAGAGTGGAAGTACGCATCATAGACGCATATATTCTCCTAGGAGTTTATGAGACGCAGACTCGGAATCGTGTGGGTGTTTCACAGTTCATCATGACTCCATCAGTCCCACTGACTCAAAAGAAAATAAAATACTTATTCTTGAAAGTCAACAGATTTTTCTTTCTAACTCTGCAGTTAATAAAGTCTCATTAAGCTTGTCAGGAACCAATTAATTTCTCCTTAATGTAGCCCAGGTCGAAGGAAAATTGAATACAAAGTCTATTTATCTTCAAATTCTTTGGGATCCCTACTTGCTAGGCTTTAAAATCTTCATCTCACAAGTTGGAGTCTCACCTGCCTAATTACTTAGTCAGCTGTTTGCATTCATACGTAAATCAGCTTGTTCACATTCTAAGGTGGAGTCAACTCTGAGACTACAGGGTATGTTGCAAGGGTGTGAGGGAGAATCGCTATGGGCGCTTCCTTGATGCAAATACAAGGACTGCTGCTCCTTCCCAGTCACCTCACAGAGAAGCTGTCTTAGGAGATTTCCAGCAATTGTAATTTTTTCCTGTCCTCCTTCAGGCAATTGGTTTGTTACTCTTAAATAGAATCAATCAGCTTGTGTCAAATCATTTGGTACAGGATCAGCAGACAGCATTCTCTACTTTAGCTACGATGCCAATGAGCCGAATGCCGTGTGGTCAAGGTTTTACTTGCTGGGCTTAGAACAGGACTCTGCACCTAGAGTGGTGTTTGATGTGCAGCAGAAAATAATTTCATTTTGTTTTCTTCTACAACTACAGAAGCAAGGTGGCTGGTTTTAAAACATGCTGTGGTAAAGTTCATTTATGTACATGGTACCTTGTCGGTGTACTTAATGCAGAAGAGTAAACACACTTATTTCACCCCCTTTTTTTTTGAGTTATAATGTTTTTTTATCTTTATTAACTTGAGTATTTCTTATTTACATTTCGATTGTTATTCCCCTTCCCAGTTTCCAGGCCAACATCCCCCTAGCCCCTCCTCCTCCCCTTCTCTATGGGTGTTCACTCCCCATCCTCCCCCCATTACCACCCTCCCCCCCAACAATCACATTCATTGAGGGTTCAGTATTGGCAGGACCAAGGGCTTCCCCTTCCACTGGTGCTCTTACTAGGCTATTCATTGCTACCTATGAGGTCAGAGTCCAGGGTCAGTCCATGTATAGTCTTTGGGTAGTGGCTTAGTCCCTGGAAGCTCTGGTTGCTTGGCATTGTTGTTCATATGGGGTCTCAAGCCCTTTCAAGCTCTTCCAGTCCTTTCTCTGATTCCTTGAACGGGGGTCCCGTTCTCAGTTCAGTGGTTTGCTGCTGGCATTCGCCTCTGTATTTATTCTGGCTGTGTCTCTCAGGAGAGATCTATACCCGGTTCCTGTCGGCCTGCACTTCTTTGCTTCATCCATCTTATCTAGTTTGGTGGGTGTATATGTATGGGCCACATGTGGGGCAGGCTCTGAATGGGTGTTCCTTCTGCCTCTGTTCTAAGGATTTCACCACCTTCTAAAAGTAACAGATGCTTGGAACTCATCAGTTATGGATCCTGGGTCCAAAACTTTTTGCTGTCTCAATTAAGTTCTGAGGGCACAGCAGCTCTGAAGCATTACCCTTTACATCAAAACTCTTTGAACTATCTTCCTGTGTCATTATTTCTATGTTCAATAGGGTTAATTAATTTGAAAGGGTGACATAAAATTATAGAAGTGTTTTTTCATGGTTTATTAGTGTAAATGAATTGTCATCATGCAAAATTTCAAATTAATGGACTCCTCCTTTTCCAATAAGTGTTACTGTATGCATAAATGTATGCCACAGGACTGACAAGCTGAGAATCTCCGCGCCTGCCTGGATGAGGAGGGAGATAGAAAAGAAAAGGAGAGGGGAAAGTGCCACTTGTAAAGAGCCCCAGGTGGGAGGGTCAGGGGCATAATTTCTAGAAAGAGAATGGGGAAGGTCAGAGTGTCCAGGAAGGCATGCCAGTCTTTGGTGAGAATCCAAAATTAGATAAAAGAAATAGAAGAAAATTTAAAAAGGTATGGTTTTTTAGTAGTTCTAAAACAACAACAACAAAAAGATGGGCTGGTTTAACTTATTGGCCACATGACTCCAACTGCATGAGAAATTAAACCAAGGAGCAGCTTTCCTAACAAGGAAAGTACAAAATTTCATTAAAGGGATAATTATTTCTCTTAGTTCTTTAGCATAGATTAAGGTGAATCAGCCTTCTCCATTGGTGGTCTCTTGGACAAGTTACTGACCAGACCAGTTGGAATGCAGATCTCCACCTAGACGTAAACTTGACTCTTGAGATACAGATTCTAATTAATGGACCTCAATAATGTTGTAACCAAGTTATCTAAAATACCCCATGCTCAAACACACTTGTAATTTAGTTGGGTAAGCCCAGTACAAAACTTACCAGGACCAGGCAAAGTAAGAGTGGAAGACTTCTCATTGAAAAATGACTAAAGTCTTTTTATTCCTCTTTGTTTTTTGAGACAGGGTCCCTCTATGTAATCCAGGCTGTCCTAGAACTCACTATGTAGACCAGGCTGACTTTGAACTCCCAGAGTTTGCCTACATCTTCCTCCCAAGTGGGAAATTAAGGGTGTGGAAATGAATAAGATCAGAATACACTGTGTGGGATTCTCAAAGAAAAATTAAAAACATCACTTTTTAAAATTCTTCTTTTCTCCTCACAATTGAGTCCCAGTCCACTGTGAGAGAAGTCCCTATGAGAATAAGAGCATTGGTGTCATCAGAACAGACCCCTCTTCCCCGTCTCCACCACCCTCATCAGCTTCCCTTGAAAGGTTGTTTAGTTGGTGCAGACTCTAGACATGTAAGAGTTTCTCCCAAGAGTCCACATGAACATACATGAAGTATGCCAATCGTGTGTCAGTACTCATCAAGTATCCCATTAAGGCACATGTGGAACAGGTAAGTGCAGTATTTCATAAGAATACATAAAGCAACAGAAATTTCATCACTTCATGTCACCTTGGAATATCAAAGAAGATGCATCACTTCTCCTGAATTCGGGAAATCTTTTCTTTTATTCATTTCATACATGTATGTATGTGTGTATGTATGTATGTACGTATGTATTCATTTATTCACTTTACATCCCCCTCACAGCCCCCTACCTCCACTCTACCCAGTCTCACCATCATACACCCTTTCCCCCATCACTACCTCCCCACCCTATGGGCACCAAACCACTCTGGTGCATCAAGTTGCAGCAGGACTGAGCGCATCCTCTCCCACTGAAGCCGCACAAGGCAGGCCAGGTAGAGGAAGAGAATCCAAAGACAAGAGGAACAGAGTCAGAGACAACACCCATTTCAATTGTTAGAGAACCCACATGCGGACCCAGCTGCACATATGCTACATATGTATAGGGGGCTTGTGTCCAGCCCATGCATGCTCATTGGTTAGTGATTCAGTATCTGTGAGCCCCATGGGCCCAGGTTTTTTGACTCTATAGCTCTTCTTGTGGTGTCCTTGACCCCTATGGCTTCTGCAACCCTTCCCCCTACTCTTCGACAAGACTCTCTGAACTTCACCTAAAGTTTGACTATGAACCTCTGCATGTGTTTCCATCAGCTGCTGGATGAACCCTCTCTGGAGACAGTTATGCTAGGCTCCTATCTGCAAGCATAGCAGGTATCGTTAAAAGTGTCAGGGAGCAGCCCTCCCCCATGGGATGGGTCTCAAGTTGGGCAGTCATTGGCTGAACATTCCCCTCAGTCTCTGTTACATCTTTATACCAGTACATCTAATAGGTGGGGCGAGCTTTTGGTCAAAGGATTTGTGGGTGGGTTGGTGCCCCCCTTCCCACTGGAAGTCCCACTTGGCTATAAAGATGGTCACTTCAGGCTTGATATCTTCTGCTGCTGGGAGCCTCAGCTGGGGTTACCCCCATAAACTCCCTGGCACCTTCCCTATCCCAGTCACCAGCTTGTCCCAGAGATGTCAGCCCATTCACTGCTGTTCTCTCTCCCAGTCCTCCCCACCCACACACACTTGAACATACTTTTTGCTTTCCCAAGCCCTCTTCCACACAGTTCCTTCCTTCCATCTACCTCTGATGCCTGTTTTATTTCCCTCTGGGCCCTCCTTGTTATCTAGTTTTTTGGGGTCTGTAAATTATAGCATGGTTACCTTGTACTTTCTGATTAATATCCACTTATAAGTAAAGATACCATGGGTGTCTTTCTGGGTCTGGCTGGGTTACCTCACTCAGGATAATAGTTTCTAGTTCAATCCATTTGCCTCCAAATTTCATGATGTCGTTGTTTTTAACAACTGAGTAGTATGCTATTGTGGAAATGATATTTTCTGCAGTTGAGGGACATCTAGGTTATTGCCATTTTCTGGCTATCACAATTAAAGTTGCTGTGAACATAGTTGAGCAACTATCCTTGGGGTATAGTGGAGATCCTTTGGGTACACTCCCAGGAGTGGTATAGCTGGGTCTTGAGGTAGAATTATTCCCAATTCTCTGAGAAACTGCCAAAGTGATTTCCAACATGATTGTATAAGCTTCCACTCTCATCAGCAATGGTGGAGTGTTCCCACTGCTCTACATCCTCTTAAATCAGCATGCGAAACAAATTCTCTAATTTAACGGGCATACTGTGCTTTAATAACATTAAAGGTAAGGTGGTATCATCTTGTAGTTACAAAAAGTAGCAGGAAAGAAATGCCACCGTGGTGGATATGTAAAAGATTCCCTACAGAGTACTTTCAAGGTCAAAATCTAGGACAATTTGACCACCAAATTAAATATAAAGAAATTAACTGGAACCCATTAGAAGAAGTTCCAACATCTGTAGTAACCTTCATAAATGTTTAAGTAATTAAGTAAATCAGGGATCTTGAATGATAGCTGTTAAGAGTACGTACTACTCTTGGAGAAGACCCAAGTTTGATTCCCAGAACCTACATTAAGGAGCTTACAACCATCTCTGTAACTCTAGGAGATTCAACATTATCTTCTGACACTACAGAGTTATTCATATATAGACATCATATGAGTAGAAACACAAAATGTCACACATGCACACACACAGAGAGAGAGAGAGAGAGAGAGAAACAGAGAGAGAGACAGAGACAGAGACAGAGAGACAGAGACAGAGAATCAAGTAAAACATCATGGAAAAATGGTTTAGGAATATAAGGCAAATCTATATATAAGCAAACTCCTGTTATAGATATGTTACCTTTAGGAATGGGTTGCACATAGCACATGCCTTAGAAAGTCAGTGTGACAAAGAAAAACTGACAGTAAAGTAGAGAAAACAGAAGAATGGACCCTAGCCAGATGAATGAGGCTAACTCCATCAGTGGCAAAGCATGCAAGAGTAGGCACTCGTGCTTTCCCATGATTGCTGCTGCATGCATGCATTCCTAAATTGGCTCTGTTTATATGGTGTCACGTGGATGTGTGTTTTCAGGGCTGACCATCAGGTATTGGATAGCCAATAATCGTGCTTGTCTCTGGAAGACATTTTCCTCTGCTCTCAGCATTCCTTAGTTGCCTGTAGTTCTTTGTGTAGAGTTGAAGCCTCTTGTGTTTTTACCAATCAACTTTGGCATGTCTACTGGTATTGTCCTTGTTCTTCTCATGTCTGGACAGTCATGTTAGTGAGAGTTGATGGGTACTGTTTCTGGCATTATTAGGAGACACAAACTACAGAAATCTACCTGACCCTCTGGACTTTATAATCTTTCTGCCCCTCCTTCTGCAATGTCCCTGGTCAGTAGGCATGAAAGTGCTTGGTAGATGTATCTACCGGAAGAATTGCTTATGGTTTTCTATAGTAGTCTGGAGCCATTGCAAAGGGAAGTTTCCTGGATGTGGAGTAAGGACTACACTTCTCTTGGGTAATAAGAACAAATACTCAGAATGCAGTTAAAGATTATGATCGAATAGTAAAATGGTTGGTTGCAAGTTTTCCTCCATGATCCATGAATTCATTAGGTCAAGGTGAAATGATAATTGACATTGATGGAAAAGAATTATGCTTTGCACTAATATTGTTCACTGAAAAGTTCCTGCCTCTGGGAATAGAATCATTCTCAGGTGAGTTTTTTGAAAGGTTCATTCTCTTGAGAATTAAGAAATTCCAAAGGAATTTAAAATTTAACAAATTGTAATTGCCACTTTTATTCTCCAGATGTAATTGTCTTGGAGGGCTACTGCGGAATATGTTCACCGTTTCTAATTCTCTCTGAACTCTGGCTGGCCGGTTCAACTCAGTTGTTCTGGCTCAAATTCCTCCCCTAGCTGACTGACTCAATGTGGCTTCTCTTAGCTTCTCACCAGATTCCTTTACTTGGCCTCAAACTAACTGTGTCAATTTGTCCTAATCTTCTGTCTCCTTATTCTCTGACTTCAAGTGCCTCTGTTGATCTGCACTGACATGCATGACCTCACAACAAGCTCAACTCCACTGCACTCACTACACTGACTCCCAACTGACCTTCTCTCTCACACACACACTGTGCTTCTTTCTTATATTGCTTCTCTTTCCTGTGATTTTCTCTGTGGTGAGTTGGGTGTGTTGTATCTCTGACTCATTCTGTCAAATCTTACTCTTATTCATCACTTTCTCTGCTCCTCAATTAGACATCACTTTCAAGCATGGCTGCTTTCTTCTATAAACTAAATTTACCTACAGTGTTTGGTGTTAAAGGACTGTACTAAGGGTATATTTATATTCCATTCAGAGGAATTAAAGGTGTGTGCGTGTCTACATTCCAGCCAGATAAGATGGACCTAAGTCTTTGGATGTAATCCTTTGCCAGAGTAGCCATGTTGCTGGATTAAAATTCCTCTACAAAAATGGAAAAATGCATTTGAGAATCTCAATGAAATACAGATATTGAATGATTTAATATGAATATAAATATGGTTTATATGTGTATCAAATTATGAGATATTTTATACTAACTTGCTTAACTTTTGACTACTATTTGGGGACATTTTGTAGGATACAATGATATTTTTCATTTGCTTAATATAAAATGATTTGCAAATGTCACTTTTTTCCCTGCTCCATCAATATGCATTTGTACATTTCCCCTTTGCCTAGCCAGTGTTTACCTGAATTCCACATGCTTAGGCTTAGTAATTCACTTCTTGTATCATACCTTGATATACATATATATATATATATATATATATATATATATATATATTATCTTCTATCATAAGATTTATGAGGAGTATTGTGCCTATACTCCACAGAGAATACAGAATAGCCTGAAATACATGCAGTCTTTTAAACTCAATAATTTATCAATAGCTAGGAAAGACTGCCTGGCAGAGAGAAAACTGCTCTCTGAAAGTCACAGACATTGCCTGAGTGCATCTTTCCCACCTAAGTTCATCAAATAAGAGAAGCATCAGGTATGGCCAACAATGACCCTGAGACCTGTATTAACATCTAAATAAACATTAATATATACCTATGACTAAGATCCAATAACAAAATTCCTGACTGCCCCGTGTTGTCTGGTGAATATGACCCATCTCTCACTTTTATGAAGACTGCTTCCTCCTGTGATAGGTCTAATATTTAGGAGACCCAAAATTATGAAAGGATTCTTTTTGAAGGATATTAGTAAGCTATTGATTTGAAACATCTAAGTATGTTCTTCTATAGATTTCTTCTTATGAAAGGTATAGAAATTCAGGTGGAGATAATGATGCTCAATTATACTTATTTAGTGTTCATAATAATTTACTTTGTTGTACAAATGTAGCAATATTAACATTTGGAATCAAAGAGGAAAAGTTAAGCTTCTTGCCCAGTAGCTTAACCTAAGCCTTTTCATCATTGACATGATTATGGGCTAATTAAATTTAAATCATTCCACAATTTTCTAACTTGTTTTGTTTGCCTAATATTTTACAAGTACGGGATCTATATTATTTTTGTAGGTTACCATTGAATTTCTATAGCAAATTAATAAGGCATCAGCTGACAGTTTACTAGAAGTTGGTTATAGGAAGTGTTCACTACAATTGCCAGATTTTGACTGGATTACTTGGTTTATTGTCTCTTAACTTTTTGAGTTGTTTGTGGATTCTAGAAACTAATCTCCTCTCAGATATGCAGGATCTAGTTCTGTGGCCTATTGTTTCTCTCTGTCAGCTTTTTCCTTTGCTGCGCGGAAGCTTTTTAATTTCATACAATCTCATTAGTCAGTTCCTACAATTATTTCTGTAGCTATTGGAGTCTTTTGAGAAAGCCCTTGCCTATGTATTTGTTTTGTCCTCTAACAGCTTCGAAATTATCATTGAAAAGATAAACCACAACAAATGATGGCGAGGACAGTGGGTACGGGGGACATAGGAAATACGTATTATACACTCCTGGTGGAAATGTACACTAGAATAGCCACCATGTAAATCAGTGTAGAAGTTCCTCAAAAACTAAAGACAAAATATAATCCATCTGTATTATGAAAAAAAATCAGTATTGGACGTGATTTCATTGTACTTTGGTTCCAATTATTCTTGATTTAAAAAAAATAAAACAGCTGTTTCTTCTTGTTGCTTTGAGCCTTCACACTCGTGCTCTCCTCTCTCATCTTCCTTTGTGTAGTTACCGTGTAAACTGGGTTATCGTAGTTACCGTGTAAACTGGGTTATCTTCTTATCCTACTACCTGAGGACACCTGAGTCTGTAATCATTGTGTCTGGTTTTTCTTTCTACCAAATAGGGAATGGTTTAATCCATTATTTCTTCAAACATATTATCTCTTTGTCTTTCTTTCTCTGTCTTGGTTTCTCATCCTCTGGAATCTTAATTACGTGTATGTTGAACCAGTTGGGACTATTCCAGATTTCTGTATCGTTGTTCCCTTTTGAAAATCATATTTCTTCTTAAACTAAAATTGGTATCAGTATATTGTCAGGGTGAGGTTGCTTGATGTTTCTGCCCTATGTAGTCTTGTATACATTTGTTGCAATGATTTTCTACTGTAGTTTTCAGTTATCTTACATTTTCATTCCTGTCTACACATTCATTAAGACAAGGTTTGGTTTTGACTCTTTATACCAGTTGATTTACTTCCAGGTCCAGCATTCAGATTGCCTTAGAATGAATTTGTATTTACTATATTTTTCTTGTCATGAATTCAAGTCATTAATCATTTATGTACTTAGCATTTTGGCTGAAACTGGTCATTTTAAGAATTATACTGCACTGTTCTGTCATTTTGAGAATTGTTGTGGGTTTGGTATGTTCTGATAGGTAATTAGATTGCTGAACCCCAGACTGTGTTTGTCTCCACCTGGTGCGTAGCAGTGACGTCACTGTCTAGACTGCTGTAGCTTAACTTCGTACCTTGAGGATCTCATTTGAGCCTGCATGGTTGGTTTCAGCCAAGGAAGTCTATGGAGCTGACGTGCAGATTTAGAGGCATTCCTGAGAGAAGGCTCACAGCATACTGCATTCTAAAGTGAGCAGAAGGCAGAGCCCTATCCTTACACTCTAAAGTGGTACCTTAGCATGCACAGGTATTTGGGTAGAATTGGGGCTTTCACTCTAATACCAGTCTAAATAAATCATCCTTGCTTTAATATCTGTATATGAAAGTTTATTTAGAAATTAAAATTCACGGTGATATATTAGGTACTATATATGCCTGTATATTCACGTCCTCTCCTTAAAAATGCAATTATTTTCATAATCTAACACATTTCACTAAGTCAGTCATGTTTGTGTACTTGATAATGTTTGTTGTTACCATAAAGCAAATCTCTTTTACTGTATTTCATACAGGTCTACTCTTATAACAACGATATTAGTCTTCCATTGACATATGAGCAGCTATGTCCCTGAATTTTATTATAATTGATTTTGAGTTGACTCACTCATGCTTTTGCAAAAGGCAATGACTATCTGGAAATAATTAAAGATAATCTTTTCTATGTCACATAATCATTTCATACATTTCTACTTTGGGTATACATTCCTTGGCTCGCTACTTCATTTGAAATGTTTCACACATTTACCTTTTCACTCCCACCACAAGATTGTCCTTGCACACCACACAGCCTTGAGTTGTCCCTGCCTTCGCTGCACCGTCACTAGGACTGCCCAGGGTAGACGTGCAGTCGCGCCCAGCTGTTCCCAAGCTCACACCCTTTCTTTTCTCAGCAGCTCCTACTGTCACTCAAAGTAGCCTCTAAAATCTCCTTTTCTATAACACATGCTCCATCGCACCTGATGCCAGAAGATGGTTCAGGGGAGAAAACATTGGGTTGTTAAACAGGTAAAAATGTAAACAGAAAAGCCTCTGCTTAAATTCTCTGAGAAGGAATCCTGAACATTAAACGTGCATCTCGCCTGAGATATTCACCTAACCGGAATATCAAGAATAGATATTCACCTAACCGGAATATCAAGAATAGATATTCACCTAACCGGAATATCAAGAACACCTTACCGGGGTTGGGGATTTAGCTCAGTGGTAGAGCGCTTGCCTAAGAAGCACAAGGCCCTGGGTTCGGTCCCCAGCTCCGAAAAAAAGAACCAAAAAAAAAAAAAAAAAAAAAAAAGAACACCTTACCATATGGGCTAACGATGGTTATGATCTGAGAGGAAATTCTTTATCGTGTAAAGGAAATATGCTGTAATTACTGGTTGAAGATTTAATGAATACGCATTAGATTTCTCAAATGTAATTTGAACTATCTATCACAATTTCTTATTTAATATGTTGATACCACATAGTATATCCAGCTATTTTATAAAATTAAGCAATCAGTCCTTGGAAGATAGCTTATTTTTTAATCATGTATTTTTTTTTAACCAAGGTGCTGTGTTTTTATTTGGAAATCTTTTATTTAAGCTTCTGTATTTACAAACCCAGGTCCCTACATTTGGCACCAGCCTTATTTTTTAATCATTTAAATTTATGTTTACATATTACAGCAAGGGTTTGTGCATACAAACCCCTAGAAAGCAAACTCTATTTTTTCTCCTGTCTGTTTATCAGTCCTTTGTCGTGGAGGGATGAGTGAATATACTAAGAAGTAAACAGAACAATGACAACAAAAGAAAAACTACTCACATGGAGAAAGAAAAAAAACTAAGAGATTTCCATGTATGGTCTGTACTGAGCAAAATAAAGAAGAAAACTTTACACGTATACTCATCTATAACCATGAACATTATATATCATTTAACTGGTATGTGTGCCAAGAATCACAGTTCATCTTTCAAACACCAATTTTCTGTAGTTATTCATGTGTATGAAATCTCTGTAAACACTATCCTATGGAGGCAACCTAACTTTGTTTTTATTCATCTTGCAGTCTTGCAGATTTCTAGATACATAAAAATTTTGCCTACTAGAATTTCCAATTATTCTAAATAAATGTTTGCTAATTTGATTGAAACAGATCATTTTAAGGGAGACATTATAGAGACATCGTGTACTGTTTTGTCATTGAAAGTGTTGTTAACACTTTTGTTTGTTCTGACAGGTAATTTATTCATTTCAGTACAAGCTATATGCCACTGTTTTTTTTCATGGTCAAGCTGCTGGTTTTATACTCCGGTACCTTGAAAGTCTAGATTATAAGTTTTACACGACACCTTGAAAAGAATGTTTTCTTTTTATTAAAATTTTTTATTAGATGTATTTTTTTACTTACATTTCAAATGTTATTCCCATTCCTGGTTTCCTGTCCATAAGCCCCCATTCCCTCTCCTCCCCCTCCCCCATATGGGTATTCTTCCTACACATCCCCCTTACTGCCCCCCCAATATTCCCCTATACTGGGGGTTCAGCCTTGGCAGGACCAAGGGCTTCCCCTTACACTGGTGCCCCAACAAGGCTATTCTCTGCTACATATGCAGTTGGAGCCCAGGGTCAGTCCATGTATAGTCTTTCGGTAGTGGTTTAGTCCCTGGAAGCTGTGGTTGGTTGGCATTGTTGTTCTTATGGGGTTGCAAGCTCCTTCAGCTCTTTCAATACTTCTTCTAAACCCCCTCAAGGGGGCTCTGCTCTCAGTTCAGTGGTTTGCTGCTAGTATTGACCTCTGTATTGGACATGCTCTGGATGTGTCTCTCAGGAGAGATCTATATCTGGTCCCTTTCAGCACTCATTTTC
Organism: Rattus norvegicus; assembly: GCF_021556685.1. Lineage (NCBI taxonomy): Eukaryota > Metazoa > Chordata > Mammalia > Rodentia > Muridae > Rattus > Rattus norvegicus. Next base: position 16,111,588 of record NC_141537.1, on the reverse strand, counting down.
TAGCTTCATCAATCTTATCTAGTTTTGTGGCTGTATATTCTGTCATACTCTCTGGCTCCCTTTCCAAGCCTTTATCTCCAGTTGGTTGGTCATTTCTGGTTTGCCTTTGAGGTAGCACAAAGAACATGGGCTGTAACACCAAGCAGCTCCTGAGGAACTGTGTTCTGCTTCCTCCGTGGGAGGCTCTGGGAGGGTCACTTACCTCTCCTGGCCTTTGCTTCTCTTGTGTAAAGCACATATAACACTGTATCAAGAATGGGGTTGTTGTACATTAGAGGAGTAGACGGTGTGGAACACCATTGCTTGGCCAGTGCTTTGTCGTTCCTCAGTTTGCTACTCCTCCTCCAAATACAACGTTTCTCATCCCACAGTTTTCATATATTCTCCATATTTATTTATTTGGGAGTTGCTTTCTGTGGCTTTGCATATTGCTCGCTAAATTTGAACGTTATAATCTCTTTAGTTAAATCTTCTCATGAGTATTAAAATCCCACCAGAGAGATTATTTACTTTCCATTTTTTCTCCTAAACGCACATGTAAACAGTAAAGAGATTTTATGTTTTTTTCCCACTGAGTTCATGCTTTAGAATAAGCTAATAGCAGCAGATTAAGGAGGGAAAGGGTGGGAAGCTGTCTGACACACGGCAGCACAGGGGAACTGAAAGAAAACCACTTAAAGTCTGCCCTGTATGCTCTCACTTCCTTCTTCCTGTGAGGTTAATTCCCGAAAACTTCTGAGAGGAGACCAGTTGTAATTGATTTTCTGTGTCAGTCGAATGAGTAGCTGCAGAGAGTCTGATACTGGGAGAGAACTAAGGGAAGGTCCGAGAGTCCTTGAGTCTGAGGCCTCTTTCTGTGTCAGAGCAACAGCCTCCACAGTGCCATTCCTGAGCTCTACGTGAGTGCTCTCCTCACGTTCGGACTGCTCATAGTCTCCGTGTGACGTCATGCATGCTTTTCCTCCTCTGTGGTAATCGTGCTTAAATGTACTTCAACCGCAGTACACACGCTTTCAAAACTATGATTCTGAAGGCTGTGGTGGCTCTTTTCAGGGTTCCTGACTCTTCTATTCTAAGACTGTGTCTCCCATTCCTTATTATATTCCAGGCATTTGCCAGGCCCTGCTGTCCTACCTCCACAGTCATCACAATTTGTTTTTTCCTCCAATAATTTACTTTTTAAATTCACTTTACACCCTGCTCGAAGCCTCTCCCTCCTCCTCACCTCCCAATTCCACTCTTACAAATCCCTCGCCCCATTGCCTCCCTCCTTTGGGTACCACCTCACCCTGGGACATCTGGTCCCAGGTGGACTAGGTATATCGTCTCCCACTGAAGCCCAAGCAGACAATCTAGGTAGGTGGAAGGGGAATCCAACGGCAGGCAACAGAGTCAGAGACAGCCTGGCTCCGATTGTTCGGAGTCCCACACGAAGACCAGGGAGGTCATACAAGCGTTTTTCTCTTGTTTTCTTCTTCCTATTCACTTGATGGTTTAATGGAACCTGCCTCAACAATCTTCATTGGGTGAGGTAGTCGGTATGCACTGGTACCTCTCTCTGAGACAGGCAACTAGGAAGCAGAAATGTCTTTGAAAACGGCATGCCAAAGTGAACTGAAGGAACGAACCAAGCAGAGAACTAGCAGGACTAATAACTAGTAGGAGGGCCAAAAGAAGCCGGTGGGGTAGATGTGAGCATCGACTCATTCTCCACCTCATACAAGAAGGCAAGCACGTAAGATCCCTTCCCCTCCTGCTCTGAGTTCTGCTTTATTAGCTGCTCCGCGTACACTCCACAGTGCAATACTCCCTATTGTGCCTCAGTTATTTCAGCCAACAGCAAAATTTCAACCCAAGATCAAAACCACCTGTGAAGTCTTTCCAACTTACCTGTGAAAACCTGACCATACCCTCGCTTTGTCCAGGGCAGGGTGGATTATGCTCATCCAGGTACTGGACTCGCTCATTCACCAAAGTGTCCCTGGGTCTCAGGGTTTCTATTGCTGTAACAAAACACCACAACCAGAAAACAAGTTGTGGAGAAAAGGGTTTATTTGCCTTGTACTTCCCAGTTCATCATTGAAGGGAGTCTAGACAGGAACTCAAACAGGACAGGAACTTTGAGACAGGAGCAGATGCCATGGAGGACTGCTGCTTGTTGGCTTGCGTCTTCTGACTTGCCCAGCCTGCTTTATAGAACCAGGGTCACTAGCCCAGGGACGGGGCCACCCACTATTCGCTAATTAAGAAAATGCCCGACAGCTGGGTCTCATGGAGGCATTTCCTCAACTGAGGAATGTAGTTTGTGTCCGGTACACTCTGCCTAAGCAGTAGGCTCTAGGACTATACTTAGGCACCCCACTTAGAGGCTGAATAGCTGAAGAAACTCCTCAGCGTTTTATTCGTCAACTCCAAAACCCTAAGGATTGGGAGATGGCCCCATGGATAAAGCACTTACTGCACAAGCATGAGGCCTAGAGCTCAGATCCCAAGAACCAGTATAAAACCCAGACTCGGGAGCCTGCATCCACTCTCCCAGTGTGTCTACAATGAGAGGTAGGTAAAGACATGCGAATCTGCAGACTCTCACAGACCAGTGGGTGTACATGGTGCTTGAATAACAAAAACCCTGCTTCAAACAAGGTACAAGATGAGGGTGTACACTCAAGGTTATCTTCTAACACCCACATGCAACCAAGGCATGTATTAGCCTGTGTGAGCTCAATAGACACACACACACACACACACACACACACACACACACACACACAGAGGTGGGGGAGGGAGAGGGAGAGGGAGAGGGAGAGGGAGAGAGAGAGAGAGAGAGAGAGAGAGAGAGAGAGAGAGAGAGAGAGAGAATGAATAAAGACTGGTGGCAAAACATCCATGTTATGACAACCAAGATCTCTGCTTAACAAATGGCTTGTGTTACTTGAATCGATAATGACCACTGCTGTGCTAAAGATTCTAGATTCCAATCCAATTATCAACTCACTTTCCCCCACTTAGCAGTTAACTTATGAGCAGCCATACCGCCATACCCTCTGAGCTTTGTTTTCTCTCTTTTAAGGAACTATATTTTCCAAGAGGCTAAGACAGAAGCATTACACATTTCAAAGTTTCTGAAAAACTTCTAAATAATTCTCCTCTTTCTTCTCATTTTTGTCCTCCATGAATATATGCTCCTCTGTGACCTTTGTGAAATTGCAACTACCTCTCCATGGCCACAATAGTTAGTGCTATGGGAAGTCCAGCTCTCTCTATAATATGATAGATTTGCAATTGACTAACTTGTCCCTAAAACAGTCTATGAACTTATGGGTCTCTTCTTCCACAATGTCACTTCCTCATCACCCCTTGTCCCCAATTAGTCATGGTTGTTAATTAAAGGTAGGAAGCTTCTCTCCTGTCTGTCCTATCACCCACCATGACTTCCTTGAGGGCAGATGTTCTCCCTACTGCTATATTTTCAGGCAATTACATCCTTTTACATTCCATGCAAAACTTACGTTAAAGTTCTCTTCTTGTGATTTGATGTCAAGGCCATTTATTTATTACCCACTCTCAATATTACTTTATAAACATATGAAACCATAAATAATATCCCACCTTCCCGGTTGAATTTTCTAAAACATTAAAGTATCAGCACCAGTCCTTTGGTTTCTGCTCCTTAATATTTTATAGTTTGAAATTTATGTTCTCTCTCAGACCTTTGGTTTTTCTTTAAAGTCTCCTTGACTATGGTGCTTCTCACAGTATTTCTAATCCATATACAGTTTCTTGACAAGTATCTTTCATTTTGATATAGGAGCCTGATGGTTGGGTCCTTTGTCTTTTCCTCTCATGCGGAACTGGCTGTTTTGAATTCCTCGTCTCGTCCTTTTTCAATGTAATGTACTTCAGATAGAAAGGAACTGAGACAGCACCTCTGTCCTTGAGATTTTGAGTTCCCACAGCACTTTGAAGTTAGTAGAGACATATTTACTCTCAACAAAGGTTACGTAGCTAAAGCTTTGACTTCACTGGGCTCTGATTGACAATTGTCCATAAAGCAAGGCTTCCATTGGTGAAGAGGAGTTTGGAAATTTAAGGAGCTTCGATATTCTGGAGACAATGAAGAAATCTCTTCTTGAAGACACTAGGGAACACCTTGGTCCAGATGTCTTGCTTGAACACTCTATGTGTTCTTCTGCCTATGTGTTTTTCCTCTAATTTTCAATGAAATTTAAACTTCCATTAAAAAATTGGAAAGTGCTGGGGTGGGAAGATGGACTGTGAGTATCTCTCTTCAAAGGACGAAAACAGTGAACGTTAAAGAAATAAGATGTTTTTAGTATTTCACTGTATGCCAACCAAAGATTATGTGAGAGCAAAATGAAATAAAGTATTTTTATAAAAATTGGTTAAAATTTTACATGTGAATTCCAACCTGTGATTAAAATTTTCTGAGCCAGACAGAAAATTGAATGCAGACAAGGAACTGCACTCAACGACAGTGACATTTCCTGACAGAGCAATTCTTTGCCTATCAGCAGCGCTAATTATATTCAATCTGACAGCCATGGTTTAACCCATTCACCAAAGGAAAATGCTTCTTATAAGGCCAGTAATCTAAGCATTCATTTAAATGCCAATCCAGCTTCAGGGCGTGTGGTTAAAATGTACAATTAATGCATTCAGCGGCTAATGCGTGAATGATAAACATGCCTCAGTTCTTTAGACTGATGAGTGTGCATGCTTGCCTCTGAAAGCCTGGAGCATCCGCTTAGAGGCCACATGCAGAAATACATGAAACAACACAGGCTTCTTTCAGATCCCTTCAAGGCTCGGTTGTTAAGGTAAGTCTAGCCGGGTCCAGTGGCACATGCTCTTCTGCTGCTGAGGCAGCAAAATTGCAGTTTTGAGGTCACCTGGACAGTCCGCCCAGATCATGACTCAAAGAGACAGAAAAGAGGAGTAAGCCTATTTGCTAAATAACAATATTTTACTGATTTCAGCCAGTGTATATGCTGTCCAAGATGGGTAATAAGCAGTCCTCAGTATCATGTCTACTGAACACATAGTTCGCTGAGCGAACCCTAGTTGTCACCTTGAGACCCAGGCAGACCTTTGTCCTCCATCTTTCACCGGAACACAAATACCTTCCCAGGACAAACTCCAGCTCACTGACAGCAGGGAAGGAGTTGTAGAGATTCTCAGCTGCTTCAGAGGGAGATAAACGAAAAGCGAACATACAGTGTGTATCTGCTACAAGTACCGTAAAATAGTACTTACTTAAACACTGAGCACAAGATTCCTTGACTTGTTGGTTGAAAGATCCACCTACTGTCTAGGTGACCAATTCTATGTGTTTGTGAGCAGAAGCCACACACAATGACACAATGACAATCATGGTGCTTTTAGACAAAAGGCACGAGGATCCGTGTGCCTCTGAGTTTCCATTCCCCATTTGGTCTTCTGCCACTGAAACAAATAGGAAAGAGTGTTGTGCTTTGAAGTACTTATCATTCATTAAATTCTTTATAGCCACTTCTGTTCAAGTTTGTTTGAGCTTTTTGAACCCTTGATTAGACTCAGATTTCAAGCATTGCAGATTTGAGGTACTTCCCAATCAATCTTGTCTTTCTAACATTGTTAGTACCAACTACAGAACTTGATGTCATTTTAAGACACATCTTGTCTAATGTTGCCTTCTGTTGTAGCATATTAAAATGAGTCTCTCTGGGCCCTGTGGGAAGATGAAGCCAGTAAAGTCATGTTCTGCAAAACTAACAACCTGAGTTCAAACCCTGTGACACACATGGTGGAAAGAAAGAACTGACATCACACAGTTGACATCTGTGCTCCACTGTGGCACACCCACTAAACCATACTCCTTCTTAAGACTCTCTTGTGCTATGTTGCTTCTGGCAGGCTTTTGCAACCTTTTATGGAGTTTATTAACATGAGGGGCAAGGGACAGTGTCTATAGTGTCTTAGCAAGACAATTACAACAGTTCAACAACAGCAAAACTGACATTTCTCCTGGGTTGAGTGATCATTTTTGGTTTCCTTAACAGGCTCTATTTAGGAACTGCCACTTAGCTCTGCCTACAGTATCTAGAAAGATAAGGACAGATGTTTCATGAGTGGCATGAGGAGGCACCTTGAGATTCCTCATAGAAAATTATGGGTTGCCTAATAAAAGTGGTAACTAGAAGACAGCCCCATTCAAATCTCATGGTTGACTAGTCATCAGAAAGCTGGAGGGCTAGGAGACATCTTTAAAGGAGAATATCCTAGATTGGTACTGAGAATGAACTTGGTAAACTTCCAGCAGACTAATTTTTTCCATGTAAGTTATCATCATTCTTTTCAGATGTCCATAGTCTGGCTAGCAGACCTTAATGTCCATATCATGGAAATTGGGTGCTAATTCTTGCCGTTTGACCCTATTACTCTATCATCATTCCTGAGCTAGCATCTCCTGAGCAGTGCGTTGTAGGAGCAGAGGAGGCAAGGGAATGTCAAAGACCTAACCAGAAACTTGCAAGCGAGCGAAACTCTGCAACTACAAAAGCTGAATAGAGAAAAGAAAAGTCAGGAAAACAAACAGATCTGTTATAAAAATTAATAATACAGTACAAATGAATTCAGAGTAGGATCCTACAGGCCAACTAGTAAATTTTCTGCTCTTTCCAATTGAGTTTGTGTGTGGGTTTTTTGTCACTTGTGCATTTGGCTTAATTGGCATTGGATATGAACAAATGGGCCAATAAGGACAGAGCATGGTTTTGGCTTCACACTTTCTGTCGGTGGAAATGCAGTGTGCTTGCATTTCAAAGATAAACACAAATCACTTCTGCAATAAAGTAGTAAATGAGGGCTCAGAATGGGTGAGTGGGGAATTGAAGAGTAATACTAATTCATTATTAACAGCCAGCATGTAGTGTTAGCCACAATAATTCTATTCATTTATGTGGTGCCTTGTGGTATTCAAAGATTACTTTCTCATATACTCTTGTATTTTATCCTTGAAACAGTCTTGGAGAAAGACCATAGCAATTATTAATATTTTTTGTTTTTGTATGAAACAATAACATAGGCAGAGCTTGAGATGATAAGGTTGATAAACAGATCCAGATGCTAGGATATGAATTCATAGTGAATGGACTATAACATGGCCATATTCACTGGTGGCATAATGGCATAGAGAAATCCTGTCTACAATTTGAAAGGGCAGCAAATAATTGGGGTGAGCATGTGAAGCATTCATATCTGTAAGAAAGTTCAAAGGACAAACGCTCAGAATAAACATCACTAAGCTTATAAAGGAAATGCCCATTTGCATCTCTGTTTAAGTAGAAATCCTTGAAAACAATACAAAAATTGAAGGTTGATATTTGCACATAAAAACAAGGTTTCATCAATCACACAAAAAGCAGAACAGTTACCTTTCAGACCTGCATAAGGAAAGTTTCTCCTGAGCTAGGAAGATGGCTTGGTGGATATTGCTGTGTGAGTATGAAAGCCTGAGTTTGAGTGCCAGCACTAGTGTGACAACGGGTGGTGGCTGCATGTGCCCAAAATCACAGTATGGGGCTTAGAAGGACAGAGGAAGATCTTCAGAACTTGCTGGTAAGGCATCCTAGTCAAAAATGAATAAAGTCTAGTTTCAGTGACAGCCTCTTCCCTATCTCACTGGATTAAAACAGAGAGTAATAGATAAAGATAGATGACCAGAGTACGCTTCTGTCCTCCACACATACTCTTAATCATGGATACACACACATGTACGTACAAACATGCACAGTAGATGATATAGATAGATAGATAGATAGATAGATAGATAGATAGATAGATAGATAGATAGATAGATAGATAGGTTAGATTAGATTATAAAATAAAGTAAAAAGGCTTTATAACACTGGGCAAAGATTTTATGTGCCAACCTGATATGTAAATATGCAATATAGCTCTTGTTTCACAAATCCTAGTTAACTTGTCCCAAGCATACTAGAGGACATGTTCAGTGTTCCTTGCTGGGTTCAGTTTCCTTTGTAAGTATGGAGAAAGACTGTATGGAGAGATCATGATGTGTTGAATTGTGTGTGTGTGTGTGTGTGTGTGTGTGTGTGTGTGTGTGTGTGTGTGTGTGTAATGGGATGCTCACAAATATGAGGTTGAAAGTAGATACAGCTCTCTGGGTATTCTAATATTGAACAGATTTCAATGTATTTTAAAGTTGTGTTCATGAAGGTCGAAGGGTTTAGAGAATGCATTAACTATTTATTCCACATCTTGATACTGAATCTTGATACTGTGATACTGTGGTGGGCGGGTCTTCCATGAAAGAACAAAAATGTTTGGAGACAAGTCCTGAGAAATAAAAACATATTTAAAATAAAAAATATCAAATAACCAGTGTTGAATCTTTGGGGGGAAAAGGCATTTTTGAGGGTTTTGTTGAACCCAGGCTCACACTGCATACATGTAGCTAAGAATGAACCCGAACTCCTGACCCTTCTGGCAGACCCATCTGAGTGCTGGAACTAGAGGAAACCACTGCTCTACCCTGCACCGATTTGAATTTTAAGCACATATAACGTTCTAGTGAGAGCTGTGAGATCTGAATCATACAATCCTGAGAGCACCAAAACGTGCCTGAAGTTTGACTCTCAGAGTAGCTGGAATGGAAGAATAGGATGAAGAATCTTTTCCTTCTTTTTTGCTGGCACATTTTCTTTAAGGAAATTATTCAGGATCCTTAGACGCAAGAACGTATGTAGATGCCACATGCCACAGAGCACATGCCACATGTCTGCCCTGCCTCTGTCTCTGTGACTGCACCATTCTGTCAGTGGTAAGACTTTTCTGACAGTTTATTGGTAGAGCACTTTGTTGCCAAATGCTGATAGTTTCTTCCCATATGAATATTCACTTTAATTTATTTGATTTCTCTGGCAGATTTATCTTTACCGTACAATCCGGGAGATATACACTGAGTATTGACAATGCACAAAGCACTATGATACACACTTGTTCTAATTATTACTTTGCAGTAAAACATTCCTTAAGTTGAAAATATATGCAATGCATTCTAATTCTAAATTTGATATTTCAGAATAAATCATACTGACATGTTGCGTTGTGACTTCATTTTTGGCTGTTCTTATAACATTTATGACAGGAAATATCCTGTGCTGTTGTTGTTGTTGTTGTTTTAAATTTCTTGAGAAGTTTATATCTTTGATCTTGGCATAACAGCAAACAAATCTCTATCCTTCCCAGGCACTGAAATACTATAGGAGCATTTGAGAAATATCAGAATCTTTTTGTATTCCTAATGCTTACTAGCAAATATTTAACTACTAGTGAAGCCTTAAACTATGCATTTACATGTATACATTTCTATAAAGTATATAGATATAAAAGATATATACCAAACAACTTAAAAATCATAATAAATTGCATGGTACTTTTGATGGTGAATTGGACATCTCTAATTGAGTATACCAGAATTCCTTTCTCCTATGTGAGAATTTTATTCAATAGGACTGAGTTGTGTATTTATATCATTTCTATCCCTCCCTTTCTCCCTATCAACTCTTCTCATGTGTTCCCCACTTCTTTTTTAATCCATGAATTCTTTAACTACTATTCTTACATAGTTATTATAATGGATAATTTGATGTCAATTTGACACAAACTAGCATCATTATGGAGGATATAATCTCAATTACCAGAATGTCACCTCCAAATTGGCCTGTGGGCCAGCCTGTAGCACTTTTTCTTTATTGATGATTGAGGTGAAAGGGCCTAGCTCACTGTTCACAAATCTACTTGTGAACTAGTGATGCTGGGTGATAGAAGAAATCAGGCTGAGCAAACCTTGAAGAGCAAGCCAGTAAGCTGCACTCCACCATGGCCTCTGCATACATTCTTTGCTGCAGGTCCTTGTCCTGTTTGAGTTTCTGCCTTGATTTCCATCAATGGTGGGCTGTGATACAGAAGTGTAAGCTAAAATAAACCGTTTTTTTCCAAGTTGTTTTGCCCATGGTGTTTATCATAGCATAAGCCTTAATTAAGACACACACACACACACACACACACACACACACACACACACACACACATACATCCTTCTAAGTCCATTTAGTGTTGCTAACTATATTCTTACAACTTGTATGTACTTAAATATAGATGAGTAGTTGATGTTCAATTAGCAATATAGCATCAACTCAGAACTCTTCAGGGAATGTTCATCAACAGAGGAATGAAAGTGGATAAGATAATATCTGTATATTTCATATTTTAAATACATTTATATCACCAAGCCATGAGAAGAATTAAGTTTTATCATTCACAGCAACATGGCCACGATAGAGCTGCAGGTCATCATGTTGACTAAAATAAGTCAAAATTACAAAGACAAATACCATATATTTTCACTAATTTGCTGAAACTAGTAAGTTGATCTTTTAGAAGAATGGGATGGCACAGTATTCACTAGAGGCTGTGAATGAAATTTGAAAGACAGAAAGAAGGTCATTAAAGAGCACCCATAAATAGAATGAAACAATATGCACTATATTTCAAAATGAGCAGGAAATCTAGTGAAATGGTCCAGTGGGAAAAAGTGCTTGACACCAAGTTCTACCACCTGAGTTCAATTTATATGCTACAGGTGCTTAAAGGACAGCACTGACACATAAAAGTTGTCTTTTAACTTCCACATACGTGCCTGAACCAGTACACACACACACACACACACACACACACACACACACACACACACACACACACACAAATATAATTTCAAAAATGTTTAATGATAGGAAAAGAAGAGCCTGTTTTTCCAGCACTTAGCCAAGGTTAGTGGTTGAAGAGATGGATCTGCTTAATACCCTGACATGGTTTTTGTACAGTGTGTATTGCTGCAATATACCCAGTTACTATATACAGAAATGGTCACAATAATAATTCAAAAATGTGTGTAACATGTCCAAATCCCCAAGTCTAAATATTTGTGGACTTTTAATTTGGAGATGGTGGTTGCTTAAACAAAAATGTTTTTTAATTTAGTAAAATTATGTTGACAAGGAGATGCCAGAAGAATAGGGCCAGTCACATATGTTCATAGTATCCAGTAAGAAAATGAAGAGGATGCAAAGAGCTCGACACAACTCTCTGTCTTCCCTTAGGTCCTTCTGACTTGACTGCGTAACACTCACAGAGAAAAGTATTAGCCCATAATAGATACCTAACATTTCGAATAAGAAATAATGACAATTACAATTAATTGTATTTCATTGCAGGGCTCACTAGACTGGTTCAATTAACTTAAATCTAGAATGGTAGTTGGTACAGTTTTTCATGATACTCTCTCACAAATGAAGGAAAGACCACACGTTCAGAATGATAGTGAAAATAAGGGGATTTGTATCTGCATGAACAGCTCAATGATTGAGTTCATTAATAGGGAGCCATTAAACCCAGAGATTTAATCTGATAGTCATTTTTACTGACAACACATAAAGAAACATTCACTCTGCATGCCAAGTTTATGGTTGACCCCGAATTTGAACTAATGAACCAATCAGTTATATGACTGAAACCTGTGTCAAAGCCTATAAAATGAACTTTTGACTAAGATACTGAACCCCAGAACAGCGGGAGCAAATAAATGTGATGGATATATGTAGCCTAATTTAAAATTGCTGTCCCAGGCTTGCAATTCAGTTTTCCTTTTGGGCTTTGCTTAACAAATCTAAAGTCAGCCTTCAGTTTCTTTGTTGCCAAGTTGCAGTCATTTTTTTCCCTAAAGAAAGAGGGAAATTTTTTGTTTTTGAAATGTTGAGGTACAGTGCAGGGAAGGAGGCATCCTCATCCTCAACTTGCTGGATTCCAAGTGTTGCGCTGTCTCTTCCAGGGGTACAGGAAAGGTCACATCTAATTCTTTAGGCTAATAACTATATAATATCTTTATAATCTCTTCCTTTATAATTTTTAGACTGCTATTAGCTAATTAGAATCAACAGTCCAATAACAAAAGTTAGTGCAAAAAGTCCAGTGGAAAACTCTTCATACTCTTTCTATAGAGATGTCCACTGATGGTGTTAGCTTAGATTCTGGCTAACATAACACAATTATACACCGCCTATTGTTCAGAAAACATGGGCTATTGTGCAATAAAGCTCTTGTGAAACTTTGTATAGGTATGATTTCATATTTGGTTCTGAACTCCAGAGGAGGATAGTGAATTGGGAAGGCAGACTCCATTTCTGCTTGAGACTGGAAAGGACACAATTTATCAAGCCTGCATGTGATCAGAGCATGTAGGAGGTAGAGTATTCCTGGAAACCAGCAGTTGGAAGAAGACATCCTCTATATGGTGTGCAGAAAATGGCTGGTAAGCCTACAGTGTGCCAATGAAATAGCAGATTTGAACCAGGTCAAATGAGATCCACTAGCTGAAAGTCATTAGATTGTGGTTACAGTTCTGGATGTCTATGATTGGGATTTGTTTGTCTTTTACTTTTAATGTTGATTCATGTTCATTTTACTTGTAGCCAGAGGGTGGTGGGCATACCCTATTTTGCTTTCAATCAAAAGAGTTTACTTTAGGTCAAACACTGACAGTTGTCCTTGGTAGGCACAAGTGACATGTAGAAACTCCTCAAAGAGCTTTCTCTCAGTAAAATCAGTTATGAGAAGGGACTGGGGTGGGTGGTGGTGGATAGAAGGTGCACCTAAATGAGCAGGGCGACACCCAAAAGCCTCCCTTACCGCTTCAGTCACAGATAGACAATGAGTAGCAGGAAGGGATCCAAGAACACCAAATTCTACCACCTGACAGGGCGTAACTCTACGGCAGATACGGAGGTCTCTGTAGCCTTGCAATGTGGTCAACACGGGCCCTGGCTTTACCTGTGCTAGAGTACCTGTGAGCAACAAGAAAGCATAAACAGAAAAAAAAATATACACCACACCACACTTTCTGTACTGCTAAAATGTAGTCAGTGAAGGAAAAATCACTTTTAACCATTTTGTGAGTCCATTATTTACAAGAAATGATGGATGGATGGGTAGATAGATAGATAGATAGATAGATAGATACATACATACATACATACATACATACATACATACATACATACATACATACATAACAAAATTCAGAAGCAAAGTGGTAGCAAATGCCTCCAAACCCAGTACTTACTGAAGGGAAAAAAAAGAGATTTTTTTTTTAAGTAGCCATTGGTTTATTCACAGAAGCTATCTTCTGAGATTCCCCCAGGGGATACCTGAAACCATGGATATAACGAATTCTATGGGCACATTTTGCCCCACTTGCCCTGAAATGCACTCCTTCTCCTAGAGCCTGTCTTTCCATGGTTACTGGTCCTATGACTTTTCACTCCACTGCTCTCAGAGCATTGATAATAAAGTAAAGGTTACTTGACTACATTAGTCAATCTGATCACCTGAAACATAAAGAACTGAAAGGTGAGGGCCACTCGAGTCCCAGGAGAAACAGGGACTAGGCTCCCATTGTGTGATTTTAAGTAGCATCTAATTTATAGCATATACACCCACTGAACATGGAGACAGACACTTGTGATCCCAGTACTCTGGAGGCAAGAGGTTCATTCTAAGTTCAAGGTCAGCCTAATCTAAATAACAATTTCCAAGGCAGGCAGTACCAGGCAGTGAGACCCTTTCTCAAAGAAGCAACAATAACAACAAAAGGTGTAGAAAGTGTCAATATCTGGGATGTTCCATTTAAAATTCTTGGACTTGTATTGCTCCTGGGTAGCGAGACCACTGAAGGTCCAGCATGGAAGAAGGGAGAAAATACTAAATATTGATTGCCTTAAATCCTTCTGACCCTTCAGGAATCCTTCTTCCTTTTATCATGATGAAGAAGTGGGTGCCAAGAAGGACTTAGTAACTCTTTGAGTCACACAAACATGGCCTCAGGCCGCCAGCACACAGCATGTACTGTGCACTGCATTCTTCTCGACTATGTGCAGGGCTGTCATTTAGGCTCTACTCAAACCCTGTACTTGCAATAGTAGGAAATTGCAGCTGTACCTAAAATTGACTCTTCAGAAAGGATAGAATAAAATGGTTTTTTACTTCCATTTAAATTCCCACAGATTTCAGATATTTAGAGAAAAAAAATAGTAGGCTGACAGACAACAATTGCTACAAGGAGTTCAAAAATTCTCAGAGAATTCTCAGAGAACAATACTATCATACTGAATTATATTTTAATCTACTGTTTCTCTAATGATGCTAAAATACAATTTTAGGTGAAACATAGAATGTGGGAATACACACCACACACTCACACACACATACACATCCAGGCAAACACATGTTTTAAAACCAAAAACTAATTTATACTATTTATAAAACTATATACATGTGAGTTATATTTTATGGTAGGCTATATTATAATGTAGATATTATATTACATTGTTATATCAGTACATATATGTAAAATTTTATTAGAGGCAAACGCTAATGAAAACACAGACCCTGCTTCTATGGCATAAGCAGGCATCAAACATTTAAAGTTATGGAAATTTAAGAATAATTTAGTCTTCTCATTACAAAGGATGTTCAAACTACCTCATTATTTACTCTCTCACTAATTTTCTAAAGTGTAGAGTTGTCCATTCAGAGCCAAGCATCACAGCATACACCTGTCATGACAGATTCTCGGGAGCCTAACACTGAAGCCTAAGTTGAGCTCATAGCTTTAAGACAAACTTGGGCAACAGGAAGAAGGTGTTCTTGAGAGGGGGGGGAGGGGAGAAAGAGCTAAACTGAGATCTCTTGGCAGTTGATGGCTGCTGAGCTTTGGGCGAGTGTGGTCAGGAAAAAGTTGACCGTGCTCCGGTGGACAGTACCCTGTCTGCTCATATAAGAGTATCACGACCTGGATTCAGTGGGTTCTTTTAAAGAAAGAAATATGTGAATTTGGGAGGATAACATGTTGGGTGGGAAGTTGGAGGACGAAAATGGGGATGGATAAGATCATAGTTCAGTATACACATGTATAAAATTCATAAAGAATAAATTAGTACATATATACTAATTTATACATATACATACATACATACATACGTGTGTGTGTGTGTGTGTGTGTGTGTGTGTGTGTGTGTGTGTGTATGTGTGTGTGTGTGTGTGTAAGATAAAATAATTCACTGGAAAATCCGGGTATATCTGGCCATTTTGCCTTGAAAACTAGTTAATTATAAAATGGATTTATTTTCCATTATAAAAACCAAATTTAAGTTGCAACAGACATATCTTCACCTTGCCCTACCCTGGGTGTCCAATAGGGTTTGAATGTGAAAGCGCTATAAATCCAATTTTCCTAAGGAAGGAGGCCATGTTTGGCTTGTCTGGGCTCTGATGTCATTTCTCATGTAAACAGCACGAGGAGACGGGAGAACGCCCATTCTTCCTGTGTGTTGTGGATATCGATTGTTTTCTTTTAAAAGATGGAGGGTTACGGCTTCCGCTGACTCCGCCGAAGACGTTCTGCTGAGAAGGGAAACTCATTTCCAGCACCTTCCAGTTGAGAACAAAACTCTAAGCAGTGAAGTTGTTAGGCCTGTGTGAGTAAAACTGAAGTGTAGCTCAGAGGGAGGAAAATGTGTGGATCGTTTTTGGATTGTGTAAGCATTTTGATGGTCCGCCCAGAGCATAAAATGAACGCTCGCTTTCCTGTTTTCAGCTTAAATAACTGTCTCTTCGTTTTGAAGTTTAAGACACCAGGAACATGCATCTAATAAAAAAATAGTACTGGATAATGTAAATTGTAACTACATATTACAAACATTAAAAATAAAGATGATCTTGTTACCAGTCCCCATTTAGACTGAAGGTCAATATTCGAGGGTAAAGTTATAGCTCCTTCCAAAAGTAATTAAGCTCACTTAAATCCTATGAGAGATTTCCCTGCTAAAGATAACTTAGTTGAGTCATTTTTTTTTTTGATCCTGATTGAATGCCCCACGTGATGATGCATAGGGAAATTATAAAATATCATGGCTATAACTGTTCTTTCAAAGCTGTAGTTACTCTGGGCTCATATTGTGGGCTCAGACTAGCTACAACATTGCCTTTCGCTGCTGTCCTATTCCTCCACTTTCCCTAAACTAAAACAACACAGGCACGATTGCTTCACCCACTAAAACAAAAGTACCATCTTGCTGCCTGTGTTCCAAATAACCTAAGTATTTTTAGAATATAACAACTCACAAAATAAATGACTAGCAACAGTACTAGGAACCTAACAAAAAAGAATGTGGAAAAGGAAGGAAAGAAACTTATTTTATCTTAGAATTTGCTGCAAAAAAATGTAGACGGTACCCGCTTTTCACTTTCAAATAACCCCGTGACTGACACTTCCAAAGCACCTCCTTCATACATAAAAAATGGTCTAATGGAGGCTTTGATTCTTTTCCTCATGGAAAAAACGTTCAACTCCAAGACAATTTGATGGTTAAGCTCTGCTTTCATCCATATAGTCTTCCTTTACTATGCAGATGAGTCATCTATGTGGGTCAGGGTCTGCCGAGCCTCCCGCTCCGGAGGCCAAACATGCGGAGTGCGGAGCTAGACTGTGCTTACTGGCAGACACTGGGCTTCAGGGAAGAGCTGGGACACTGCTTCGGGAGTGGAGAGGTACAGTCTGAGGTGTGGGAAAGCCGGGAGTCCCCACAGTCTGCAACAAAGCCAGGGCCATGAGGTTCTCTGACTCTTGGACATCGAGGTAACCCCGGGAATCAGGAAAACCGGCAGGGGAAAGGGAAGTTCTTGCTTGTCTCAGTGGTGATTGTCCTTAGCTTGGTTTCAGTTGTAGCTGGAAACACAGAGAGGTCTTCTGTGGGAGGCTCAGGCTGCAGCTCCGTAGTCCAATGCCTTCTCCATGGCTCCCCATGGCCAATCTCAAGACAGTCCGTCGTCCTAAACTGTTTCTTGACTGTTCATCTTGGAAAATGAATGCATACCATACTGTACCAACTTTTCAGGGTGACCCGAGATTAAACACCTTTTGCAGAGAGGAATGTCTGAGAAGGGAAGCTTATTGGCTATGCCCTCAGGGCCTCTAGGTACCTCATTAACATGGAGAACTGTGTTCTAAGCCTCTGCGACCACAAGTCATATTTCCTTATGTGTGGCACGTTTCCAGGCCAGGAATCTGGCAGGGGCAGGGAGTCGCCTATGTCTCAGGTGTGTGTCCATCGAGTCTTTGGGTCTCAACTGCTCTACCCCTCCCAAGCTTCCTGGCATAGTTTTACCATCCCACATATCTATATTGATTAATCATAACAAAGAACAAAGTAGTATTTTCTTCACTCCTGGGTCTATACGTTTACCTGAATGGTTGCCATCTAGGGAGATAAATGACAATCCTTGGAAGTCCAGCATGTAGCAGAGGGTTCCTCCTACCAAATCAAAGCATTACTTCTTTGTGATGCGTGTTATCAAGTCGGGCTTCTATTTATATTCTATTTATATTCTATTTATATTCACAGTTAAGCTAGTTTTCTTCTGTTGTTAAACCCGAGTTCATGTGCTCGCCACACACAAACCAGCAGTTGGGAGATGAAGTTGGTAGGAAGGAAGTACGGTTTATTCAAGGACAGGTATGCAGAAAAGAATCTTTATACTTCAAGTACTCTGTGTGTTCTTCCCTCCTTTCCTCCCTCCCTCTGTCCCTCTCTTCTAAATTATATATTACCATCGTCCTCAGCCTTCTTTGCCTAGTTCTGATAAATCGTTAAACAGTGTACTATTATATTTCTGCGGGGTAAACTTCATAGCAATGCATTTACTGCTTTAATTGATACAAACATCATAAGAACAATGAAGGACATTATTTGTTCTGAGTCATTTGGAGTTAACATTATGATCATATAAGTGCTATTTTTAATTTTTAAAAAAATAACAGGAAAAGAAAAAAAAGGGATTAATTGGAGAAGAGTTTTCTCCTTGGTATTTTAAGAGACTTAAAATACATCATCACCTTGAGTGGAGTCAATAGGAAATAGGAAATAGGAATAGCAACAAAATGCCGTGCTTAAGTTCTAGTGTTTGTATTGATGATTTTTCTATTACTGTGATAGAACACCATGAAGAAGACAAGTTACAGAAGCGTTCACTTGGGCTATGATCCCAGCGAGTTGAGTCCATTTTGAAAGGGAAGCATGGCAGCGTGTGGTAGGCATGATGGCAAGAAGAGGAAGCTGAAAGCCCAGGTCTTCCAATAGCAAGCATAAAGCAGAGAGAGAAAGCTGCAGAGGAAGCGTTTATGCTCTTAAAGCTCCACCCCCTTGCAGAGGCCCACTTCCTCTCACAAAGCCACGCCTCCTAAGGTCCCCCACAAGAAGCACCACCAACTGTGGGTCAAGTGTTCAAATACCTGAGACTCTGGGAGACATTCTTGTTCAAGCCACTACACTGCACTTTCTATGCAGAATGTTTACATTTTCCTCTTCTTTACTCTCCTAACACTAATTTCTTAATTTAATGTTTCTCAGTGTATAATCCATGGACTGCTTGCCTCACATTCTTGCTTGCTTAAGTAATGCATCATTACTCGTGAAGTAATCCAAAAGCCTTGTTTAAGCCACTTTTGAAATGTTAAGATTTATTTTACTAACATACTGATTTTCAGCTGGACACATTAATTTCCATTAAGTATACAGGCAAATTTTAAAGACAAATACATTACTAATACAAAATATTTTATCATTCTCTATTTCTCCTTCTCACTTTCCTTTCTTCCCTCTTTCTCCTTCCTTTTTTTTCCCTTCCTTTCTCCTCTCCTGAAGCCTGTTATTAGCTCAGAACATGACTTCATATTACTGTATTGTGTAACAATTGTTATTGCAACTGCAAAATGTAATGTAAGGGATTATTCAATTATTTTAAATTTAGATTTTAATTTCTCAACTCATTCCAGCATTGAATTATTCAATTAGTTACTAGTTCAATTACTAGTTCATTCATCTAAGAAATAATATCTTTGTTTTATTATGTTCTTGTGGGTGTGATACATAAAGGAACATTGAGTTCTATAGCAGATCTATCAATAAAGTTTTAAAATCCAAAAAAAAAAAGCCATGATGAATTTGTTTTGTAATCTATGGAAAACTACAAATCTGAAATGAGTTACTTAAAAATGTGTGTCTCCATTAATCCTCCATATTTTCTACTTTTAAAACATAAAATTGTTTTAGCATTAAATGTACCAAGAATGTATACATAAACTTATTTATATATTTGTGGCTATGTATGTCCTATGCATACATCTCCAAATCTTTCTGTCATGCCTGTCATTTATCCAGTAAAGTACGTTGTCTATGTCTTCTTATTTAGAAAGGTATGTCAATAACAAGGATACAATTTTAAAGGTCCAGTAATTATAATAAATATACAATACACAAATAATTGTATGAGCAAACATGTTTCTCACTAAATGTATCTAGTAGTGTAATCTCTAGAAAATATTGTGGATAATTTCCAATGAGGCCTCACAAATGCTAAAAATATTATTTTATTTATTACATAAATTATTAAATACCTTATGGTAGGAATTCTAGATTAGAGAGTGGCAAAGGCAGAACACAACAGCAGTATATTCTCTGTATCTTTAGCAATTGGCTTGTTTATTTTGACTGAAATTATTTCATCAGTGTGATTTCACTGGGGCTCTGAAATCTGACAGGACTACACTCATTGTCCTGTAAGAAGCTGGCTCTCAGTCCCAGACTGCAATAGTACCAGTTCTAAAGTAGAACGTAGTACTCCTTGCCACAACTGTCCAAGAGTGGGCTGGGTGTGGAAAGGTAGTGAGCACGCACACAGCTCCTACATGGACTAAGGTGTTCCTTTTTGACTTTCATAATTATTCTGATCAAGCCTTCTGTCATGCATGCTGGGCCCAGGACAAAAAAACCATCACAAGCAAAGGCCAGAAAGTCCCTGGTCTACTGAAAATGGCCTAAACACTTAAATGTTCTTTAAGAAGAGAATTGTGTGTATACCCAGTGGAGAAAATTAAGTTTTCATTAGCAAGCGGTTATCAATCGGAGTTAACTTCTAGGTTAGGGATAGGGAGATGTGTGGCACTTCTTCTAGGTTAGGGATAGGGACGTGTGTGCACTTCTTTCAGACTTCAGACCCCCTTTGGCCCTTAGACTCATCTAGGACTTGTGGATGCACAGCCTTAGTCTCAG
This sequence comes from Rattus norvegicus, assembly GCF_021556685.1. NCBI lineage: Eukaryota > Metazoa > Chordata > Mammalia > Rodentia > Muridae > Rattus > Rattus norvegicus. The sequence continues at coordinate 16,091,342 of NC_141537.1, read as the reverse complement.
TGAGTTCATATGTGTGCTACCCCTGTTGTGTCTAGAAGGTCTTTATTCCTCTGTGTACTCTATCCCATCTGGCTTTTTCAACCTCTCCTCCTCCTCCTCTTCTACAGAGTTCCTGAAACTGAGAAGAGAGTTATTTGATGAAGACGTTCCTTTTGTGTTGGAATATCCCAAGGTCTCTTACTCTGCAAAATGTGTGGCTCTGGATCTCTGTATGTGTTTCCTGGTAGGGGCTGATCAAGACATTAATGGAGGAGTAGAGCAGAATATTTTTAGGAGCCATTTCACTACTATTTCTTTAGCAGATGGTAGTATTTGGTTTGCCCATAGGTCCCCGGCCTGTGTAGTCTCAAGTTCTTGGCCACCTGAACAATGTTGGGTATAGGTTTCATCTCACGAAGTAGGCCTTAACTCCAACCTGATATTGGTAGATTAGTCCCACAAGCTTTGTGCCGGTATTGTACTAGAATATCTTCCAAGCAGGTCGCCAACTATAGATTGAATAGTTTATAGCTGGGTTGATAGTGTATCGGGAGCACTAGTCAGTAGGAATGAAGACCCTGTGTAGACACCAGCTCAATTTCTCCAGGTTCAATGGATTGCGTAGGTGTTGTCTTCAACAATAAGGCCTTGCCGTCAGTGTGTAGAGAACAGCCATTAGCCATAGATGCCCAGTATTCAAATAATTCAGCATTTTTGGAGGTTCTTTATCTCATAATACTTTGTCAAGGTTGTATATTTTCATATCCCTTGCATATACATTATGGTTTCTGGTTTGGTTTTTAATGGGAATTTTTCAATGTGAAATGTGTATGTCTCTGTGTCTGTATTTTCTTCTTGAACTCTATTTTTGATTCTTTTTCTTTAGTTTCTTTTGCTATCCTGTTTTGCTTGTTTATATTATTATCTCACTGCATTTACCTTTTATTATTCTTAATTCAAATGAGATTCTTCTATCATATACTGCATTCTGACCACACTCCTACCCCCTTCTACTTCTCCTAGCTCCCCACAACCTCCCTCTTTTCCCCATGTGCACTAACATCGTTCCTTTTTTTCTTTTCTTTTCTTTTTTTTGTCTTTTTTTTCTTACTAACATCGTTTAATCTTCAGAAAAGATCAGGCCTCCAAAAGATGGCAGCTAGATAGGACAAAACAAGACACAATACGGCAAGGTGAAGTCCTCACATTGCAGCTGGCAACCTGATAGAAGGGACAAGTCCCAAGCAGGCAGAGAGACACGTGCTTCTGTTTGTACACTACTGAGACGAAAATCAAAGTGTATGGTTGGGGGTGGGATGAGAGGTATTCAAAATCTGGGAGGAGCTAGAGGATGAAAAGCCATAATTCTAATTATATTGTACCTTTTAAAAATCTATTTTCAATTAAAATAAAAATAATTTTGATATTCAATATCAATTTATTCTCTCGTTTATTACATCCATAGTGCAGTTTCCCCACTCCCGACCCATCCCTCTTCCTCATTCATTCTTCCTCCACTTCCCTTCAGAAAGGGCAGACATCCCAGGCATAACTAAATATGGCATATCAGGTTGTAATAAGACTAAGTAAGGCGGCATGAGACAACCCAATATGAAGCAAAGGGACCCAAAAGCAGTCACAAAAGTCAGAAATTACCCCTGCCCCTGCTGTTAGGAGTCCCATAAAACACCAAGCTACATAACTATAGCGTATATCCAGATGGCCGAGGTTAGACCCATGCAAGCTCCGTGATTGTCAGTTTAGTCTCAGTGAGTCCCTGTAAGCCCAGGTTAGTCGATTCTGTGTGTTTCCTTGTGGTGCCCTTGACCCTCCTGGCTTCCACGATCCTCCCCCTCTTCCACTCACTTCACTAAGTTCCTCCTATTGTTTGACTGTCAACCTATGCATGGGTTTTCATCTGTTGCTGTGTAGAACCTCCATGATGGTGAGTATGCTATGCTCCTGTCTATGAATATAGCAGAATAGCATTAGGAATTATTTCTTTACTCCTTTCCCAGTCATGTTGGGTTTTTTTCTAGGTCTCTCAGCTACCCAGCTTCTGGTTTCTCACCCTCTAGGCAGCATCAGGGGTAGGTTCCCTCCTGTGGCATGGGTCTCAAGCTGGACCAGTCATTGGTTAGTCTCTCCCACAATTTCTGACACCTTTCCCACAATACGTCAGGCTGGCAGGACACATTGTAGGCTGAAGGTTTTGTGGCTGAGTGCGTATCTCCACTGGAAGGAGGTGGATGGTTCAGGCTTCCTATCTCTCATTACCAGGAGTCTCAGCTACCCTCGCCCTAATAGGTTCATGGAAATTTCCATTGCACAAGCTTTCTACCTTGCCCCCTAAATCGCCTCCAATTCTAGATGTCTCCCCCAGTGCTCTCTCACTCCATCCTCCTGGAACCTGATCCCTCCTGTTCTTTTCCCCACCCACCCCTAATCCCCCCCCACCCCCGGAGAAATCTATTCTATTTCCCCTTCCCGGGGAGATCCTTCTGCCCCTTTAATCCCTCCTAGGTACTTAGCCTCTCTTGAGTCTGTGAATTGAAGCACATTTGTTTTTACTTTATAGCTAATATCTACTTATAAGTGAGAACACAGCCTGTTTGTCTCTCTGGGTCTGGGCTACCTCACTTAGCATGATTATTTTTCTGGTTCCATCCATTTGGCTGCAACGTTCATGATGTCACTGTTTTTAACAGCCGAGTAATGCTTCACTCTTCCAATGTACCTCATTTTCTTTCTCCATTCTTCAGTTTGGGGACGTCTACTTTGTTTCCAGTTTCTGGCTATTATGAATAAAGCTGCAGTGAATATAGATGAGCGAGTGTCTTTATGGTAGGAGGGAGTATTCTCTGGGTGTGTGCTCAGGACTTATATAGGCAAGTCTTGAGGTAGATGGATTCCCAGTTTTCTGAGAAAATGCCATGTTGTTTTCCAAAGCAACTATACAAGTTTGCACTCCCACCATCGATGGAGGAGTGTTCTTTTGCTCCACACTCCCTAGCATGAGCTGTAACTTGGGTTCTTTATCTTAGCCAATGTGACAAGTATGAGATGAAATACCAAAGTCACTTTGATAAGCATTTCCCTGGTGGCTTAGGATGCTATACATGTCCTTAAGTGATATTCAGCCATTGGGATTCCTCTATCAAGACTTCTCTGTTTAACCTGTACCTCGTTTTGAACTTGGATTATTTTGTTTGCTGATGACTACTTTCTTGATTTCCTTATGTATTTTGGATTTTAACCCTTTGTCAGACAAGGAGTTGGTAGAGAGCTTTCCCCATTCCATAAGCTACCATTTTGTCCTATTGACAGTGTCTTTTGCCTTACAGAAACTTTTCAGTTCATGTGGTCCCATTTAGTAATTGTTGGTCTTAGTACCTGCCCTATAGGTGTTCTGTTCAGGACATTGTCTCCTGTACTAATACAGTTAAGACTATTCTAACTTTCTCTGCTATCAAGCTCAGTGTATCTGGTGTTTTATGTTGAGGTCTTTGATCCATGTGAACTTTTTTGTGCAGGGTGATAGATATGGATCTATTTGTATTTTTCTACATAACGATACCCAGATTGACCAGCACCACTTATTGAAGATGCTTTTTCTTTTTTTTTCATTGTATAATTCTGTCTTCTTTATCAAAAGCCAGGTGTCCATAAGGGTTTGGATTTACTTCTGGGTCTTCGATTTGATTCCACTGATCAACTTCCCATGTGGCTTTTACTACTATTTTGTAGTAAAAGCTACAAAAGGATGGTGATATCTCCAGAAGTTCTTTTATTGTACAGGATTGTTTTATCTACCCTGGGTTTTTTTGTTTTTCAACTTCATATGGAAAAATAGAATATGTTTTTTAAAAAGAAAAGATAATAGGTGAAAGGTCAAGGCCAGATGCTGTGCAGTTCCAACTATGGCCCTGACCTTTGCACTTACCACAGTAACTCAAAGCAAAGGGGGAGATGACCAAAGCTAACACGGCTGTCTCTGCAGGGACTTATGGGATAGAGGAGGGATAAAAAGAACCTGTGCCTCAGAGGAGGAATCACCTACTATCAGCCTTCCTGTCCCTACTGCTTGTAAATGATAACATTGAGCTTGGCTGGATCAAACAGGCTGATCCCATTGAGATTTTGACCCTTACACCTGCATCTAAATGACTTCCAAATGACTGTCCTTTTATCTCCTGCTGTTGTCTTCTTCACTGGACACCACCCACTCCCAAGATACCCTGTGCCTCTGACACTTTGAGAAGGCACTGAAAACTGAAATGGTAATTTGAATAGTGGTTTTATATTGAATATTATTTATTGTGGCTCTAGAAATCCAGTAATTTTTTTTCTTTATGGGAATTTTGTCTTGGCAAAAATTACCCTATTTTCTTGAGACCGGATGCTAACCCATATCAATGATGCCTATGTTGGAGTTGCTGCCCTCCGACATGGAAGACCTTTTTAACAGTGAACCATTGATCTCTCTGTTCTTCATTTCTTCTCCAATTATAAACCTTTACAGATCCAAAATAACTTTTAAAAGCCTTGGGTAACTAGCCACCTATCCACTTGGGCTCTGTGTTCTCTAGAAACTAAATGCATTTACCCAAATGGAGAGGATGTAGCACTTAATAGAATGAGCTCTATATGTTTAAGTGCAAAAAATAAAATAAATAAAATTTTAAAAAAAAGAGCTGTTACAAGAAGTGACCGCACACACAGGAAAACATTTGAATAAACCCTTCCTTATGCATTCTGTGGTTTCAGTCTTACTTGGCATTCACAGGTCTAGAAGCTAAAGGCCTATTTCCTGGTTGGTGTTATCAGGAGATGGTGGCGGGAGCTTGGTGGGAGGCAGTATATTTCTGGGGCGATTGGTTTCGCTCTGCTGCTTACTCTCCATGATGATATGCTTTCCTGATCAGAATCAGGAAAGGAGCCAGCCAATCACAGATTAGAACATCTAAAACCATAAGCCAACAAACATTACCACTTTATCAATTAATTATCTCAGATACTAGTTATTGAACTGGAAAACTGACTAACAGACACTATAAAAATATCGTTCCAACTAAAACAAATTCTTAGGAGCCAGAGGTGCATTCTTAACTATTTCAGGGTACAGAAAAGTATAATTTTATATCTTGAGTGTGAAACTATTTCCTAATGATATACAAAAGTGTGATCACAGAGCAAACTATTAATGAAACAAGATGAATCAATTTTAAGTTCTCTTTCTCATGAAAACAAATTCATTAGAAAACTAGAACTAGAATCTACCTTATATAGAGCTGATAAATGCTTGGTATGTATTAAATTATAAACAACTCCTTTAAAAGAATAGGGAAATACAAATATTATAAGTGAAATGTTGACAAAACAATGCATATTTCATTGAGGGAAATACCAATGGATAATGAAATTAAAGACTACACTCAATTAGGGCCTATGCATTCAGCATGTAAAGATGCCTGCAACTGAGTCTGAAGACCTGAGTGCAATCCACACAGGTTGACCTCTAACCTCTAGGGGTGTGCCATGACATATGCTCACACATACCACACACAAACACACACACTAAATAAATAATCATAATAAACTAAATGCAAACTAAGACTCCAAAAAATGAGCATTTTAATTAGAGTGGAAATTTCTTAATGGAAGTGAAAGCATGATTAAAAACTGTGGATTCGTTATAATTCATTTGCTACTGCCAAGAGTGCTAACTGGCAGAAACAATTTGAAAATATTTTCTTATTTTCATTTGTAATATACCAGAACAGGTGTGTATTTCATGATCCAACAATTCTTTTCCATGAAGAAATACTCACAGCTGTGCTAATATATATATATATATATATATATATATATATATATATATATACATGTATAATTGTTTATGATAGTAAAGACCCAGAAAAAAACATGAAGCGAGCAATGTTTTTATGGGAATATGACCATATGGACGTGCAACTGAATCAATTGTGCAGAATCATCCTGTATGTATCTCAGACATTATTTGAAGCAAAACTAAAAAATCAGAAGACTTCCTACAGTGGTGTAATTTTTACTAAGCTCAAAAATAGATCAGAATTGAGTAGCATTGGTTTAGTAATACATAAGTGGAAAATAGATACATAGACCAATCTCAGGTGGGAACAGCAGGACAGCACCAAGGAAGAGCGTGCAGAAGCTGCAAATTGTATTGTCAATGTTGTCTATTTTTTTTAAATCACAACCAAACACACGCACACACGTGTGTGTTTCTTCATGTTCATGAATAATTAATACCCAACTCATTTAAGGAAACACACACATGAAAAAAAAATGTAAGACTGTGTTCAACTAGAGCCTATGTGATGCTTCCCCATGTAAAGGTTAAGCCTGAAGACCTGAATTCAATCCAGACACCTTGACATTTGACCTCTACACAGGCAATTCACATGCACATTCCACACACACATTGGAATGTGTGTGAATATATATATATGTATATATATATGTATATATACACATATATATGTGTATATATACACATGTATATTAGTGTGTAGTTAGATATATATGCATGTGTGTATATATGTATACATATGTATGTAGTCCTTGAATACGGTCTTTTTACAATGGGTGATAGCTTCACCTTGCTCGTCTCAGTGTTTCATAACTCCATGTATTCTTCCTTCAGGCTGCCAGAGAACATTGTACTTCTCACAGCTATGAGGACATTCTGGAAGCATATGAGGGCACCCAAATGGGTGTGCATGCTAAAAGTTGATATATCCTACTATAAAAGCCTTTGGTCCTCACTATAGATCTTGCTTTTTATGGATGTTTATGGTATGTCTATTGAGCATATTAATAAGACTGAAGGCTGCAAGTAAATCCTTTTGGAAAATCACTGTTAAAAAATTATCTAGTCTTTTACTATTATAATTTCTGATTTTGTTCAATTACTTTGTTGCTTTCTTCCAGACAATATAATAGAATACAAACATGTTTGTGTTGAGTACCTAGTCATAACAATGAAGTAATAAGCACTAAAATACAATTTTTAAATTTTATATTAAGCAATATTATTGCTGTGTTCTATGGGGCAATTAAGAAAGATTTCCAGCCATGTTATACTCATTCTATGTTTAAAGCAAAATGCCTACTTTTTTCTCTGAGAAAAATCACACTTAGGAAAGTTAATTAAAGTTTAACCTATTCAGTATGGTTCTTCTCGGGCTCCGTGTTGATGTGAAGTTCAGCGTTTGCTAGTGAACAATTAAAAGTACTATGCCCCGTGTTTCCCATCACACTTTGGGTGTCTAGTGCCTTCACAGCGCAGGCTTGCTCCACACAAGGCCAAGACACAGAATCCCCTAAAGGAAGTGCCAGCTCTGAGGAATAATTTCTTATGGAAAAAAGTGGGAGGTGGGTCTTGCTGCTGTGTGATTAGCCATTGAGAGGTCAAGCGCAAGAAAGAGAAACAGAAAGGTCTAGACTTTGACAGGAGATGAAGTTTCAGCTGTGAATGTGCATCAGAGGGAGAATGGAAAAACCCTGATACATAACAAAGGTGCCTGCATGGCCACTGCTAAACTGAGCAAAACTCCTGGAGGAAAACAACTTCAAACTGTGATCATCCTTAATCTCAGCGAGGGCATCTAATGTCTTCTTCCTGATCAGGTGTAGCTGGGGTGTGTTATACAGCAGGTACAAGCAGCTTTGGTTGGCGGTTTAAAAGCCTCTCTGAGGATCTTGTCTTGATTTTGACTTTTGTCCCACACATTATTACCTACATGAATTTTAGTTTCGGAACAAGGTCTCACTCTATATCGCAGGCTGGCCTGGAACTCCTAGCAATCCCCCTGCCTTAGCCTCTCAAGTGTTGACTTGAGCCTTCAAACATCTCTAATCTTCCACTTGTCCTGGGTAAATGGGTCAGGAAAACCTCTACATATTGTTAATTATATCCTTGAGTGATATGACCCCATCTTCTGCAATTTCAGGGGATCATCAATCCCCAGTGGAGGGCAGGCCCCCAGTCCACTTCACATATAGACAAGAAGCAATTAACATTTTCTTTGGTCAGGAGTTAGAAGCTACTTTGTGAAGATCTGCAGGAAGTCTGCACCAAGCACGACCATTCCATACTGTGCAAGGATTTTATGGTTAAAGTGTAGGTTGAGATGATCCATCCAGTTAGAATTTTTATTTTATTGAAAATTACTATTGAATTTTGTAGTAAAAATATAATTTACTTAGGAAAAACTGTGTCCTTTGCTGCATACAAAAAGGAAAGATGACTGAATAAAAAGAGAGTGTTTGCATACAACTCTTCAAATCCACCTCTGAGATGTTTATCAAAGAGCGTATCAATCTGAAAAAATCAGAGATTTCATGTTTAAGAAGTTTGTTTCTGTTTCTGTGACTCACAGGAATAGAATCTGAGAAAGCTTTAAAGAAAGCTCAGTATCTTTGCTCTTTATGTTTTTATTAGTTTTTATTTATTTCCTTGAGGTCGATGTGCCAGGCAAGAGACAATCAGAGGACAACTTGCAGGCTTAGGTTCTCCCCTTCACTTGGCAGAGAAACAGAGGTCGACCCATCTCACAGACCCTTGGAACCTTTGCTTAAGTCATGGCCAATAACCTTGAAACTTTCACTGTGGCATGGCGCCTCTCACTCGAACCATTTATTTTTCCTTTGCCCACACTCACATCCCAATCTAAACCTGGCAAGCTTTATGTGTTCATTTCCATGTGGTATTCACTTTATCCATGGTGCATCCAGAGTGGCTATTGCATTTGTCAACCCTTAGATTTTGACATTTTCTCCTCTCTGTTTCAATGTATGTGTCTGTCTGTCTGTCTGTCTGTCTGTCTCTCTGTGTGTGTGTATGTGTGTGTGTGTGCAGGTGTATTTGCCAATATGTGTACTTGTCGGAGTTACACGTTGACAACAAGCATCTTCCATTATGGCTCTCCACCTTAAATTTTTAAACGGGGTCTTTCACCGAGCCTAGAGTTGCTATTTCATTTAGATTGACCATCGAGCCAACTTTCAGGGATCCACCTATGGCCTTTTCCTTTACCCATCTCCAAAGAGGAATTTACAGATGTATGAGTGTTTGCCCAGGTTTTACCTGGGTGCCGAGAACATGAACTCTGCTGCTCCAACACTTAGGTCTTCACCTTAACTGTACAGGAAGCACTCTACCCAGCACTACCCACTCCTCTCTGTGGAATTTTGTTCTTGAGAGCTCACATCAAGATTTTGTCTTCCCCACTGCTTTGTTTCTGTGTACCATGCCTTCCCGTGCTCCATTGCAAGGTTGCTCAAGAAAGCCAGCAAACCTCTGCAGAAATAAACCCATTCCCTCGATAAAACTGTTTATTCATATTTTATCCCAGTCCCTTTCATATAGAAGATACACAATACAGACTGCTGTGAATTTTCAATTAAAAACTACCTTTCCCAAGACACTATCTTAGCCTAAACAGTAATAACTTATGTATACTGACAAGCTCACTTCTTAATCTAGAATCTCTCCTAAACGACACTCTACGTCTAAGTCATATTTTGTAGGGTTGTGTGCCCCACATCCACTCCACCACAGGCAAGGCCACGGGAGGGTGGGAGAGGGGGAGGTTAGGTCGGTAGGGGGGGAATGCTCTCAGGCATCCTAACATTGCTGGAAGCAGAGGAAGAGCAGGGAACAAAGTTAGGGGCTTCGGGCTGCATCCATCCTGGGGATGAGGGGAGAGGAGTTCCGAGCTGCAGTTGGTCCCACAGAGATGATCCTTGCCTTAGGAGAGGCAGCAGGCCTGGTGGCCTTCGTGGGCTGGGAGTGCAGAGAGGCCTTCTACAAATTAGGCAGAAGGTCTGTAGGTAAAGCCTGACTCCATGGCTCCCCAGGGTAGATCTTGGTGAAAAGAGACAATCTGCGGTTTCAAATCATTTATTCCCATGGTGGAAAGTGGATGCCTAAAACCATACCCCAACTTCTCAGAACGGGCCTAAGAACAAATACTTTTTGCAGGGAGGAGTGTGTGGGAAGAAAAGCTTATTGTCTGTGTCCCCAGGCCTCTGTGTGCCTCATTTGCATGGGGATCTCTGTCTTGAGCCTTACTTGACCACAGGTCACATCTCTTTTCCTATTATCTTGGTCTCAGGTGTTAGGGATGCCTCATCAACATGTGGAAGAGCTTGGGGGTGTTGCCCTTACATGCCTGATGGCCACAAATCTATGGGGTTGTGGCTGTGTGACAGGGGTCTGGTACCCAGGAGCAGGCAAAGTTCTTACCATCCTTTCAGGGTCTCCAGAGCATCAAAGCCTTTAGCTCAACCAAGGTCCAGGCTACCACTCATGGTCCACTGCCCCACAATATTTGTACTTCAGACACACCTACTACACCACCTAGCATATACTGCCAGTGAGTGAATGAAATGTGCTGATTGTGAAGGCTCTTTAATGATATGATTGTACTTTGTTTTATCAAATGTTAATTCTGTTAAACATGTATAATTATACGGTGAGTCATCAGTGTATAACATTTTTACAACAGTTAAGCTGCTTATAATCTCTCATCTATTATACCTACTGGCAATAACATATGTTTCACCTAAAAAGTCTGTCTGCTGCTATCACAAAATACTTGTCAAGAGACCTTAAAGGAAGATATACTTTGCCCCAGAGTGTCAGATGTTGTCTGCATTTGTTTGGGGGCAAAGCCTACATGGTGAGGAAGGTATGGTAGTGCTGGAATGATCACCTTGTAGCAGCCAGCAAGCCTGGAGTGACATACGAATGGGACCATGGATAAAATAGGCCTCCATTCCTCCTCCTGCTAACCAGGAATACCTCCTAATGGACTACTTGTAAACTCATTAATGAACTAACCCATTAATGAATTTAGAGTCCTCATGATCCAATTACCTTTCTGAGGTATGACCAAGATTTCAAGACAAGTCTTTAGGGAGTATACTCGGTATCCAAATCAGAACCTGTTCCAAAGGAAGATTCTTGAAGGTCTGAGAAATATGGGTGGGACATTTATAAAGACCACCTAGGGTGTTCTTTCAGAGTTCCTTTGATTTCTTCTCTATAAACTTCTGCCTTATCAAGAATTCTATGATAGGTAAACACCTCTTAATGTATGTACTTAGGAAGAGTGACACAACTTCTTATTGTCTTTATTTTCCAAAGCCCATGGTTTACTGACATACATATTTTGAAACACTCAAGTGATTTGGGTCTGGAGAAAAAAAATGTTGATAGAAACTACTGTAAGTTACGTCTAAAGAACTAATTCATTTTTACAGTTATCTTTAGGTCCAGGTAGCAGTTTAATAAACACTGATTCTGTGAGAAATAAACTGAATAAATTTACAAAATTGTCACTGGCAAACAAGAATATATAGGAGCCCAGTAATTGGTCAGAAGCTCTTTACCACCCTTACTTGGTAATATCAGTGTTATCTTTACACGTTAACATATTCCTAGAGCAATAAACATTACCTGTTACAATTAACACTTGATAAACTGGGAGCCTACAACGTACAGCCAACAGTGCGTGTAAAACAGACACTATTTGCACTCCATTTTTTCTCATAAAGATTTCCTGAATGCCTCCATATCTTACTGACATGATTAGAACACAAGAGCATTGCTTTAAAAAAGAAATCACAGTTTACAAAGCATAAGGAGTAAGAAGGAAGTAAGACTAAATGTTTTTTTCATTCTGAAAAGGTAATATTTGTTCACAGCTTGGCTCCATTTTGATGACTGTATGGTTAATTGAGCATATGTGTTCTTGCTTCATTTTTTTTCCATTCACAATATAATAAACATTACTTCCCTGGGTTCAATGGGGCATAACATTGCAAATGTAAACATGTAGTACCTGAGTAAATGACTTATTCAATTAAAGATTATTATTTCTCAGTACTTCTAGAACCCCAAAAGTATTGAACGTTAAGTAAGATTAACTGCTAACAATTTAATAATATTTCACTTAATTCCTAACACTCAGGGTTTTGCCTGAAATTTTAGACACAACAATATCCTTGCCAGTGTTTTTGTGTCTCTTCATAATATCTTCCTGGATTTTTTACAAAATTTCTTTCTCACAGTACACCCTCAAATGAGATCAGCTTCCCCTGTGACCTGATCCATTCTTATGTGTCAGCTAAAATACTATATTACCTAAGAACCCCTCCTGTTTGCAAATAGCACCCTGGCAATGTGAGGAATTAATGCCAAAGACAAGGTCAACAACAGCAAGATATTCACAACCTGCTCAGCACTAGGCTTGTCACAATTTTTTCTGCACATTCCCTCGGACATCCCCCTTGTGTTAGCATGACATCTTTGCTCCCAGCCACCCACTGCTAGGTCCTCATTTGAGTTAGTTGACAGCTGCAAGCTTTATGTTTTATTTTGCATCCCTTGAAAATGGTTTTGTTACCTTTTCTCTCATGGCATTTAAATCTTTGGGAGAGTTTTCAATATAACTTTAGAGTGATTTAAAATCTGACAAAACTATATCATCCAAAGGCCTTAGGCCTAGAAGGCGGTATTTATGGTATTGTCCATTCAGAGCCGACATACTCTCCCACAAAATTTATTAAAATGATAGAACTACTGTTTCCTTCACTAAGGTGGAGGAAAATACTGGGCCGGAGACAGCTGCTCAGATCCTGACCTAGAGAAAGTAGAAAGGAATTTGGTGATTAAACTTTGAAAAGTGAGACATTAAACCATTGCTTTCTTGATGTTTAAAGGACATTTATTTGCTTTGCCAAGGCATCCTTGAAGGATATGGAAAGAGGTGCTCATGCGATAACTTGATCCTAGTCATTAGTTTGTGGTGAAAACAACATGTTCCCAGGAAAAGACCTACTCCTCACATGCAGACATACTGAGAGATAGGTACCTTGGATCATCTATGAAATCATTTTCCCATAATATTAGAAAAAAACTCAGGTGCAAAGCATTTTTACTTTGCCTTGGAATGTTTCCTGTTCATCCCCAAGTTCTCTGCTTTCTAATTCTTTTTTATTTTATTTTGGATTTTTTTATTTTCATCTCAAATGTTATCCCGTTCCTGCTTTCCCTTCCATTAACCCCCTATCCCTTTACCGTCCCCCTGCTTCTATGAGGGTGTACCCCACCTACCCACACACCCACCCTTCCAGCCTATTCATCCTGACATTCCCCTACACTGGGGCATCAAGCCTTGGCAGGACCAAGGGCTTCTCCTACTATTGGTGCCCACCAAGGCCATCCTCTGCTACATATGTAGTTGGAGACATGAGTCTGTGCATGTGTACTCTTTGGACGGTGATTTAGTCCCTGGAAGCTCTGGTTGGTTGGCATTGCTGTTCTTATGGGGTTGCAAGTCCATTCAGCTCCTTCAACAATCCTTTCTCTAACTTCTCCAATGGGGACACCATGCTCCTTTCAATGGTTGGCAGCTAGCATTTGCCTCTGTATTTGTCATGCTCTGGCCAAGTCTCTCAGGAGACAGCTATATCAGGCTCCTGTCAGCGTGCACTTCTTGGCATCAGCAATATTGTCTCGATTTGGTGGCTGTATATATATGGGCTGGATCCCAAGGTGGGGCAGTCTCTGGATGGCCTTTCCTTCAGTCTCTGCTCAAAACTTTGTCCCTGTATCTCCTCCTATGAATATTTTTGTTCTCCCTTTTAAGAAGGACTGAAGCATCTGGACTTCGGTTGTACTTCTTCTTGAGCTTCATGTAGACTGTAGATTTTATCATTGGGTAATTTGAGGTTTTGGACTAATATCCACTTATTGGTGAGTGCATACCATATGTGTTTTCTTGTGATGGGTTACCTCACTCAGGATGATATTTTCTAGTTCTATCTATTTGCCTATGAATTTCATGAAGTCATTGTTTTTAATAGCTGAGTAGTACTCCATTGTGTAAATGTACCACATTTTCTGTATCCATTTCTCTGTTGAAGGGCATCTGGGTTCTTTCCAGCTTCTGGCTATTATGAATAAGGCTGCTTAGAAGATAGTGGAGCATGTGTCCTAGTTATATGTAGGAGCAGTTTTTGGGTATATGCCCAGGAGTGGTATAGCTAGGTCCCCAGGTAGTACTATGTCCAATTTTCTGAGGAAGCTCCAGACTGATTTCAAGAGTGGTTGTACAAAGTTGTAATCCCACCAACAATGGAGGAGTGTTCCTCTTTCTTCACATCCTTGCCAGCATCTGCTGCCACCAGAGTTTTTAATCTTAGCCATTCTGACTGGTATGAGGTGGAATCTCAGGGTTGTTTTGATTTGAATTTCCCTGATAACTAAGGATGCTGAACATTTCTTTAGGATCATCTCAGCCACTGGATATTCCTCAGTTGAGAGTTCTTTCTTTAGCTCTATATCCCATTTTTTAATAGTGTTATTTGATTCTATGGAGGCTAACTTCTTACATTCTTTGTATATATTGTATATTAGCCCTCTAACAGATGGAGGATTCGTAAAGATCTTTTCCCAATCTGTTTGTTGCCATTTTGTCCTAATGAGAGTGACCTTTGCCTTATAGAAGCTTTGCAGTTTTATGAAGTCCCATTTGTCAATTCTTGATCTTAGAGCATAAGCTATTGGTGTTCTGTTCAGGAAATTTTACCCAGTGCCGATGTTTTCTATGTTCTTCCCTACTTTCTCTTCTATTAGTTTCATTGTGTCTTGTTTTATGTGGAGGTCCTTGATCTACTTGTACTTAAGCTTTATAAAAGGTGATAAGAATGGATCAATTTGCATTCTTCTACATGGTGACCACCAGTTTAACCAACGCCATTTGTTGAAAATGTTATCTTTTCTCCACTGGATGGTTTTAGCTCTTTTGTCAAAGATCAAGTGACCATAGGTGTGTGGGTTCATTTCTGGATCTTCAATTCTGTTCCATTGATATACCTGCCTGTCTCTGAACTAATATCATAGAGTTTTTATCATGATTGCTCTATAATACAGCTTGAGATCAGAGATGGTGATTCCCCCAGAAGTTCTTTTATTGTTGAGGATAGTTTTCACTATCCTTGGTTTTTTGTTCTCCCAAATGAATTTGCAAATTGCTCTTTCTAACTCTATGAAGAATTGAGTTGAAATTTTGATGGGGATTGCATTGAATCTGTTGATTGCTTTTGGCAAAATGGCCATTTTTACAATATTAATCCTGCCAATCCATCTTCTGAGGTCTTCTTCAATTTCTTTCTTCAGAGACTTGAAGTTTTTGTTATACAGAACTTTCATTTGCTTGGTTAGAGTCACACCAAAGTATTTTATATTATTTGTGACTATTGTGAAGGGTATCTTTTGGCTAATTTTTTCTCAGCCTTTTTATCCTTTGAGTAGAGGAAGACTATTGATTTGTTTGAGTTAATTTTTATATCCAGGCACTTTGCTGAAGTTGTTTATTAGATTTAGTAGTACTCTAGTGGAACTTTTGGGGTTACTTAAGTATACTATCATATCTTCTGCAAAGAGTGATATTTTGACTTCTTCCTTTCCAATTTTTATCCATTTGGCCACCTTTTCTTGTCTGATTGCTCTGGCTAAGGAGTAAGGGGAAAAGGTCAAGTAATATATAAAGGTAGACTTATCAGAATTACACCAGACTTCTAGAGACTATGAAAGCCAGAAGATCCTGGGCAGATATTATACAGACTCTAAGAGAATATGCCAGCCCAGTCTACTATAGCCAGCAAAACTATCAATTAACATGGATGGAGAAACCAAGATATTCCATGACAAAACCAAATTTTCAAAATATCTTTCCACAAGTCCAGCCCTACAAAGGTTAGTAGATGGAAAACTCCAACAGAAAGAAGGGAAACTACACCCTAGAAAAAGGAAGAAAGCAATCTCCTTTCAAGTGACCCAAAAGAAGATAGACAGACAAACATAATTCCACCTCTAACATCAAAAGTAACAGGAAACAACAATCATTGACCCCTAATATCTCTCAACATCAATGGACTCAATTCCCCAATAAAAAGACATAGACTAACAGACTGGATATTTAAAGAGGACTCAGCATTTTGCCGCATACAGGAAACAAACCTCAGTGATGAAGAGAGACGCTACCACAGAGTAAAAGGCTAGAAAACAATTTTCTAAGCAAATGGCCCCAAGAAAAAATCTGGAGTAACCACTCTAATATTGAATAAAAATTGAATTACAACCAAAATTTATCAAAAAAGATAGGGAAGGTCACTTTATATCTATCAAAGGCAAAAAAAAATCTACCAATATGAATTCTCAATGCTGAATATCTATGCTCCAAATGCAAGGGTACCTACATTCATAAAAGAAATCTTACTGACGCTCAAAGCACATTGCACCTCACACAGTAATAGTGGGAGAGTTCAACACCCCACTCTCATCAGTGGACAGATCATGGAAACAGAAACGAAACAGAGACAGAGAAACTGACAGAAGTGATGAACCAGATGGATCTAACAGATATCTATAGAACATTCCATCCTGAAGAAAAAGGATATACCTTCTTCTCAGTACCTCATGCAACAATCTCCAAAACTGACCACATAATCCGTCACAAAACAGGCCTCAACAGATACAAGATTGAAATAATCGCATGCATTTTATCAGATCACCGTGGACTAAGACTGGTCATCAATAACAACAAAAACAACAGGAAGCCCGTGTGCAGATGGAAGCTGAACGATGTCCTACTCAATGACAACCTGGTCAAGGAAGAAATAAGGAAAGAAGTTAAAGACTTGTAAGAATTGAATGAAAATAAAGGCACAACACACCCAAATGGATGAGACACAATGAAAGCTGTGCTAAGAGGAAAACGCTGAGTGCTTCCAAAAAGAAGCTGAAGAGAGCATACACTAGCAGCTTAACAGCACACCTACAGCTTCTAGAACAAAAAGAAGCAAATAAGCCCCCAAGACTGCAGGAAATAATCAAACTCAGAGCTTAAATCAACCAAGTCGAAACAAAAATTAAACAAAGAATCAACAAAACCAAGATCTGGTTCTTTGAGAAAATCACTAAGATAGATAAACCTTTAGCCAGACTCAGCAGAGGGCACAGAGAGTGTGTCCAAATTAACAAAATCAGAAATGAAAAGGGAGATATAACAACAAAAACTGAGGAAATTAAAAAAATTATCATATCCTACTACAAAAGCCTACATGCAACAAAACTGGAAAATCTGGATGAAATGGATTTTTTTTAAAGATGTATTTTATATATATGACCGCATTGTCCACAGTTATATATATGATACACCAGAAGAGGAAATGGATTTTTTTTAAACAGATATCAGGTACCAAAGTTAAATCAGGATCAGATAAACCATCTAAACAATCTCCTAAAGAAATAGAAGCAGTTATTAAAAGTCTCCCAACAAAAGAAGTCCAGGACCAGATGGATTTAGTGCAAAATTCTATCAGACCTTCATAGAAGACCTCATACCAATATTGTCCAAACTATTCCACAAAATAGAAACAGAAGGAAAACTACACAATTCCTTCTATGAAGCCAAATTACGCTTATACATAAGCCACACAAAGACCCAACAGAGAAAGAGAAGTTCAGACCAATTTCTCTTATGAATATCAATTCAAAATTACTCAATAAAATTCTGACAAACCAAATCCAAGAACACATCAAAACAATCATCCTTCACGATCAAGTAAGCTTCATCCCAGGGATACACGGAAGGTTGAATATAAGGAAATCTATCAACTTAATCCACTATATTAAAAAACTCAAGAAAAAAAACACATGATCATTTCATTAGATGCTGAGAAAGCATTTGACAAAATTCAACACCCCTTCATGTCAATAGCCTTGGAAAGATCAGGAATTCAAGGCCCACACCTAAACATAGTAAAAGCAATATACAACAAACCAGTAGCCAACATCAAACTAAATGGAGAGAAACTTGAAGCAATCCCACTAAAATCAGGGACTAGACAAAGGCTGACCACTCTCTCCCTACCTATTCAGTACAGTACTCAAAGTCCTAGCCAGAGCAATTAGTTCCCTGCTTTCTTAGGGATGATAATGACACATATCCTTCAAACTATCTATTGAAAAATAGATTGTATATGCAATTTTTTTCTGTTCATTGTTTGTTGAAGTATGATTTGTGTGTTCCTTTGAAGTGTATATTCAGTGTATTTAATGTTGCACAGTCACCATTAGTTTACAATTACAGAGCAAACTCCTTTGAAAGAACTCTCCACCTGCTGTCCATCACTACCCAGTTTAAGACCCATCCTGTACTGTAAACAAGAGTCTATATTCCAGACTCTTCACATAACTGAAATGCCACTGTATATGGCTTCTTGACCAGCTCTTTATGTGTGGCCTGAGGTCTCAAGCTCTATCCACGTAGTAGTGTGGATCACTTCAGCATTACATTTTCCAGTTGAGTTTCCACTGTGAAGACACCATGGTTTTGGGTATCTATCTGTTCTCCAGTTAGCAGTCACATGAGCATGTCTGCCATTTGACTCCTGTGGATAATACTAATAATGGCACTATGAACACTGATTCGTGTGCAAAGATCATTTATTAATTTTTCTTTGGTGCATAGCTAAGAATTACCTAGATTTTTTAATTCTCTCTTACACTAATCCATCCTGACCACTCTCCCCCCTACCCCCACTACTGCCATCCTTCCCTTCACCTAAATCTCCTCTAAAACCACTCCTCCTCTGTTGCCCTTCAGAAAAGAGCCGCCTTCTAAACACAGCATAGCAAGTTACAGTTAGACTAGGCACAAACCCTTATATCAAGGCTGGACTAGGCAACCCAAGAAGAGGAATAGGGCCCCAAGAGATACCCCCACTCCCACTAATGGGAGTTTCACAAGAACCCCATGCTAATAGCCATAACATATAAGAAGAAAGCTAGCACAGACCCATGCAGGCCCCATGATTACTCTTCAGTCTCTGTGTGTCCCTATGAGCCATGCTTTGTTGATTCAGTAGGCCATTTCTCCTGGTGTGCTTGGCCCCTTCTGACTCTTAGAATTCTTCCTTATCCACTTCCATGAGATTCCTTAGCTCCCAGAAGTGGGACCCAGTACAGATCTCCAATTTGGGCTCTTTCTCAGAAAAATGGTTGACTGTGGGTCTCTGCATCTGCTCCCCTATCAGCTGCCAGAAAATAGATAGTCCTTACCCATTTGATTTAAATGATAGCAGGCCAAGTTATCTCATGATTTATATATTTTGATATAGTATAACTAATCATTTTATTAGAGACACAGTTGTTCCTTCAGTGACTGACTATAGAGTTCTAAATAGGGACCTAAAAAATAGCACCAAAGCTATTTTCCTATAAAATCAGAAATAAATAAATAAATAAATAAATAAATAAATAAATTTTAAGTGATGCATAATGCTGAATTTATATTCTTTCTTTTATGTCACAGTTTTGTACATATGCCTACTTTTACAAGTTTACTTATTCATAAAGATATTGTTAAATTATATATAAAATAAAATACCAAAAAGCCAAAGTTAAAAACTACCAATTTGGCTCAAAGGTACATTTTGAAAACAAAAGAAGCCAACATTAGAGCAATGGTACCTTAAAGGTGTCCCTACGCTTAGCATTTTTTTTTGTTGAGAAAATATATAAAAAGCATGCAATGAAAAAAAATCACTGTGCTATTTACAAATAAAAGACATTAAATAAGTATTCTCAGTGAATAATGACCTAAGCAAATATACATGGAATAAAATTAACAGAGAATTTCACTCTTTAAACAGAAGGTGACATATATGAATTTGTGAAATTTTATTAAAAATGCAGAAAACACAAATATTCCAAGATGCTGTCAGTTGTTACTTTGTAACTTTTATATTTTCCTTCATGTTTTGTATAGTTTTCTAAGTTTTATACAAGTACAAATTGCATGGAAAATTACAGAAAAATGACTATAATTTCAAAATCTCCTTTATGCTCAGTATCAAGATAATCAGTCAATGTTACAAACTATGGAGTTCTAAGCATCAGCCATCCCCAGGTTAACTGCGCAGACAGCAGCCCCACTAAGTGCATCAGCTATGGCATGTTAACTGCGCAGACAGCAGTCCCACTAAGTGCATCAGCTAGGGCATGTTAACTGCGCAGACAGCAGCTCTCTAAGGCTGTGCTGCATCTTAATGACATGGTACCAACATGGCCAATCGTGCAGGGCAGGCAGGGTATGACGGTCTCTCTTCCAGTGCTGAGGCCCTGCATGCCTGAAACATAGTGACTAGTGTTTCTAAACTAAACATTTGGTTGGCACAACCTGGGGGATGGGAAGCTGCCAATGGCATTTAAAAGTGGGGCCACTTGACATCTGTAGTGCACAGCAAGGAGCTGTAAAGCTCATGGTGGGAAACCCTGTAATAGACAGTCTGTATTTCAAACAATCGTTCCACTAAGTTAGAGGCTTTACCTTGACACTAGTCATTACATCTCATTTTATTATAGTTTTATCCACATGCATCAATCACACTTCTTCATAGGCTTCAGTTTGATAGTTCAAATACATGCCTATAGCTTGCACTTAAACATTTCAAGCCTTCCCTTAGACTCAGAAGTTTTGGAAACCATGTCAAATCTGAAGTTGATGCTTGTGTATAGAAAAAATACTTGTATTATACATTTGCAGCAAATATTTAATGCATCAATTAGAGCTGGTACTGCATCAAATTACAATAATAAAAAATGAAATTTTGACAGTGTTGCTTAATGAAAAATTATTCTGAAATAAATTACTTCTGAAAAACAACATTTTAGTACCTCAGGGTCTCACTGATACTGTAACCACACAGGGATTTTTTTTGTTTGTTTGCTAAAGTGATAGCACAAATCAAATGTATTAGACATGTTGTAGAGAATTTATATGGAAATTAGATTCACAGAGTTATTCTGATATATGGCTTCATGAAAAACACGACTACCTCTTCAGCGTTCTTTATTGGATTGAAAATGACAAAAAGCAAACTGAAAACAATGTGAATAATAGTTTGTTTTCAGAAAAGATGTAGACATTACTACAGTCTAACTCAAAGCTGAATGGTACCCAGAATTAAGGTAGCAGAGGAAAAAGGACAAGGTCTGCTGCGAACAATGGCTATAAGAATGACACTTAGGAAACACAAGTGAGAGTCCTATTTGACAGCAACCTCCTGCAAGGAACAGAATTGACTTAACTCTTTAGGTTTGGTCTCACATAATGACTCCCTTTCACTTCTGAGCCCCAACCTCACTTCTTTCAGCCTTGAGGAAGGCTGAGCTCCCGAAGTGAAAATAGCCAGGTCTTCTACAATATCCTAATGTATGCGTGCTGTTTTCTCTTGCTTGGCAAGACCCTGCTCAGGAAACAACTCCAGCTACGAAGGTCCATTTAAAGAGATTATCCTCTCAATCTCATTCATTCATTCATTCATTTATTCATTCATTCATTGTCGTTCATAATAGCTGGAATTCTAAGATTACTCGTTGTCTGCTAGTTCTAACTCGTGTTCTTTCTCTGACCCTATCATACTTGATAGGGAAGTTTGCTCTGCTGCCTACAGAAGTCAGTACCCTCAAGTTTGGAGTCATATGCATGAACACCTAAATGATTTTGGAAAAGGAGGTCAAACAATATTCCTATCCTCTCTTTGAAATTCACATTTTTAAGGAGCAGCATGACATTTGGGTGGAGATCGGGAAACAAATGGTTGTTAGTTTGGTGACAAGTGCCTTTTGTGTAGAGCCATCAAACTGTCCCTCAAACAACATTTTCAAACACCAGATAGTATGTGCTGGTTTTACGCGTGCTGGTAACTCA
Organism: Rattus norvegicus; assembly: GCF_021556685.1. Classification (NCBI taxonomy): domain Eukaryota; kingdom Metazoa; phylum Chordata; class Mammalia; order Rodentia; family Muridae; genus Rattus; species Rattus norvegicus. Next base: position 16,069,530 of record NC_141537.1, on the reverse strand, counting down.
TCTGTCAAAGATAAAAAATGCACTGGTAGGGCTGGAGGCAAAAGTCGTCCAGCCTAACACCCCTCACCCCCATATCTCCAAGGAACTAAACCACCAACCAAAGAGTACACATGGAGGGACCCATGGCTCCAGCTGCATATGTAGCAGATGATGGCCTTGTTGGACATCAATGGAAGGAGAGGCCCTTGGTCTTCTGAAGGCTCAATGCTCCGGTGTAGGGGAATGTTAGGGTGAGGAGGCAGAACTGAGTGGGAGGATGGGGGAGCACCCTCATAGAATTAGGGGGAGGGGGTGGGATGGGGGCTTCCAGTGGGGAAAACGGGAAAGGGGAAGAACATTTGAAATGTAAATAAATACACTGGTATGCCACAAGGTAAAACATTGGTGGAATGGCCTGGAAGCCAAATAGGAGGACACTGTGGAAAAATATTTATAGACAATTATTGGGAACTCAGAAAAGGATACTAGGACAGGAACGCCAAGCTCTGGCCCGATGCAGAGGGTGTCTTCCACATAAGACACAATGAAACATTTTATAAGCGGAGGGAATTATCTCCAATCACCACTGAAGTCTGAGAGAAGTATCTTTTCATTCCCTCCAATAGAGAATATAGGGAGTAGCAAAAACTTCCTTAACATTTCTTGAGTGTCTAACATCATGCCATGTCTCTGCGGGAAGGAAAATGGACCTAAACCATTTGGAAGCTGGATGGGTAAGCATTTTGGAGAAAGGTTTGCATTGGACATGTATGAAAAGAATCAAACTGCAGAACTAGAAAAATGAGCACACGCATGTTTAGAATCATCTAGAAGCAACCCAACAGGAGCAAAACAAGAACAGTGGTGAAAAGGTATATGGGGAAAGGAACAATGCAGGAGAGAATTTCCTGGGCAAGAGAATTGAAGAGGCAGGCTGTGCAGGGAACTACTCAGAAAAGAAACTCGGGGTACCCCTGGTGGTAGAAACCAATGTGATGCTTGCAGAACCACAGTTACCTTAAAGTGGGTGACTTTATTTCAGTAGATAGGCGGATTGCCAGCCATCTGGGTTAGAAGAAGGATTAAGCAATGTGGAAGTCATGGAGGGTTACACATTTCATGCAGAAGCCCACCAGATAAAGCTGCCAGTTCTTGGCGCCATTAAAGTCTAAGTCTGAAACGAAAGGTCAGCATTTGGCCTATGAAGACAGAAGAGGAAGATTTGGGAATAAGATGTGACACAGTGGATAAGACTCCGTCCCTTTGAAATTTCCAAAGGATATTGGCTGATTGCTTTACACATTACGTAATCTAGTCACAGAGGTTGTGAAATGCATTAACAGAGCCCCATGTGTCTTGTTCCTTCTGAACTGCAAAAGGAAATGGGATTCAGAAAGTCTTAGTATTTCACCCAAGGACACACAGCTAATCGATGCTCAGTCTGACATCTGAAATCTTGTCCCTGTTTTCATGTTCTTGACATTCAGTGATGCTGACAGGTGCCCTCAGCCTCAGCTCATTCCGTCTCGGAGACTGTTCACTTATGAATAATCAAAGACAAGACGAAAATTTTTTTTTAATTTTTAAAAGTTACTTACATTATTTATTTGTTTGGTGTGCAACATGTAGATACTTGTTGCCGAGTAACAGATAGTTACATGCCAGCAAGTGTTATAGACTGAAGAGGACAATGTGTTAAAATCAGTTCTCTCTTTCCACCATATGGGTTTCAGAGATCAAATTTGGGCCATCAGGTGTCTTACCCACAAAGCCATATTATTGCCCCCCACCAATGAACATACATTTCTTGGCATATTGTATATTTGTGTCAAGGAAATAGGCAGATATATATGTTTATGTATATGTGTATGTATATGTGTATAAATATATATACATATGTGCACATGCACACATATATAATATATACATATATGTATGTATGTATGTATATATATATATACACATATGTACAAAATATGTATAACAGACAACAATTTGACAATTTGTCGGAGTCAGTTCTCTCCTACCATTTGGGTTCTGGGAATCAAACTCAGGTTGCCAGGCTTGGTGGCAAGTGCCTTGATGGATACTCAACCATATTGCTAGCCCACTTCCCTTATTTATAGGTATGGCTTTTCATTATCTGTACAAGCTAATGAATAAACTACATTTCCCACCAATGAGAAAACTTAGCAAGTGAGATCGTACTCTGAATGCTACTCAGAGTGTAGTCAGCAAATGGGCAGTGTCAATGCCACACATCGTAGTACATGATCAGAGCCTACCCAGAACATGACTGAGTCTGAATCTCTAAGGGTCGGGTCTGAGAATCCAACTCTCATGATCTCTTCAGGGAAAGTCTCAGAAAGCTCAACCATACATAAGTTATCACATAAACGTATTTATATTGATACACAAACCATGTATGTGATAGATGAACAGGACCATCTGTGTTACCAAAATAGCATAGAGTGAAGTCTGTTCCGGACTACATTTATATGTAATAATTTTAGCTGGTAAGCTTTAAAGAGTTTTTAATATTTATTTAAGACACTATAGATACCTGAAGTTTATATTTTTAAATAAAGGACACAGAATCCCAACAGAAAATGATTAAACCTTTTCCCATATACTTCAGAAAAGAAAGTAGCTGATGAATAAAATTATTTTGCCAGCAGTAAAAGTAAAGTGTCCTAGTGCCCAGCGTTAATGAGATCTCTGCTAATCATGTCATGATGGGACAGTCACTAAAAGGCTTGACTTTATACTTTTTGTCTTCTGTCCTTTTTATACATAAATAGATAAAGAGCTCGTGAACTTCTACTTTCTGTGAAAAGGAAACCATTTGTCCCTTTAGTTATTTGAATATTCTGGGAAGACAGCTATCAGCACAGTAAGGTTGTTGGTTTTGTTATTTTGTTATTACTGGGATTTTAATAAGAATACAATTCTACCAAACCTGAGTGCACTTGAAAAATCTGGAAAAACAACTGTTTTCAAAAATCTGTATTATGCATGTATTCAAGCTGTTCTATAGTTATTACTTTAATCATTCATATTTAAAGGCACAGCCGCAAAATCAGGATTATACCCTGCTCTATATTCCAGTAGAATTGGAGTGAGAAGGGCGAGGCCTCAGTATTTTGGACTAGGTGACCTGGAACTCAGAAATCCACCTGCCTCTGCTCTTTGAACAAGTTCCAGGTTAAAAGCTGTCCATCACCACACCTGAATATAGCAGTTTTTATAAGCTTATGTTTTCTTCTCTTTTCCTTTCCTTTAAAAACCTTTTTTATTTCTCTTTCCTCTGTTTCTGTGTGTGTTATATGAGTGTATACGTGCATAAATACATAAATGCAATTAGTTGTGCACATTCGTGGGAGAAACTAGCTCTATCACGGTTTGCCTTATTTCCTTGAGACAGCATCTCTCCCCAAACCTAGAGGTCTAGAGATCTAGGCTGGGCTGAGAGCCAGCAAGCCTCAGCAGTCTTCCCATGCCACCTGCCACAGCTCTGGGGTAATAGGTGTGCCTGGTCACAGCTCTGGGGTAATAGGTGTGCCTGGTCACAGCTCTGAGGTAATAGGTGGGCATGGCCAAAGCTCTGGAGTAATAGGTGGGCATGGCCAAAGCTCTGGGGTAATAGGTGGGCATGGCCACAGCTCTGGGGTCATAGGTGAACATGACCACAGCTCTGGGGCAATAGGTGAGCATGGCCACAGCTCTGGGGCAACAGGTGAGCATGGTCACACTTGGCTCTAATTTTTGTGTCCAGGATGGGGATCTGGGCTCAGTTTCTCGTGCTCAGGAAAAAGTGATCTTTGTCTTCCTCTCTCTTCCCACCTCCCTGCATCACTCATTTGTGTTTTCCTGCTTATTCCCTTCTTGATACACTCATTTCCAATTCTGCCATATGACCCTTTTGGCTCGAATTCCTTATCTCCTTTAGTAACTCTATAAAGGATGTCTCTCCAACAAGAAATCTACTAATGAATAGCTGGATTGTTAAATATTAGAAAACAGCAGTGTTTGTATCAAATGTTCTACTTTGCAGAGTATTTCCTCTGCAAAAAGATGCATTTATTTATATGTTGCTTTATTTGTTAAAGTAGTATTTTAATTTTGATATCCTATGCATTCAGTAACTAGTTGTTCAATTTGTTTCATCCTCTGTATGTATTTTCTCTTTTCTCCATGTATTATATCTCTGTATATATTGTAATACCATCCTAACAATTCTGGGATTTTGTATAGGAAGAAAATATGCAATCCATGGTGCTCATGCACTATCAAAAGGTGTATTTATGCATGCATATATAGCTGAATGGTAATGAGAATTTCCTATCAAATGAACAGTATACACTACTGAAGTATTTCCCATAATTCATAAGTTACATACATACATACAGAGTTAGGCACTTTTGTATAGCTATGACCAAGACTCCCTAGTGAGCAATAAAAATGGAGGAAAAGTTCATTTTAGATAATGGTTGTAGAGGATCTTTGGTTACTTGCTCTCAAGGGCTTTGGCAGAATATCATGACAACAAGAACATGAGATGGGGGAGTCTATTTACTTCGTGGTGGATAGTAAGGCCTGCAAGAGACATGGAAAGAGAGACTAGGATAATGAAATATGCTCCCTGTGACCTATTTCTTCCAGCTAGGCCTGATCTAACCCTCTTGGAATTTCCCAGGTTCTGACTGAGCATGTGAGAGACACTGCTTACTAAAACTGTAATGCAGACAGAGTGCTTCATTTCTATACATCTTGAGCCATAATATCATGGAAAGAAGAAAAGCAAGTGAAGAAGATAAACGAGTTGGCAAAACAGACTAATCATTTAGTGTTGGAATGATATATGAGGTTGATTAGCTAAGATTCAAACCAACCTGGTCCTAGTTGATTGATCCTGTAATGAAACCATGACAACCATAATATACACATTGTCTTCAAGCATCATGTCTACTTCCTGATACTTAGATGTGTAAACAAAAGTATTCAGGATAGAAGCTAAGCAGGGTACTGAAGCTAAGGTTGGGGTTAGACTTGTTCATCAGGCTGACTAGACCCAGCACAAACTCTTTCCAGCAAGCTTTAGTAGTGAGTGTTACCCATTTATAACTTGGAGGTCAAGACTTCTAAGCAGTGTGGGTGAGCTGAGTGCGACGAAGGTGCACCAGGGAAGTCAATGTATACAGTCAAGAAAGCCTAAGTGGATCTGCAGGTAAATTATTTCAGAAAGTCTCAATACGTGTTACCATAAGATAAAAACCTTCAATTGGTCACTTCTTTCCAATGGGATCTTCCTAAGAAGTTTCATTGCAGCTAGATCACTATTGAAAGCCCTCCCCAAACAAAACATATAAATAAAAAATAAAACTTCAAACTTCAGAGGCAAAACTATGGTCAGTCTTCCAGAAAAATGGATGTCATAATAAAATTAAAATGTAAACATTCTTAAAAGTATAAAGCTCTAGAATATTACTGTCGAAATCTTTGTTGTAACTTGAATCCATTGATAATTTAAGCTATTGTCTAACTCAAAAAGCTTAAGATGTACTGAATTGTTATAGAGCTGGTGTATATCTACATTGAGTGCTTCTGTTTGTTGGGAGTTAAAAGTGCTACATCACGGTTAATTCATCTTTAAAAGAAATGAATTACTCTACGTACATCCCAGAGAATAAGAGTCCATGTCTCTAGATACACTTGCTATTGCAGTCACTGTAATGAATAGTGATTATTTTTTTCATTGTTTGATTTCATTTCATAATGAAAATGGAAAAGGTTCTTGTATCTGTAAAGAAATCTACCAAATTGACCTAAGGAAACCTTAAGAAGAACATGTCAACGAGGGGCAAGGGATTTAATCAAAGCAAACACAAGCACTGAGTGCATGTGCCAGGAAAAAGCTTAAACTAGGATGGACTTCAAAATAATGGAGACAGTGTTCACTAATGGGGAGGGATTCATAAGTCATGTTTCATTGACACCTGAGACCACGTAGGTAAATTTTGAGTTAGATGACAGGCTACATACTAACACTGAGGTAGGCACAATCGCTTAATTCAATGCTACCTCAGTGATAAAACCAGAAAAAGTAACAATTTCTACCTCACTTGATTGATTTCAAAAATAAAATGAATTTATATACGGAAAGGTCAATGGTAAATCGTACCTCAGCTCAGTAAGATTTTTTTCAGCGCTGCTATGTACATAGGTAATAAATAGGTTCTTGTATAAACACAAAGGGAGGAGCAGAGTATAATTTCTAAGAAAGCATGTGCTGTACTTAGGACAATGCTGAATGCGAGGCCACTGTTTCATACCTTCCATTACTAAAGGAGAAGGGACTATCAATGGGCACTTTACAAGGGTTGCATCTAGGCTTCCTTGGGCACCAAGAGTTCAGAGGAGCGCAAAAGTCTTGCCTTTACACATTTGTAGTATAACTCACTTTCCTCATTTACAAGGAAATAATTCCATTGGCTTGCCAATAGTGGCCACTCCCAAGGAAAAGATGTAATCACTATCATGGGGAAGCTGTATACTGGTAGGATTTATGTAAGAAAACTGTAAAATGCTCTCTACTTAGTCAGACTTGTCTACTCAATGATTCCTTAGCATTGAGAACATAATAGCTCCAGGTAAATTTTAGAGTGAAAACTTAGCCTCCGAGGACAGGACCTTAATCTGTTTTCACTGTAGAGATAACTTAATTTTTGCCTTTCAAACTTTCTTTAAATATTGAGTTGAAGATTCTTTTGGTGATAATTTTAGACATCTCTGATAGAATGCTATCATGTATAGAGATACTAAGAAGGCACAAAGGAAGAATTAAAAAGACCGATTCAGTTCTCAACTCTAATCGACTTTAGGAAAATTCTTTGACTTTCATGAGCAACAGTTGGTATTGCTGCTGTTGTGCTGGGAGTAGATGATGATGATGATGGTGGTGGTGGTGGTGGTGGTGGTGGTGGTGGTGGTGGTGGTGATGATAATGATGATAACGACGACGATGTTTTTTGGTCAAGTAGATGAGGTTGAAGATGAATAAATGGTCCATTGTATCATAGAAGTTTATCTCACCTCTGAGCATTATATTGATTGTGATGCTATAGGAATTAGCTGCCCACACATCTGTTTAAAATGTAATGGCTTTTACTGACATTATAAGTAGAAGGAAAAAATGTGTATCAAAACCCACTGCTTGTTAGCTTGCCATTTTGTAATACTTTCTAATTTAAAATAAGCAATGGTGAAACAGTAGATCAGAATGTTAGACTCTGCTGCTCTGTAGTGAACTCTCTTACACAGCAGTAACGAAGCTAGCCAAAAGCTCCCATACAGGAATGGGAAAAAGCAATTATACTTCCTTCTCTCTGGATCAGACCAATATCTGTCTGCTGGCCATTGGAACTGATTTCCATAAATAATATGACTTTCTACATCTCTTAAAGTATTGTCAACATAATAAAATATCCTATACTGACTTGAATGCCATGGGAACTATGAGAAAACATTAGTTTGAAACATGTGATTCACTCTACAGCTTTCCAACATTGCGTTAAACACTGTGTGTGTGTGTGTGTGTGTGTGTGTGTGTGTGTGTGTGTGTGTGTGTGTGTGAATGAGACAGTATGCTTCTGTCTGTACCAGGTGATTTTTGAATATCATGGAAAACGTTTTAACATCTGACAACTTCTACAATGCTAGAAGGACTGATGTGGTGACCCTATCAAAAACTTATTTTAAAAAAAGAAACTGATGTAAATCAAGGGAATTCAGATTATGTCATATCCCCCACTTCCTGTACAGAATATACTTGCTTTTGGACAGAGAAGCCTTCACTTCAAGCTATATTTCATACAAACTTTATTCCTAAATATTCTCCGACAAAAATGTCATACTACTTTGTGTGTTCTTAATTAGAATAAATCAAATCATATATCCCTTTTTCTTGGGCAATAAGAAATTAACTTTTCATTTTGAGAACTATCATCAACTGCTTAGGTTTATGAAGAAGAGGCAAGAGTCGTAATGTTGCTTTTGATAGCATTTTCCTTTGAGAGGGGAATGTGCTGGGCTCATTCTCCAGGACACTTTCCGAGCACCATCTTCTCCCCACATTTCCCATTGTCTCCATGAGAAGCAGTCTGTGCATGTTCATCAGTGTTTCCAGTCAACCACTGTAAAAGGACAGCATTGTCAACATCCTGGATGGCTGCATGTAGAGGGATAAAAATAGACTCATATCTACCACCATGCACTCAACACAACTTCAAATACAGCAAAGACTTAAGCATATGGTCAGATATCCTGAATCTGATCAATGGGAAAGTAGGCAAGAGTCTTGAACTCATTGACCCAAGAAAAGACTTTCTGGAGAACACAAATAACTAAAGCACTAAGATCAACAATTAATAATTGGGGTCTCATGAACCTGAAAAGCTCCTGTATGGAAAAGGGTACCATCATTCAAAGAAATCATCAAGCTACAGATTGGGAAAAGGTATTTACCAATCACACATCTGACAAAGGGCTGGTATCTGGAATATACAAAGAGCTGTAAAGAAAAAAATCTAAGCATCAAGAATCAAGAAAGCATCCCAATTAAAAATGAAGTACAAAGCTAATCAGAGAGTTCTCAAAAGATAAAGCAAATGACTGAGGAGTCTTAAAGAAATGTTCAACATTCTAAGCCATCAGAGAAATTCAAATTAAAACTCCTTTGAGATTTTTCTCTTACCCAAGTCAATATGACCAAGATCAATAAAAAATGACAGCACATCTAAGTAAGGATATAGGAAAAGGAAACAATTAGTCATTGCCGGTGGGATGCAAACTGGTACAGTCACTATGGAAATCAGGATGGAAGTCCCTCTGGAAACTAAGAATTAAACTACTTCAAGATACAGCTATATCACTCTTTGATATATTCACGGCATTGGCATCCTACTACAGAAAAACTCGCTTATCTGTATTCAATGCTGTTCAATATATAATAGCTAAAACTTAGAAACAGTCTAGATGTCCATCAACTGATAAAGGAATAATGTTAATTCAGTTATTAATAAAAAATGAAATTATGAAATCCCTCAGGTCATGGGATGGGACAAGAAAGTAATCATCCTGGATAAAGTACACCTCAGACCACAAAAGATAAACATTGTATGCTTCCATGCATAAATGTTAATTTTAAGCATTTGTTATATGTTCTACTCTCAGTAAAACCTCAGAGGTTATATACCTATTAAGGGACCAGTAGGGAGTATAGGATCTCCCAAAGAAGGGGAAATAGAGCCAAATGTTTTGGAGAGATACAGGGGAAACTAAACTAGGAAGATTAAGCAGGGAAGGGGATGGAAGAGAAGGGTGACAGAGGAAATATATGTGTGGCAGGGAGACTGAAAAAAAATGGAAGCCTAGTACTGTACAACTCTTGAAGCTTCCTCAAGTACATGCATATATGAAGGGAATCTAAATAAATGGAATTACCATAGGAGGGGAGAGAGACTACCCCAACCAGACACCCTGTGCCACCCAGGAACCTTCAGTGCCCAGAATGGGTGTTACATCTTGTGGAATCATTTTCAATAAGGAACACTCCACACATCATAGGACATTGTCAAGCCTCTCTGTTGCTCTTTGCTGTGCTACAATAATAGCACAGATGTTATGGGAATAACCAACCACTTTCTTTTTTGGACTTAAGGCCCAGGAGATGGAACTCAAACCTAACAATGCTAAAGTGACCAAGAAACTGAGACTAGATAGGACATGGGGGAAATCAACTACTCTTCTGCTAACAGAACATAATTACAGACTGCTCCTAATTACATATTGCTATGTCCATAGATCAGTGCCTATCAACCCTCATCAAGGTAGCTTCTTCTCATGGTGGACTGGAAATAATACAAAGATACATAGTTGGACAATATGCCGAGTAAGAGACTTTGAAGTACTCAGCCCTAAATGGGATGTTTTCATCAAACTCCTCCCTTCAAAACCTTGAGATCTATGGGAGAGAAGTGGCAGGAAGATTTTATGAACCAGAGGTAATTGATGACTCCGAGGAAGTAGTTCCTTCCAGACACAATGGAACTAATGTATTTATAAACTCACAGAATCTGTAGTTGCATATACAAGACCTGCACAGGTTCATATATGAGGTCTCAGCACTGAAATGGTAAAGAAAGCATAAGCTCCCTTTCCTAACCAAGAAGCTATCTGCAGTTGATTCTCACTGGCAAAGAGAAAATCAGTTTCTCTAACAGAGTGCAACTGTGTATATAAATTATAATCAATGGCAATAAATTATACCCCATGGTGAGGAGTAGTTGGACAATATAAAACAAACTTTGTTTTTTCTTCTTTGTGTAGGTGTGTGTGTGCACATGTATGCAAGTATGCATGTGTGTGTGTGTGTGTGTGTGCTTGTATGTGTGCTTTTAGTTTCATTTTAACAATTTCATATGGGTCTTTTGTTTATGTATTCTGAATCTTGTTTTTGTGTGTATGTGGGGATTTTTGAAAGAATAGGAGACAGATACAAATGGAGGACATAAAGTTGGGTCAGTACACAGATGGGAAAGACTTGGAAGAATTGTGTAGGGACAAACACGATAAAAATATGTGCATTCAAATTTTAACAAAAACTTCAAAAATTTCTGGGGAGAACAAAAGACTGGAGGAGCATGAAGGTAATGAGGAGGAAGAAGAAGGTGGAGAAGAAGAACAAGAAAAACAAGAAGAAGAAGAAGGAGGAGGAGGAGGAGAAGGAGGAGGAGGAGAAGAAGGAGGAGGAAGAGGAGGAGGAGAAGGAGAAGGAGGAGGAGGAGGAGGAGGAGGAGGAGGAGGAGAAGAAGGAGGAGGAGGAGGAGGAGGAGGAGGAGGAGGAAGAAGAAGAAGAAGAAGAAGAAGAAGAAGAAGAAGAAGAAGAAGAAGAAGAAGAAGAAGAAGAAGAAGAAGAAGAAGAAGAAGAAGAAGAAAGAAAAGCTAGAACAGGCAGGGCAGGAGGAGGAGGAAGGGGAGGAGGATGAGTCTATTCTCAGGACTAACTAAACTCCCCAACGTAGAAAAGAAGTTTCATCCCAGTCCTGCCTCTTGTAAAGGAGTTTCACATCTTCCTCCAGCAACTTCAGGAACACATGTGTATGTGTATCTGTGTTGTATGTGGGTGTGTCCATGTGTAGAGGTATGATATTAATTTAAGATGTCTCCTATTGTCTCTCTGTGTTGTTTGAAACAATTTCTCTGAACAAAGCTAGATCGGCTTGCCAGTGAGTTCTGTGTCTTTCCTATCTCCATAGTCCACCTGTCTCAGCCCCAGTCACCAGCACCTCCTATTATATCTATTTTTTTTTCATTGTTAAGGGCCCAACTAAACTTATATTTCTGGGAGTAGAAAACATTATGTCCTACCAGTTTTCCATTCTCTTTGTTAAATATTTGTCATTCTGAAACATCTCAAGAAATCTCATCTGTTTGACATAGGTAAGGGGAATTCCTGGTATCTCTAAGTGTTGCGACACAATATTTCCTTTGGAGTCAATGAATTGATGTTAACTTACAGAATAAGATATACTACCAAAATCTGGTCTCATTGGTTGCTTAGACCAAACTATACAGCCTGCTTGATGCTGCCTAAGTTCCTATTTTATCACTATTTTAAAAATATTTTGTGATAATTTTAATTCCAAAATTTAAAACTTGTTAAAGAAATCACAATATCATTTCATAAAACTCAAGAGTGGGCAAAGTGTTTGTTGCCTAAGTAGAGGAACTGAGTTCATATATGGAACACACGTATGAAATCAGGAATGGTGGTACCCCATCTGGAAATCCAGTGATAGTGGGTAGAGATGGAAACTTAACCTAAATGACAAACTTTAGGTTTAGTGAAAGAGCTTGTCTCTGAAAAATAAGGTATAAACCATTACTATACGTCCAAACTGATATTGCCTCAATGGAAATAAGTATAGTGTTTAAAAAATTTTAACAACTAGAAAAAATAAGTAAATCTACTTTATGATCTAGCTATATCTGATCCTAAGTATATACCAAAGAACTTCATTATTCTACTACAGACATACTTCCTCCTGCATAGTCATTGTTACCCTCTTCCCAATAACTAGAAAGTAGGAACAGTCTGGCTGTCTATCTACCAATGAGTGGATAACGAAATATGGTATGCTTACATAATAAATGCTATTTAATTCTTAATGAGTGGAACTAGAGAATTATGCTGAGTGAGGTAAGTTAGATACAGAAGGTCAAATGTTACCTGTTGTTTCTCATGTATGAATGTGAGCTGATAGGGATGTCTTTCACTCTTCAGATGTAGGCTGAACATGGAGTACCTATTGAAGGCCCTCTTTGGAGGCCTGTTTTTATATGCAATAGATTCCAGTTAAGACAGACACACATAGCTGATCAAAGTACAGAGTTAGTGACAATGGGTTACTCATGCCCAAATGAAGATGTACATAACATGTCCTCCCCTCAAGGTTTAGGAAACATTGTAAAAGGGTAGACAGAAAGATTACAAAAAAAATTCGATGGTAGGAGGAATGTCTTTATATCTTCTGGCCATGACAAGACTTAAACTCACAAATGCTCAGCAGCTACGTAAGACCCAGGCAATCTCAATCCAGTCAGCACCTCAGCATGAATGGTAGGAGACATCAGAAGGATGAACTTAGGAGCTGGGGGCAGTTGACGGATCTCTCAAAGTCAAAGAAAAAAATGTTGCCAATGACTTGGAAAAAGTAGAATACCTGGAGGAGGATTATTGGTACAGACATTCTGGAAAATAATTTCACACTTGTTTAAAAAGTTAAATATACAGATGTCTAGGAATTTTAGGGTATTTTTTTATTTCAACCTAAGAAAAGTAAAGTAAAAACATGTCCACAAAAAATGTAGGGTTTGTTAGAATATTAGAATAATGGATGAGTTATTACTTGGCAAAACAAATGAAACGGTAATATATACTCCATTATAAGTATATCTTTTTTTTTCCAGGAGCTGGGGACCGAACCCAGGGCCTTGTGCTTCCTAGGCAAGCGCTCTACCACTGAGCTAAATCCCCAACCCCCTTAAATATATCTTAAAATCATTTTTCTAAGAGAAAGTCATCAACACTCATGCACACATACACACACACACACACACACACACACACACACACACACACACACTTACTTCTGGGTTCCTTAAATAGTTATGGTTGCCTCAAGTAAGGAAGACTGAGGTTAGAGAGGGAGGAAAATGACTGTGGGGTTTCACTATGGACAATGAAAATAACCTGGTATTAGAGAGAATGGCTCCCCAAATTTATGAATATACTAAAACTCACTGAAATCTATATCTTAAAAGATACATTTTATATCAATTACATGTCAATCTTATAAGATATGTAATGGAGGTGAAGACATATTCACATTATCAAGGCAGTTGTAAATGTATGTAATTTTTTTTGTCATATAGGACATAGTTTCCCTCATAATAAGCAGAAGAATTTTGGTTGTAAAGTAGAGAAAAATCCTCTCAATGTTTTATTATTAAAATTATTATTCTTTACATAATCTAAAAGAATGGTTTTCCTGCTAGCTATCTGAACATTAAGTTTTGGAGGCCCTTTAGGGAAGTAGATGACACCATCAATCTAAAGACAATAGACAGGCCATATAAGGTCCAACAGAGCTCAAAGTTCTTCCAGAGCCTGAGAGCTAGAAAAATGCCATGTTAACAGAATACAAACATGCAGGGGAGTGAATGAGGAGTAAGAACCTTGCTGGATATTGAGTCTTTATCTCAAGACATATGAAACCCCACTTTGATGTCATACAAATTAAGAGTTCATAAGGGAATAGTGGGTACCCTAGGTTTACACTAGCTTTTCCAAATCTCAAAAGGCCTTGCTGGTTCTTTCTAACTTCTTAAACTACAGGGAAGCCACAGCTTGTCTTGACATTCATTCACATTGGTCAGAGCTTTGGTGGAAGAGTGAATAAGGAGTCGACCTTCGACAAGGTTCGGCCCCAGCAGAACAGTTTCATTTCCACCTGCGTTTACATTTACTATGTGCTGGGTATTCCTATAGTATGGATTTTACAACTTTTCATAAACATAAACAAAGCAATATATATATATATGTATATATATATATATATATATATAAACTCTTTTCAAGACTGCTTAGAGGACACTGGACTAGGGATATGGTGTGATGGCTAAATATTTGCCTATGCTGCTCAAGGCTCTGGGATGTATCCACAACAAAGGATGACAACACTAGCAGCTCACATATATATCAGATATTTAATGTTAGTTGGACCTAATTTTTGAATTCTCTCTTAGTTTCAGAAATTATAAACATAATTTACTGAACTACCAATTCATGGAATTCCTGTTCTTAAGTGATGTATAAGATAAAATGATGAACATTTTTTTAACCTTTGAGACTATTTTTAGTAACAAGTTACATTTTTCATATTTCTATTTCATGCATACACATACACACAAATATAGACACACACACACATGTATCAGGAAGTCAGCTTTACTCTGAAAATGTTTTTAAAGGTCACTGTCTTCTCATTCATGTTGAGAAGCTAATTCACTCTTTGTGCAGGTAATGACTGACTACAAATGTCACCAGTTCAAATGCAATAATCAGGACCATTCCTTCTAACATTAAGTTGAGAAATAACTACCAGTATGGATAAGGTTTTTAAAATTATGTTATGAATTTTTTAAAAGTCGATATGGTCTCGTGACCACGCTTTAACAATTATCTCTGGTTCAGAGGGAAGGTCTTGGGTGCACACATGATGAGAGCACTTAAAAAAAATGGAGCTTCATCTGTAAAGAAGTGTGCACGTGTGTGCATGTGTGCAATTAAGAGAATTGAACAAGTGAAGGGTGGAGAAAATGAATAAACAGAGGGATTAAATGGGGGGCACCATCAAGGTGTCACATTCAGAGAGTCTAGGGTTATATAGAAACAACTGACTCACGAGCACAGGGCGTTGGGAGCGTGAAAACATCAGTCACTGGATAAAGCCCCAACATCACTCCAGGTTTTAATAATGAAATTGTAGTTTAGTGGATAACGCGTGAGCTCTATTTCATTGTTCTGCGAAAGATTACTGAGAGATTTTTTTCAGGGTTATGCCCGTGCTTTGAATTTGAAAAGAACTAATCACTATAACTTAATGAGAAATGGAGTTTCCTGCTTTATGTAGGATGTTATACTGTAAACGAGTATGCCAGTAAAAAGAAAATATAGGCTACTTTGTCTTAAATTTATCATCATCCTTCTCCTACATACTCCCATCAAACCAATGAGATACAGGCAACTTTTTTTGTTGTTCGTTTGTTTTTTATTTTAACTCCCAAAGCCTTGCAGTGTGTGCAATTCCCAAGTCTCAAGGAGTTGTGCCTGCTACTTCCTGCCTCTAAGGTAGCCTAGGTTTACAGTTGACCCCTTTTGTTCAGAATCCCTAGGGCCTCTCTGAAGTCTTTGTTTCATTTCATGGCCTCTGGGCAAGACCTTGGCTCAACTCCTGCTGGCCCCACCCCTCTTTAGATGGCAATACCCTTAATCCAGAATAATTATTCATCAACCCAATGACTAAATGAGAAAAAAAAATTCCACTTGGGTTTGACTGTCAATTTGCCCCTGGGAATCTTCCAATCCCACTTAAGATATCTCAAGGGTTTATCTTCAACGTAGATTCCTCCAGTGTTTTGTTTTCCGTGTCCACTTTCTGCTTGTCTATCTTCTTCCCTTTTTATCTACCACAATACCTCTTGGGAATTTAAAAATGATTAAATTGGTGAAGTTGGTAGAGAGGAAGTCTCCACCAGTTCCTTCAAATTAGCAATTGATCTAAATCAAAGGATGCTTTTCAGGGGACGCCAGCTCCATTAAGTAATTGCAAGGCAAGAATCTAAGGACTAAGGACTGGATTTACCTATTTCAAAGAAGAGCGTTTAAGTTGACAGTTGACCTTTTCCAATTGCTTTACAGTCTAAATCTTAAAATGAGCTAAACATTTTGCTTAGTACGTGTGTGTGTGTGTGTGTGTGTGTGTGTGTGTGTGTGTGTGTGTGTGTGTAAGAGATGACCTTGCTATCCTCTGTTTCAAAAAAGGGACGAGTTATTGCTTTGACCGTGTGTGCCTATATGGTGACTTGAACCAACTCTTTTTGAGAAACGTAAGCACAGACAAGAGCAGAGCATTTCTTTCTGCGGGCTGGCATAGTAAGCATGAGGTTTATACAATTAGAGGAAATTCTTCCTTCTTCACCTCGCCTCTCAAGATCTCTGACCAGAGTGTCTTTTGTAGTTTGGTTCGAGTTTAGTTTGATTCTCTCCTTAACAAACAGGCAGTGGGAGGAGAAACCTCTGTGGCAGAGAGCCCCTTCCTTCAACTCCTCAGGCTTCTTTTGTAAAGCGAGTTAATTATATACACTAAGCATATGTCTGGGAAAGTTTAGAAAAACGTCCTTTCAAAGTCTTAAACAAAACTATTAAGAACAGGATGGGGGGAGGACAAGAAAACAAGGAAAAAATTTACAATGCCTCCACATGAATAAAATGCGACTTTAGAAAAAACAATACACAGACAGTTTTAAAAATATGCAGTTTCATAGGAAAAGTTGTGTGCTCTGTCCAGTATTTCAAGGAACCAGGCATGAGTTAAATATGGCATAAGAAGAAGTTTCTCATCAAAAATAACATTTAAAACAGTAGTTTACTAGTATCTGGATGCTCTAGGTGGTTTAATGCCTTTAAGTAGCATGATTTAGATGATTAAAATGGGGTCTTTCCATGATCTTGTTTCATTGAAATCATGCCATCTTTGCCATTATTGGGACCAAAAAGGAAAATCATTGTACTTATTTGCTTATGTTTGTTTGGTAAAGGTACACAGATGCCATAGCAGGCTCTTGGAGGTCAGAAGACAAGTCTGAATTTAGGTAATTCCTTCCACCAAGTGGATTCTAGGGAGGAAACTCGGATCATCAGGCTCGGCAGAAAGCACCTGCGTCCGCTGTACCGTGCTCTTCCACGACTGTTATTATCCTAAGGCGAATTCAATCTATTTCCATTAAAGTAACATTATGGAAGTGCTATTGTTGAATCTTCCTTAGGCAATAATCATAGAAAAATAGCAAATTGACTGATAAATGTATGGTAAGCTCTAGAGAAGTATTTATCCATGGTGCATGTTTACCCGTGTAAAAAGCCTATGTCAAAGATTTAGTCAAGTGTCCTTGTCAAAGACAGCATTTCATACTGTGTCTGAGCTGTTCAGTGCTACAAATTTAAAGATGATAATTCCTACAGAATTGCCTGAAATGAGCAATATCAATCTCTTATTTCTTGATTTAATGTATATATGGTGTATGTATGTAGTATCTGTGTATATGCGTGTGTGCCGTATGAGTACATGTGTTATGTACACAGTTTCCCTATATGTGTTTATGTGTGCATGCCGTGGCCAAAGGTTGACGTTGCAGATCCTTCTCTATTGCTCTTCGTCTTGTTTTCTGTGACAGGGTCTCTCACTAAACTTGAAAGTCACTGAACTGCTGATCTGGCTGGTCAGCAAACCCCATGGCTTGCTACTTCTCTACCCTTTCCGAGGGCTGGGATTACAAATACATGCCACTGTGCCAAACTGTAACCAAGGATGCTGGGACTCTGGGCTCATATCTTCATGTACAAAGCACTTTACACCCTGAACCACATCCCCAGCCCAAGTTTATACTATTTTACTATGTATAAATACCGTAAAAGAAGACTATTTATTTTGATTTTTTTCTAATTAAACAACAAACTCGCAGAGAGATTAATGTTTAATATTAATTCTAGGCACCAAGCACATACACACACACACACTCAAAAACACACACACTCTCACACACACACACGCACACACGCACACTCACACACACACACACTCACACACACACACACGAATATTCTTAAAAGAATTCTGTGCATTGTTATATAATTTTAGATATTTGTTTTTAAAGGAAAAAATAATCCAAAGAAATAAAACATTGGCCATGGAGGAATGACTGAGCCGTTAACTGCTACTCTTCCATATGTCTCTAGTTCGTCTCGCAGGACCCATATAAGTCTGCTCACAATTTTCTATAATTCCAGCTCCAAGGAAACTGATTCCCTCTTCTGACCCCTGTCACCATCTGTACACACAATGGCATTCACACACGGAGACATGCGTACACATACACATAAACACAAATCATATAAAGGAATCTTAAAATACATAAATAAAGTAGAAATACTAAACACATTTACAAGTTTGTTTTTTTTTTTACTCTTCCTTCAATGAGCAGTAGGTAGAAGGCCCTTGCTTCTGCAGTTCCTAATTCTGTTATACACATAACAGACCCATTTTAATGTACTAAGTTTCTCAAACAGCCAACTCTCTCCATTCTTTAGTCTATGGTTACTGGATCACCTGTTCATTTGGTGTGCTCTGTTGTCTCTCTACCCCATTAAAATCTACAGTTCATGAGAATAGCAGTGTCTCACACAGTGATATGTTGTCATCACCTGAAGCAGCAACACCCAGCACACCACCCTTAAACACCTCACACAAGTGGACACATATGTCCATGAGATGACTTGCGTGAATACTGCTCACTGAAATGCCTCATGGCATTCCCTTGTCCTGTAGCTGAGAGAACAAAAAGGCTCAGAGCTATATCCTATCCCTAAACTTCTTCTTGATTACTAATCAATTTCTTTTTTGTTTGTTTGTTCTTTAAGGTTTAAAAAAGAAACTTCAATGGTTCTTTGTGATCATAGTACCATGCACCGAATCCCTCTTACCTCCATTCCCTTGTACCTACCGTCTACCCTTGCAACCTCCCCCTACCCAATAGAGAAAAAGAAAACATTGTGGAGGCTGTAGTGTTTCATAGTGTGTCCCACAGTATTCTCTTTTCTCCACAGTTCTTTTCTTGCAAATGTTCATTTTCAATGACTTGTTGGTCTGCTGCAAGGCCTCTGGCTTCTGGTACTCTACCGGAACCTCACTGGGACTCCTCTTGGCTCGCCTTGAGTCATGGAGATCCTATAGTTTTGGATCTATAAAACCAATTCCCTCATGCACTCCAACAGTTCATTGATGGGTAGATGTTGTGGTGTGCCAATTCAAAGCCCTGGATCTGGGCCTGAGAGGTATCCAAGCTGGCCAGCCTGTCAGCTCACCAGCAACCTCCAAAAATGGGGTCAGTTCTACCCCGCTGTCCAGGTGAGGTGCAGGGCCTGCTCTCCTGAGCGCTGCAGTCAGGGAGGGACATGGTCAGTTCTTCCACTCTCTTAATCTCAGTGCCAGCTTTCCTGTTTGCCATTGATGGTGAGGGACAAAGGAGGGGAAGATGGTGTCTCTCCCTGGTCCAAGGCACTGTGCAGCAGACAAGGGGCAGGGCCAGCTCTCCTGTGTTCATATCCTAGGAGCTCACTCATTGGAAACCAAACATCCAAGTGACAGAGGTGAGGGTAGGAAATCTTTGTTTACAGAATTCAGCACTTTTGGATAAGCATTTTTCTCAAATTTCTGTAAAATTAAGTTTTAAAATGACATGTTATTCCCTATTAAAACATAACTTATAAAACAAGAAAGACATGTTGAATCCAATTATTAATTTTAATATTTTAAGTTATATAAAAATCCTTTCCCCCTTTAGAGAGTAATATTTACTTAAGCATCTTTAGCCATATAAAAACTCTTATTATTGATAACTTATTAAGGAAATACTCAAAAGTATAATAGTAATTTACTGGGTTACTTTGACTTTTATAGCCTTGGTACAAAACCTGGCACAACCAGTGATTTGGGTTACTTGTAAGTGACATCACTGGACCTCATGCAGTAGAAATTGTAAAAAAAAGAAAGAGGTCTTTTGTGGGCAAAGACAAAAAGTACTTAGGTTCCAGAAACACAGAGAGAGAGAGAGAGAGAGAGAGAGAGAGAGAGAGAGAGAGAGAGAGAGAGAGAGAGAATACGGAAAAAAGGAAGGAAAAAAGAAAAGAGAATACTCTCTGAACACATTGAACATGAGACATAGTGGATTAGCAGCCTGGTTTGTTCAGAGGGAGCTGGTCTACCCATCCATAGACATTCTGTGTGCTAATTGTAATAAATACACAAGAAACAAGGAATGCTAAAATAGCACATGTGTATTTCACCTTTCTAAAGAAGCAGAAAGTTTAAGTGACCACATATAACTATAACTCTACAGCATTGATCTTCAATCTCTTTTCTACATAATCATCTGTATTACTTTGGCTTACTACTGCTGAGATAAAGCAATTGGGGTGAGGGTATTGGCTTACATACCCTAAGTCACAGTTCATTGAAAGAAGCCAAGACTAGAACTCAAACAGGGCAGTAACCTGGAGATAGGAGCTGATGCAGAGGCCATGGAGGGGTGCTGCTTACTGGCTTGTTCCTCATAGCTTGCTCAGCCTGCTTTCTTATAGAGTCCAGGACCACCAGCCCAGAGTGTTTCTACCCACAATGGGCTGAGCTTTTGCCCATGATCACTGATTAAGAAAATGCCATTGTCTGCCTAAATCCTGATCTTCTGAGGCATTTTCTTTTCTTTTTTCTTTTTTTAATTTTTTATTGGATTTTTTTATTTACATTTCAAATGTTATCCCCTTTCTCCCACCCAACCACCCACCCATTCCCACCTTCCTGTCATGACTTTCCCCTACACTAGGGGTCCAGCCTTGGCAGGACCAAGGGCTTGCCCTCCTTTTGGTGCCCAACAAGGCCATCTTCTGCTACATATGCAGTTGGAGCCATGGGTCTGTCCATGTGTAGTCTTTGGGTAGTGGTTTAGTCCCTAGGAGCTCTGGTTGGTTAGTATTGTTGTTCTTATGAGGTTGCAAACCCCTTCGGCTCCTTCAATCCTTTCTCTAACTCCTCCAGTGGGGACCCCGTTCTCAGTTCAATGGTTGGCTGTGAGCATTCGCTGAGGCATTTTCTTAATTGAGGTTCCCTCCTTTCAGATGACTCTAGCTTAAATCAAGTTAACAAAAACTAGCCAGCATATCATCTATATCTTTTACTTGCTTCAAGCACTTTTCTTCTAAAATAATCATTTTAGTTTTCTGTAATTTTTAAGCACGTTTATTTTCTCATGTGTGTATGCATGTGTGTATATGTGTGTGCACATGTGTCTATGCACATGTGTCTATGCACATGTGTCTATGCACATGTATGTTTCTGTGTATGTGTATATACATGTCACAAGCCCACATGGAGGTCAAAGAACAATTTGTTTAAGGGACTGAATCTCTCTACCATGCTGCTTCTGGTTATTAAACTCAGGTGTCTGGCTTGGCAGCAAGCAAGTTACCCACCAAGCATTGCGCCAGCCTAAGTCTTGTAATAGATTTGCCATTTATCCCATGCTTTTATCCTTGTGAGATTCACAAATTTACAGCAATATTCATCACACAGAATGATGCATTATTATTACACAGTTCTATACATGCATGCCTTGTACATTTATCATGTCCCCATTAACTTCTTCTATCTCCTTTTCATCTCCCTCCGGTCTCCTTCCTGTTCTGTAATAGCCTTCCTTCTACATTTACAATTACACATTTATGTATCTCTTATACAGGGTGAATTAGCCTTTTTACAGTCAAATTAAAATGGAAAGAAAATAATTTATCTTTCAAAAGGATCATTTTCCCAAATATCCCTAGACTATCCAGTGGCACTGCTGGCCATCCACTGTTCCCAGTTTTTCAAGTTCAGTTTCACTGAGGTGCCCTATGACAACCAATGACAAAGGTGCAACAAAAACTCACAAACTTGTCCTGACTTACTCTCTCTGACCACATTCATAGACTTGTGAGAAAACCAGACCCAGTGTACCTGATAATAGTTATACTGACATATCAGGAGAAGTTTTAGTTTTGTCTTCTCTAATTTAAGAGTTTGTAGTATTTATATCATAGGCCACACAGCCTTTAAAGGCTACTTAATTAATCAATTTATCTATAAATGAATTAGATTAATAGTTTTATCCCTAAACATCCTACTATACTTTTTGTAGATAGGTGCTCCTCTGATTGATAAGACTCGGGCTCTTGGTCAATGGTAGAGTGGATGCTTTGCATGAATGCACTCCTGAGTTCAATCTGGGGTAGGGGGTTAATGTATGGCATAATGAACACTGGAAGTAGATTCTTGGATCATATAGGAACAGTTTGAGATTTCCATGGAAGACATGTAATTTTGTCATTGGGTCCCTGAAATCCTTGTATGGAGTCTCTTTGACATTGTATCTATTGATCTCCTTTGACAGGATTCTGTAAGAACACAGAGGAGTGGAGAAGAGTATCCCATTGCTTTTATTGTAGCACACTCTTATTGGCTGTGGCAGTGGCTGAGGGAGCATTGCCGAGATCCAGCTTAGGTAAACTTTATAATATTTCAAGTCTCTAAACATATAGTCCAAATCAGTTTATTTATGTGAACACAGACCTACACACACACACACACACACACACACACACACACACACACACACACACACTCCTCTGTATCTGTGTTTCTGACACAGGCACATACAGATGTTAAGCAATTAGTTTTATCCTCTCTCAACTGAAAAAAATTTGTAACTAGCAGAATGCAGATTTATTATAGTCTAAAAATAAATACATGATAAATATTTGATATAAATAGGTATATAGGGTGTATTTCTGAGTAAATGTTGGAAAAGTTATTATAGAAATTCATGCCCTAGAGACACAACACAACAAAGACAGAACTAAGTGCTGGAAATGGATTGTAAATTTGACTCTGAAGTCCTTAGCCAGAAAAAGCAAAGAGACAAATTCAACTACAAGAGTCACAATGCCCCAAAAATAAAAACAAGAGATATTTCCTAAATTCTTCAACACATGAGTAAGTTCTACCACAGAACCATATAGGAATGCTGTGTGCTATAGAAAAAATCATTTAATATGGCTGTACAAGAAATGCAACCAACAGCTTATAAAAACATAAAAGTCAATTATAAAATGTCAAAAGCAATGCAGTCAGGCATGCAGGTCCCTAGGAGCTTGATTTGATGAATGTTTTATCAACTTCTTTTTACAGTCCAAATGTATGTAAAAAAAAGTCTTGAAAGAACAGCCCAGGGAATAACCACATCATCCTTAAACAAATATGTTTGTCACCTTAATTGCTTCATGTATTTATCTTTTCTGAAGCTGGCTTCAAGATCATGCTCTAAGTCTAGACATATGCTCTCCAGTATATGCTGAAAATGTTGTCTTGTGCGCTGAGGTTTACAGTAATGAAGTTCCCGAGAAGGAACAGTGGAAATAACCACCACAAAGCTGTAACATTTGAAGAAAGGCAAGCAGAACCCTAGAGTCTCATTCTCCAGGAACTACTTGACCCTGACCACAGGAAGACAATTTACATTTCTTGGCAGTCAGCTGAGAAGTCTTGACCACACAGACAACCCCAAATAAACATTTCCTTCCTTTCTCTCACTTCATGCAGAGGGAGATATTCTACAATATTGGGAAAACAGAGCTAAGACTAGTGATGACATTTGACCAAGATATGTCAAGGTTACATTGTGAAATTAATTACACTTAACTCTTCTCTACCCATGTAGGTAGATTACGTATAAACTTTTGCAGCTCGATCTGAGGCATTCCTTCTAAGAGGCCAATCAAACAGTATACCCTCTGAAATGAAAGCATTTAAAGTTAGTAGCCCCACCAAACCATCAGTGAACATATTATAAGGGGTCAAAGATAAAAAAGGGCAAGTTTTGTTTTGTTTTGTTTCATTTTATCTTAGAAACATATAATTTCCAGTAAAGCCTTTGTTCCTTGCCATCTGTCATTGTGGTGGCTTAAGTGAGAATGGTCCCCATGGGATGATATATTTCAACACTTAGCCCCCAGTTGGTGGAGCTGTTTGGGAAGGATTAAGAGGTGTGGCCTTGTTGGAGGAGGTGTGTCTCTGCTGGTAGTGTTTGAGTTTCCAAAAGCCCAGACTACTCCCATTTGTCTTATGTTTGGGTCTCATCATATAAATTCTTGGCTACTGCCCTAGGACAAATCCTGTCATGATGATCTTGGCCTCTAATGCTCTGAAACTGTAAGTCCAATCAACTCTTCTGTAGGTAGCTTCTCTCTTAATGTCTTATCACATCAATAGAGAAGTAGCTAAGATAGTGGTGTATATAGAATGGGAAAAGACATTTCCTAATTGCCCTTCCTGTTGAACAGCCAGTCACAAGTGTGAGTTCAGTCTCAGTAGCAGAGGTAATGGCAGGAAGGTAGACTCATGCAATGTCCAGATGGCACTAGACCCAACACAAGGCAAGGCTGTGTTTTAGAGGATGTTGTAGAGTCATCCAGAAGAAAATCTAGGCTCCAGTGTCAGCCTCTCACTTCTGCAGTTCTGCTCACCAAAGCTGCCCTTCAAGCCTTGTCCATCTACCATAGTTTCAACAGTCACATCTTGCTCAGAGGCAAAAGGATTTTTAAAATCCTGCCTTATAACATGATCATTATGGTCAGTCTTCCTTCCTGCTTGTTTGCCCTACACTAAAATAATCTCAGCCTGGCACATATGTAGATGAACAGCTCCTGGGAGCACAAAGACACTGACCATCCAATGACAAGTGAAAGCTTCCCTTGCAAGTCATTTAGCCAGAGACTTTAGAGATGTAGAGGAATAAGGACCAAGGAATTGGAAGAAGCTAGCTTTTGAACTGTTTTTCCAATTTATGAGGAAATAACTAATCATAAAACACTGAATAATGATGAAAAATGAAATGTCAAGTTTCAAAAGAGGAGAAATTACTGTGCCGTATCCCAAAGGGTGAGGACAGAAATGGCCCTGTAGGACTTGCCACACACAGATAGCATATGCATCCATTCACCCTCACACACATACCCAAAACGTTTCTCAGAACAGGTATCTCAGCTTTTAATAAAGTCAAATTTTAACTTTTCATCATGGGTTACGGTTTGGTTCCATAAAGATTTACTTAGCCTGTATTTATGCTGATTTTCTTCATATATTTTCCTTACAAACATTTTGTAGATTTACTTTCATAACTATGATTCATTTAGATTCTTCCATGCAATACAAGGCTTCATTTAAGTCCTCCTGCCCCATTTGTGGATATGCATATCTAATTGTTTTAACAACATTTACTGAGAAGATTAGCTTCCCCTTTATTTATCAAAAAATTCAATCGCTTATATTTGTATGAATTTATTTCCATAATTTCTGTTAGTTTCTGTTGACCTGCGTATCTCTCCCTTAAGCTAAATTCTGCACTGTCATCCTTACTCTGCTTAATGAATCTTACACTTGTGTCCAGTGAAGTTTCTAAGTTTTAGAATTTGAACAGAACTGTTCATCTCATCTGGTTGTAGTGGTATTCACCTTTAATCTCATTACTCAAGAGGAAAAGGCATAAAGACCTCTGTGAATTTGGGGCCAGCCTCCTCTACAAAGTGAGACCCTACAAACTGTAGAATCAACTGGTGAATACTGATGAAAGTCCATCCACAGATTTTAATTGAAATTGTATGACATAATGTATAATGTGCAGAGACTGCACACTGTGCTGGTTCTTCTGACTCATGGTCATCTCTGGCCATTTATTTCTTCATACTTTACTTTCTTCATTAACACTTAGTTGCTTTTATATTTAACACATGTTTTATTAGACGCATGCTTAGGCACTCTGGAGCACTAATAATTATTTTCAAAAATAATGATTTTGTATTATTTTTGCTAGTATTTAGAAACATTTTTGTTTTGATCGTTATATTAGTTTTCTATGCCACAAGTCTTGTTTGGATTTCCTTACACTGAAAATACAAAGAGAGATTGCTTCCCCACCCCACCCCCCATCCCCAACTCCTTTCTTTCTTTCTTTTTTAAATTAGATATTTTATTTATTTACATTTCAAATGTTGTCCCCTTTCCTGGTTTCCTCTCTACAAACCCCCTACCTATTCCCCCTTACCCTGCTTCTATGAAAGTGCTCCCCCACCCACCTCCCACTCCCACATCACCGCCCTACAGGATCAAGGGCCTCCCCTCCCATTGATGCCAGATAAGGCCCCTTCAGCTCCTTCAGTCTTTCCCCTAACTCCTCCATTGGGGTCCCTGTGATCAGTCTCAATGGTTGGCTTCAAGCATCTGCATCTGTATTTGTCATCCTCTGGCAGAGCCTCTCAGGAGACATCCATATCAGGCTCCTGTCAGCAAGCAACAGTGACTGGGTTTGGTGTCTGCATGTGGGATGGATCCCCAGGTGGGGCAGCCACATCCTTTCATTGAATAATGAAACATCTTACTTATGTGAAGAGAAGGAGGCAGAAAGCTGTTTTTAATCTCAGTTATAATGAACATGAATTAATGTGCTTTATAAAGAAAGCGAAATTATATTTTGAACTCCAAAAAGTAAATTGTGCCCAGGAAAATGTGCTTGAGTTGCAAGATGCTGGATAAAATTCAAAACTCATTTCATTACATATTTTAATACTCTAACCAATCACATAATTTAAGAGTTTATGAATAATGCATGATAAAGTTTGTATTACATCCTGATTTTATGAACATCACCAAGGTCTTCAATTTGTTTTATAATTAAAATACTGAAGATGGTTTTTGTGTATTTTGTGACGCCAAGATGCAAAATCCACTCATTTAAAAACAATTTTAGGAACAAAAGAAATCCATTGCTTTGATATTTCAAAATAAAAAAATAATACTTCATTATCAGAAAAGCTTGAGAGACTAAACGAATTTCTGATTTTTACTTGAAAAAGTATCTGACTGTATACTACTCATTAATTTTTACAATAATTAGACTTTAAGTTCTCTGAAATTAATGGTCCCCAGCCTATCAAAGCCAGAACTAAAATTTAATAGTGAGTCACTTTATTTTTCAGAATGATAAAGAAAACAAGGGTCCAGATTTTCCATTTTAATACCACTTTGATATTTTCAGTGTTATATGTAATTTGGAAAGGCAAGATTTATATATTTAGTAAGATTTGTGTTTGTGTGCACTTGCATGCGTAAGAACACTTAAAGGAAATGGGGCAATAAATTTGAGAGAGAGAGAAAGGACATACGTAAGAGGACTTCAGAGAGGGAAGAAAATGGGGAAAATGATATAGTTGTATTTTAATTTCAAAATATGTAATAAAATATAATTTCTCCTCACCAATTGCACTTACTCAGCTTTTTCAATGATCAGTAAATATTAGTTCACAACCATCCTAAAAGGCAACACCTGTGAAAGACCCCCGGAGCGGGGAGACCCTCACTCAAGTCTCAGGATGATGCGACCCCCCCCCCAAGAACTCACGTGAGAATGTCCTTGCTGTAATGAACATGAGGTTTATTGAAAGGAACCAGTGCACTGGGGTCGAGACTCGTATCCCACGCAGGGGCAGTGGAGTTCGACCCCGAGAGGCTGAGAGAAAGGGTATTTAAAGGGAGAAACCACAACCCGAGGGGGCAGGGATGGCGTCCTTGGAAAGTGTCGAGAATACCAGTAAATCACAAGGAGGAGCTTCCTGTTTCTCAAGATTATTCTCTAAGATTTTAATCTAACTTTATGGTCAGCTAGTACAGGTAGAGGGCAGGGTCGGGAATTTGAGGTATTTAGGGCTTTTTTAAACTTCTGACTTCTTAGCTGCATTTTTTATTCTTTCACCTGGAGCATGGAGGCTGATATTAACTTTATTTGTTTTGATAAAATTTAAAATTTTGCAAGTAAATTTCTGTAACTGTAATTTTCTATCTTGCCATATATTATTGATGGTAGATGTTTTGGCCTAATGTTTCATCTTAAGTATAACATGATCAATAATATATTTTCCCTTCCCAAATGACTTCTAACTTAACTTTCAGAAATACCACAATTGAAAGGAACTTGAGTCACCAACACATGACTCGTTATGTGAAAAAATTTGTCCTGGGAAAGCTTTGGTTTGGGGAAAACAATGTACCAATTCCATTAACTAGATATTCTTCTCGAAATTTATTACTTTTTATGTCAACTTAAGAAGTTTTTACAAAAATTTCAGCTCTTTTCATGTATCTTGGGAAAATGTGGATGAGTTGGTGTAATTTAATTTTTCGGCAATATATAGGAGCCAAGAGATTTGAAGTAAAGAGAACGCCAAAGCTCTCATATGGGAAATTTGAGATATTTGGAGGAACATTAGGAAGTAGAATTTTGAAGTTGCTTTATTGGTGGTTTTTGTAGTTCCTTTATCTAAATCTCAGGCAACTGCTTTACTTTTTAGACTGGAAAATATGTAAGACATTGTGCCAACCAATCTGCTTGATTAAATCAGATACCCCCAAAGCCAATCTCACAAGATTCCTGTGGAAATTGCTGTCACTCCACTCACATGCTATTTTCCTTTGCTTCTTCAAAAACTAACAATAATAATACCACATTTTTAGAGCCTTTAGGGGACTCAGCAAATAGCATCCATTTTCTGTGGCTGCAATCTAAAGCAAATGCATTAAGAAGAAAATGCTAAGGCAAATGGGAACCAAAATCCCACCATCATTGCTTACAAATCTCACGTTGAAAGGCATGGTCCACACTTAGGGGTCTTAAAGACCAAGAACTGTCTTTCTTGTCAGGGACAGGTACCCACGTTCAGAGAGCCTTTTCAGAGTGTCAATCTAATTAAATCATCATTGGCGAGGAGCAGTGTTAATCTAATAGTGGATGGTGTGGAGGGTTCTTCCTAAAGAAAGTAAGCTTAGGGTTAGGGATCAAGCTGTGCATCCATCATTATATCCTCTAAGTTTAAAGACTAGATCATTGATGTAGATCACCTATCAAATACTAACATATCTGCCCATTGTGATCCCTTTTTCATGACATCGGTGTGAACTATGAATCACCAAAGAGCACATGCCTGGCTGGACTCAGTAGCATAGCAACTTCCATTGATAAACTTGAAATTCATGATCCTAACATTCTGCTCGCTCCCACCCCCACCACTGTTCTCACACCAAGTGGATCAGTGTCTTCTGTTGGAGTGATGTTTTGTACACTCTGTGAAGACATGTGTCTGTCCTTCCTTGCCTGCCTAAGGGACCTTCTGACTGGTTAAAATAAAAGGCCTACAGATAAATATTAAAAGGCAGAATAGTAAGATGAGACATCCAGCAGAGAGTAAATCGGAGGAAGAATCAGAGGTCAGAGATTTGACACCTTGACTTGGAGGAAAGCGGAGATGTGAAACTGAGGAGAGGGAACCAGCCACATGACGGACCATAGAATCATACAAGAGGGTTTACAGGTTAGGAGCTAGCTGGAGAGCAAGCCTAAGCCAAGGCCAAAAACATTGTAAAGAAATATAGCCTCCTTGTCATTATTGGGGATGTGGGATAGGCATAGTAAGGCTCAGAGTTACAGTTTTCACTATTGATATTAAACTGTACTGTTTACGATTAAGAAATATTACACCTTGAGCATGAGATTATATTGTACCATACTTAATCAACTGTAGCTATTGGTGTGCTCCAGAGAGAAGTTCCTTAGTCTGAAAAACATACCAGCCTTTAGTTGATTAAAGTTAAGGTTGTACAGTCTCTAAGACTCTTCCCCCATCCCTGGGTAGGTAGCCTCCATAGTACTAGGGCTATTATGCTGGGGCGAGAACACTGTGCTCTTACACCTTCAACACCAGCAATAAAATACTGTGTTGTTCACCCTAACTGTTTAAGTCTCCTTTGTTTATCACACAAACCTTTTATTTCCATGTAAAGTAGATCCCCTATCATATTCTTATGCTTTCTACTGTTTTTCTGAATTTTCATACTCTCATCTGCCCTCTGACATTTATTATAAATGTCATTATGTTTTGCTATTTTATTTTATCTTATCTTATTTTATTTTGGCATTGGAAATGGAAGAGACTCATATAGCCCAGTCGCATAAGCCCCTACGCCACAGACCCAGTTTAAGTTGTTCCTTGCCTGGGTTTCTTTTCTGATTCTTATGATAATGTGCTCGATAATATGCTCTGAGACTGTCTAAGCTCCCAGGGGAGAAAGAGACCATTTAAGCTCACATTTCCAGGTTACTGTCCATCACAATAAGGGAGTCACAACAGCAGGGGCTTGAGATCACAACCAGAATGAGACAGGACCAGGGACAAAGAGCAGTAACTTCATGCATGCCAGTACTCTCAGTGCAGTGTCTCAGGCCTAGGGAATGATGCCTCCTGAAGTGCCAGATCTTCCAACCACAATTAACACAATCCAAACAATCTCCAGAGGCATGCCTGGAAGCCTGATTTAGACAACCTTGTCCGGACAATCCTTAATTCAGGTTCTATGTTCAGGTGGCTGTAGATTGTGTCAACTTGATAATTTGCAACAACCATCTCAGCCCTCTGGGAAATATTCATCAATGCTCCAGTTCGCTGCCTACTAGAATGTCTGTTTGTAGAAAAACTCTACGGACCTGTGTTTTCTGTTGGTTGGTTGGTTGATTGGTTGGTCAACTGATTGATTAAATTTTGTTATTTTATTTTATTTTGACATATTAGCAATATGTAGCCCAGACTAACCTTGGAATGATACTTCTCAGACTGCCCACGAATCTGATCTTATTGCTTCAGGTTTCTAACTGCTGGAACTTAAGAGATGAGCCTCATATGATAAACACTAATTTAAATGCAAATTCAGTGTACATCTATCGCTTAAGCTATTTTTCTATTCCCTCAACTATTATTCAAAGCTCTCTTTGTAGATCAAGGGACTTCAGTTCTGGGACAGTAAGCCCCCAAGTTCCTAAGCTGTAAATGACAAGTGTCATGAGTTAGTTTTCAGTCAGCTAGAACTCAGATGCACCCTTGATTCTTGTGTAATCTGTAGCCTCAGCTTTTGTTAAGACCAAAACTAATCATCCAATGAGATAATGTATCCAGAAGGTTTAGCCTGATTGTGAAGTACTGTTTTTAGTAATGCTGGCTACTCTCTAGCTTTCTAATGAGTGCTCAGTTAATGCCTTAATGGAAAAAAGGAGGACAGGATAAGGGGTGGTTTCACCACCAAGGATCTTATTTATTTGTATTTATTTTATATGTACAAGCACTTACTTCTTTGAGAACCATGTGTATGTAGGAGCCCATGGAGACTAGAGGAGAGCATACATCTACCTGGAACTGGAGTTACAGGTGTTCGTGAGCTACTATGTGAGTACTAGGACCTGAACCCATGTCCTCTACAAGGGCAACGAATGCTCTGAACCACTGAGCCAGCATCAAGGATTTTCATTCTTTCATGCCCTCACAGAGTAGCCATGTAGCTCTCAAAGTAGGATATGAAGATTCCTAAGACAAATCTCTTTTCATAATAGTATGAAATGTATTTTATTTTTACCACTGTCATTCTCCCATCAGTATATAAGGGAGTGTTCCAAGGGCTTTGTGGCACTGACACTGCATCAAATCAAAAGGACAGATTAGAGAACACAAGTCTTCCATTATCATAGATAATTAAATGTATGAATAATTCCATTATTTTTGAATATTATACCATATTCTTACCTTTTATGAAACATATAATTTGCATGATCACAATTGGCTAATAATCATCATTTTAGTGAATTGATTTATAATTTTAAAATGTGGAATTTCAGTATCCAAAACTATGAGCCCTATAGCACATAAGCCAAAGTCTTTAGTGCCTTGAAATGTAAGGAAATGGTGAGGGTAAACTATTTTAGGATCATTGATGTAACTGACTCCCTGGGTTTTGTTAGTACCAGGGGATAGGCAAACACTGATACAGAATACTATGAGTTGAACTACACTGGAAGACAGTTAGATTTGTGTCCCTGACATGATCCATCATTCTCACATTTCCTAAATTTACCTTCTAAGAAAGAACCATAGTGAATTTAATGAAGTGTTATGTATACAGAATAAGTACAACTCATAGAATCATGAGATTCACACTGGCAACAATTAAGAGATTCTCTGGTATAATGCTATGACCCTACCCAGGATTCCACTGAGCCTTTGATTATGACGATGATGATGACGGCAATGATGATGGAAAGGCTTTTTGGAAATTTATATACCTAAGTAATTAAATGCACTTTGAGGTATGTTAGATATGTTAGATATGTTAGGTATGTTAATATGTTAGATAATTCATGCATTACATTTTGCCCATGTAGAAACTGAAATGCAATAAACTTAAACTTTTAACTAATAGCACATTTATTAAAATCTGTCTAACCTGCTTTGGAGCCCCAACCTCTCTATGACAGGAATCAAAGTCTTCACCCAGCCTGGCCGTCTAGGGTGTCATACCGCTACCCCAGGTTAACTCTGTTGACAATGTTCTTAATGGCTATTCTAAATATTAGCAATCAGGTTCAGCTTCTTAAGACCCAAATACATGCTATACACTTTACTTCAGGCATAAATCTACAAAACATTGATCTCATAAGTTATGATCTATAGAACAAATCATCTCTCTGTTTGTGTTAATATTTTGCATTAAGTGACTAACTGCCCACTGTGTTATGCAAGATTAGGTTAAAACAGTAAGTAATATATAATGCTTTGCAATTTATTTTCTTCATAGATTTGGACCTGCCTCACAGGAAATTTCTAGGGCTGATGTCATCTTAGAGTTTTACTGGCTCCAAAGGATTCACTTCCAATTAACGCTGCTAGGTCTCCCCAAGATTGCCTTAGCTTTCTAGAGTTACTAAAGGGTCTCCTCTATCTGGCACAGTAAATGACCCAAGGTAAAAGCTGCTTTATTATATTTTATGACTCAGTTTTAGAAGTCATATCCTCTTATCTCGGCATTTTTCCCATGGGCTATAAAGATCAGACCTCTATTCAATGTGCACATGTGTAAGTCTGGACATGAAAAGGATCACTGAGCTCATGTTGGAGGTGGCTAGTACAGTGTACTTTGGTACTCAGAAAATGTCAGTTCTGGCTGAAGTTCAAGGAACAATCAATTCTCGCTTTTCAACTTGATCTTTTTCTTACTTCAGATACTTTTCTTCCTCTTCTCCATTCATGTCTTCCTCCTACTCCCCAACCCAACATCTTTTTTAAAATTAATTCTATTTTCAGGATCCAACTATTTTTACTATTGAAATATATATATTATAAATTCTTTGAGAATCCCATGCATGCCTACAATATATTTTGATCATATTCAGCCTCCTAACCTCCCTTAACTTCTTCCAGATCCACCTCCCACCTTCCACCCCCTCCCATCCTCAAGCCTTCTCTTTTCTTAACCCTTACTATGCTGCTCCTGAATCCAGGAATGCAGAGCCAACCACAGAAGCATGCTGCTCTCTAGGTGACACCATTAAAGAAAACAAATCCTCCCTATCTCGAGGTATCAATAACTTCTCAGCAGGAGGCATGGCCTGGTGAGCCCCTCTCCTCCTTGCCTAACTGTTGACCAGCATAATCTTATGTCAGCATTTTGGAGGCAGCCATAGCTGCTATGAGCTCACTAGTAGAGCAACCCTGATAGGGTTTACCCGCCTATTGCTCCTGTAGGCCAATGACTGCCTTCACCATCTTTCCTCCGTCTATTCCATAATGGTTCCCGAGCCTTGGGATAAGGGATTTCATTTGCTTAGCCTATGTCTCACCATCAAAGTGTCCATAGAACATTTGTTTGTCTTGCTTTTGTTTGTTTTAATTGAGATTTGTTGAGGAATTATAAGAAATGAAGCCATAGAGAAAAAAAGCTTGGATTTAGAAACACATGAGCCTAGACTTTGAGTTGTTCAGGTTAATTTTCTATAAAATGGGATCATTTTTACTCACACACTTGGGGCAGACTCAAATGAGTCATTCTCGTATGAAAACTGTTGAAGAAATGTTCTTCCTATATACTGTGTAATGGTTTGTATATGACTGGCCAAGGGATTGGCACTATTTGGAGGTGTGGTCTTGTTGGAGTGGGTATGTCACAGTGGGCATGGGCTTTAAGACCCTCATCCTAGCTGCCTAGAAGCCAGTATTCTGCTAGCAACCTCCAGATGAAGATGTAGAGCTCTCAGCTTCTTCTGTCTGGATGCTGCCATGCTCCCACCTTGATGATAATGGACTGACCTTTGAACCTGTGAGCCAGCCCCAATTAAATGTTGTCCTTTATAAGACTTGCTTTGGTCATGGTGTCTGTTCACAGCAGTAAAAGCCTAACTAAAACATCCTGCTACTCAAAATCAAATTATTTTTGTGTAGTTCCCACCAAAAGCGAAACTAATTAGATTAAGTTCATTTGCAGAAAGTTTACTCCCTTCTGCCTAGACGTTTATTTTTGTTTGTTTTAATGTTAATTTAAATATAATTTCGAACTTTTCTCTCACCTTTCCTCCCTCCAGTCTTTATTATGTTCCCACCCCTCCCTCTCAAATCCATTGCCTTTTTCTCCCTGAATATTATTGTTATATATATATATATATATATATTATATATGAATAAATGTGTAAACACAACC
This sequence comes from Rattus norvegicus, assembly GCF_021556685.1. Lineage (NCBI taxonomy): Eukaryota > Metazoa > Chordata > Mammalia > Rodentia > Muridae > Rattus > Rattus norvegicus. Next base: position 16,034,944 of record NC_141537.1, on the reverse strand, counting down.
TACTCGTTCAGTATCGTGCTGCTTGAATATGTACGTTTTGAACGCTGAGCACTTGGTATCGGATAGCCAGTTAGGGAGTTCGTCCCCGAGAGAGGCCAGTTCCCCCATCTCAGCAGTCATCAGTTGCCGGTAGCTCTGAGATTTCTTTCCAGGGCCAGCGAATCTATTGATGCTGTCATTGTTCTAGTGTTTTATAGGCAGTTATATTGAGGCGTCATAGAGGTAGTTTCCTTCGTTTCTAGGAGACACAATCTTACAGGTTTCTTACTCCTCTGGAGTTACGTTGTAGATGTATTCACTGCGTCTGGGCACCCAACAATTGCTTTATCTCCATAGTCTGACAAGTTGTAGTTTTGCGTAATAATGTCCGTCTGATTCAAAGAAAAGTTTATTTGATGAGATATACTTGTGGGTATAAGGATTGAGTTAAGAGTGATATTATGCTACACTCACAGATCAGAGAGGCTTCCTCTGCTAGCAGATGGGAGTGGGCGCAGGGTGCAGAGCCGATGCTGGCTGTGGAACCAGACATTATGCTGAGAGAGAAGATCAATCACAAGTCTCCGTACAGTCCCTTCCTTGGAGATCAGGGAACCCTGTGTAGAATGTGTTGGTGGTCTATAGGAGCCAGAAGGGCTGGAAGATATCGGAAGAACGTGGCCTACTGGATCAACTAAGCCAGGATCATGGACTCACAGAGACTGAGGCTGCATGGGTCTGTACCGGGCCCTCTACATATATGTTATGGTTGTCACCCTGATGCTTTTCTGGGACTCCTAACAGTGAAAGTGGGTGTATCTCTGACTCTTTGCCTGTCCTTGAGATGCTTTTCCTCGTGTTGGGTTGCCTTGTCCAGCCTTCATAGGAGGGCTTTTATCTTGTGTTTTGTATCTTGTTTTGTCCTGCTTGGCTGGTATCTCTTGGTTTTCTGAACTAAACAGAGAGGGAGTGGATTTGGTTGATAGAGAGGTTTGAGGGGGAGATAGGAGGAATGGAGGGAGGGGATGATTGTGGTCAGAATGTAATGATATATATATATATCCAGTAAGTTACATGGTTTTCCTCCTGTCGAAGGAAAGGTAAATATAGTTGGAAAGTTGTTGGTTGTCAGCAAGACATGTATGCCACTAAGTGCTCCTTTAGGGATGCATTGCTATATTGGTCATAGGTGTCACAGCTAGGAAGGGATTACCTTCCTCCGTTGGCAGCTTTCCTAGAACCTTCTGGTACCATGAAAGTGTCTGGTATCCCAGGGAGCATGTTTCCAAGTCAGATCCAGATCAAATCTTCCAAGTCCTTTGTTCTACATGTTGGTACCTTTGAACGAATTTTAAACAAATTTTACCATTACTTTTTTACTCATGGTTTTCACAATGCAGTCAGAAATAATCCTCAGTATTTTGATTTTATAATATTGCATAAGAGAGTAACACTCTCTCCTTTTTCTTGATAGTCAATGTATGAATGTTATGCTACAAGATAGAGTGTATGTTTTCCTTTATGTGTCTTGCTACAGAAGAGGATAGTGCATTCCTGTTCTACCAATGGAAGTCATTTTCAGTTAATGTGAGCACTGACAGAAAATTGCACTGAAAAAATTAAAAGAAAAAAAAACCAGTCCATTTCAGTGCGTACCTGTTCATCTGAACAATGGGCTTTATACGTTGCTGTTATGAGGATCAATTAGTTATTACTAGGATGGGTTCTGAATGCAGTGTCAAATGGACTTCCAAAAACGAATTGCTAGCTTTTGAAGTTAGCATATGCATAAACAAACCTTTATACCGTTTCTGCTCTATCTGTCATGGGAACTGGTTACAGACTGTGTCCTAGCTGTGGCTTAATAAAAGCAGAGTATTTTGTGCTGTGTTCCAGCTATCACAATTTGAACACTAAACGGTTTGTCATTTTTTATTAACTTTGCTCTTTTTCTCAGTGACACTCTTGAGAAATGGTCTGGAGTTTTATAAATATCTGCAAATGTTATGTAAATTTTGGTCACACATAAAGTAGTAATTTTCTTTTGGACCTGGGTTGAATTTACCTTTAAGTGTATGAGTCACATACATAAAAATAAGTCATAAATATTACTCAGCATGTGCCTCGCCGCTTCCTTTGTCCCCTCTCCCAGTGTTTCATTTGTGACAGTTTGCAAATCGAGTTTCACTAATCCTGGGCTCAGTCTTTATATAGGAAGTGGGTTCAGTGAGCAGGATGACAGTGTCAAAAGAACTGTCTACTAGAGGATCTTTTTAGACACTTCACTCATTGGGAAAAACTGCAAGCTTCCATATTCTTCCAGCGTCTCTGCTCTGACTTTTCAGTCTGGATACAATTGTCAGGGAGACTTTGAAAAACCACATAACCCATCAATATCGCATTTGCCCGAGCTAGATTTTTTGCACCACATCAAAGTATTTTTGTGGCTTTGATATTTCCCCTTCCTTAATTATGTCAGCGCCAGATATGTTGCGCCTAATACCTTTCCCCCGTTATCAGCAGCTCACACTTTATATCTAGAATTTATAAATCTGCTACTGCAAAAAAATATTTCGACTTGTAAGTACGGCAGTGGTTAGCCTAAGAGGAAAACATTTCTTCAAGTTCTGAGGATTATCTTGTCCTGCGCAGCCGTGTAGACGTCTTCTAAAACTTATCTTCACGATAATCAGGCCACTTGCATTGTGAACAAGGGTGAAAAATTGCTAAGATTGAGGTTGGTAGATTAACAAGGTAAACTGAAGCAAAGGTGCACAGGGCTGCACCCGACAGAGATGATTTGTATCGACAGCCTCGATTGTTTCTACGGTATTTTAAGTGCCCTGCGGAATCGATAGGAAGGCAGTGCGACGCTGCACACACTGACAGCGTCCCCATGGGAGTGGCACCCAGGCCTTTGCTGTCGGATGGACGCAGCTACACCAGCATGTCATCACCAAGACTGCCAAATTCGAGTTAGAGGTCATCCGTACAGCTCGATACTCTGCTTTGCGCTGATACTGGGATTTGTTCTAGTACTGCACATTCGATGGGATGCCAATCATGGTCAGGTAAGCTCTAATTTTAACACCATTTACCCATGACCACTGTTTTATAAAGAGAATCTTCACTGAGCTAAAAATAAGTAAAATAAATAAAAATAAAAATAAAACCCGGGCTTCACCTTGTTGCCCTCAGTTACAGCCAGTACTTTCTTGGACGAGCCCACAAAGCTTTAGCTGGTAAAGTGAATACCAGAGTAGAAAAGGTTTTTTTCGTCAAATGCGAATTGGACTATTCCACTGCTTTGCCAAAGGATCAGATGGGTGCCTTTGATTCGCCTTCAGAACAAAAATGAACACCTAAAATTCTGCAGGTCAAAACCTGTGTGGTACTGCTGTTGCACTAATGGAGCTTACTTATGGCCAACCTACGCACGCCTCAAAAAAAAGAAAAAAGTGTATCTAAGGTTAAAGTCATACGGAATACTCAGTGGGAGAGAGGAGACCTCAGTGGGGCCTACAGTACAGGCGGATTTGAGAAACTCAGACGTGTGAACTTAGGGATACCTCTTCTAGTCAAGATCAGCAGCATCTGGGCCAGACCAGAGCATCCCAGAGAAAAGAGTTTATATAAGAACCATAGAAAGGAAGACTCCATTACAAACAAAACAGGAGATTTGTGGAGGTGGATTAACCAAACCAAATATGTAAATGATACAACTAGACAATATTAGGTTTATTTCACTATGCACCCCAGTGTGCTGTAGACATCTTTTATGGTATTTGCTGTACCTTAAATGACCTGGGCAGTGTTTCATGGGTTAGCGTGTCAATGAATCTGTTAGTAACAATAGCTGTGAAGAGGAAACCGAATTGCATCACTTTTATGACTATAGGAACTGATACTACTCATAATGCTGTCAATCTTGGGACTTGGCGTACAAATGTGCTTTGTATAACAACATGACATTCATAAGTCGCCTAACATATGATACACACAGCATATTGTCATTTACAAAGCATAAAAAGCTAAAGTTACAGGTCAGTGGTTGGGAGCTTGGGCTGCTTTCAGACAGTACACAGGTTTGGTTCCAAGCACTTACCGGGCAACTTACAACCATCTGTGCACCCAGGATTCTATACCCGTTCTCTGAACTCCATACACACTATCCACATAGGTGGTACACATACATATGTTCAAAAAATATCCATACACGAGAAATAAAAATAGATATTTAAAATTCAAAATAACAAAAAAATTTCGAAGCATAAGAACAAAAAATAAATTTGAGTAAATTTTTTGGTAAAGACTCAAAACCATTGAATTTGTAGTGTCTTACTTAGTGCTTGATGAATTCATGTTTATTTTTAAAAATGTCAAGTCCCTATTCTTATATGTGAAGAATTGCGACTAGTGTATGAAATGTTGGAAGGTGAACAACTTTTAGAATATTTAAGTAAAATAACCTCCAAGAACTTTCAGAAACAAACAAACAAAACAAAACAAATAAGCAAAAATCCCAGTATTCTTTTTCATCTCTGGTTTCTCCATAATTAAGAGGAGCAATATTTTCTATTTTCCAAATAAAATGACACAATAATTGTCGAGTGATTGTCAGACAGAGTACCATTATTAGTGGTTTTAGTGTACATAATGGCCTCAAGGTTTCAGCCCCTCTTCTGTGCATCAAAATGTGTTATTTTCTGGAACAACAGCAAAACAAAACAAAACAAAACCCACCTGCACAATTACATGTGAAGTTCTGAAGGCATTGCAACACACCGTCAGCTCCTTGACCTCAGCTGCACTCGACAGAGTCTCTGTGCTAGCCATTATACACAGACACAGGCTGCTCATCGCTGGGTCATTGAACGCACGGTGGTGTACTCAGGTTAGGCAATTTGCAATTTCCTTGTTCCTAAATAAAACATGGAGATTTCTGCTGCTGAGGGAAATTTTTGTTTTGAAAATATTATTCTTGGTGCTTAACTTCCTTCCCAGATGTTATCAAAGTACTCGGGATGATAAATACATCGTTCCTGGCCAACAAAAAACGCTCAGTATGATTAAGCATTGTCTACCCTCTAGGGCCTCGACTCCAGGTTATTAAACAATGAAACACAGAATCTCTTGGGTAGAACAAAAATGTGTTCCATGATTCCCATGGAATGGCATCCCCATTGTCCAGCTCTCTATTTTTTTAAAATACAAATTTAGTTCCTCTTACCATAGGATGACATTCGTGGTCAACAGATTCAATTTCCTCTGTAGCTTCAGTTTTAACTTGAAACTCTGCTCAAACATCTGACAGATGCCTGCCCCCAAACACAAAAAGTGCATGAAGAAACACAGACGCCTCTCTGAGAATTCATTACCCTCATTAGGGAAATGGTCTAAAGTCTTAAGTCGTACTGGCTAAGACAGTAAAATCATTTAGGTATGTATCAGCTATAACACAGTGTTATTACATGGTCACTTTCATCTATCAATGTGAAAGGAAAATAAATGTATCACCCACAAAAAAGTAAAAGGTAACAGATTTTACAACCCATTTGGTTTTCGTTTGGGGTCAGTGATTTTGGGGTTTATAAACTATAAGAAATTACCCATTATCAGTAACATTGACGTCCATCTTTTCTCCCTGAGTTTATAGCAGTCATTTCCGGATCATAGATTATGAGATAAAACGGCCATTTTCAGGCATATCCCATTAGATCTTCACCTGACAGATGATGACAGGAACTTAGAGGAAAGAGGTGGGGAAGCATGATGACGCAGGTTCCTAGTCCTCCCTCTCTATTCCTGGCGTCACCCTCATACTACATTGGACTGCAAATGGCAAGTTGTCATTTAATGTCACTGCTATCTTGAGAGTGTTTGCTATAAGAAGTTCAACAATGAGTCTCCTGTTGATAACATTATTACCAGAATACATGAGTATTAATGCTCTTAAGTCCATGAGTTCTGGGAAATGTATACAGTCGTAGATCCTACTGGGGAAGGATTACTCTTATCCTGGAGCTTTGAAGGCCAATTTTAATGGACTTACATTGCAAACATGTGAGGATCCAGCTTTATATATAGTGGAACATTTATTTCCAGGTGTTGTAGATAGTAACGAAAAATCCTTACACACAGAAACAATGCTGCTCCCTTCCTTATGGCTGATGTTTAACTGTAGATCCCACAGAGACAGGAACTGGGAAGGTGTTCTATGGAAAGAGGGATCTCAGAGCTACCTAGTACTTGGCAGAAAAATCTCCAACTAAAATTATTTAGGAGGACAGTAACCTTGCATGGTTTTAGTCAGGCCCTGAAGGGTGTGGAAGCAAAGGCCTTCCTAGAAATGAAGCCTGTGATTCCTTCAATGGGGATCCTGTTCTCAGTTCAGTGGTTTGCTGCTGGCATTCGCCTCTGTGTTTGCTGTATTCTGGCTGTGTCTCTCAGGAGAGATCTACATCCGGCTCCTGTCGGCCTGCACTTCTTAGCTTCATCCATCTTGTCTAATTGGGTGGCTGTATATGAAAGAGCTGAAGGGGCTCGAGACCCCTTATGAACAACAATGCCAAGCAACCAGAGCTTCCAGGGACTAAGCCACTACCTAAAGACTATACATGGACTGACCCTGGACTCTGACCTCATAGGTAGCAATGAATAGCCTAGTAAGAGCACCAGTGGAAGGGGAAGCCCTGGGTCCTGCTAAGACTGAACCCCCAGTGAAGTGAATGTTGGGGGGAGGGTGGTAATGGGGGGAGGATGGGGAGGGGAATACCCATATAGAAGGGGAGGAGGGAGGGGGATGTTTGCCCGGATACCGGGAAAGGGAATAACATCTGAAATGTATATAAGAAATACTCAATAAAGATGGAGAAAAAAAGGATGGAAAAGAAAAAGAAGAAATGAAGCCTGTACGGTTTCTTTTTTAAAAAATAATTTTATTTTTCTTGGATGTTTTATGTATTTACACTTCAAATGTTAGTCCCTTTCCCTTCTCTCCCATCCCCTCTCCCTCCTCTTCCTGCTTCTGTGAAGATGCTCCCACTCCCATTCACCCGCTCCAACCTCAATGCCCTGGCATTACCCTACACTGGGGAAATAAGCCTTCATAGGACCAAGGGCTTTTCCTCTCACTGATGCTGGACAGTGCCAACTTATGCCGCACATGTAGCTGGAGTCATGGGTTCCTCCATGTGGACTCATGGTTAGTGATTTAGTCCCTGGGAGCACTGGTGGGCTCTGGTGGCTTGACATTTTTCTTCCTATGGGGCTGCAAGCTCCTTCAGCTCCTTCAGTCTTTTCTCTAATAACTCTACTGGGGTCTCTGTTCAATCGAATGGTTAGCTGCAATCTTCATCTGTATCAATAGGGCTTTGTCAGAGCCTCTCAAAGGACAACAATATCAGGCTCCTGTCAGCAAGCACTTCTTGGCATCAGCAATAGTGACTGGGCTTGGTGGCAGCATATGGAATGGATCCCCAGGTGAAGTGTCTCTGGATGACCTTTTCTTCAATACATGCTGCACTCTTTGTCCCTGTATTTCCTCCCATAAATATTTGGTTCTCCCTTCTAGGAAGGAATGAAACATTCACATTTGGGTCTTCCTTTTTCTTGAGCTTCATATGATCTATGAATTTTTTTGTTGGTATTCCAAGCTTTTAGACTAATATCCACTTATTAGTGAGTGAATAACATTTGTTTTCTTTTGTGACTGACTTACCTCACTCAGAATGATATTTTCCAGTTCCATCCATTTGCCCAAGAATTTCATGTCGTCATTGTTTTTAATAGCTGAGTAATACTCCATTGTGTAGATGTACCACATCTTCTGTATCCATTCCTCTGTTGAAGGGCATCTGGGTTTTTTCTAGCTTCCAGGTGTTATAAATAAGGCTGCTATGAACACAGTGGAGCACGTGTCCTTGTTATAAGTTGGAGCATCTTTTGGGTGTATGCTCAGGAATGATATAGCTGGATCCTCAGGTAGTACTATGTCCACTTTTCTGAGGACCCTCCACACTGATTTCCAGAGTGGTTGTACCAGCTTGCCATCCCACCATCAATAGAGGAGGGTTCTTATTTCTCCACATCTTCACCAGCATCTACTATCACCTGAGTTTTTGATCTTAGTCATTCTGAGGTGGTATCTCAGGGTTGTTTTGATTTGCATTTCCCTGATGACTAAGGATATTGAACATTTCTTTAGGTGCTTCTCAGCCATTTGGCATTCCTCAATTGAGAATTCCTTGTTTGGCTCTGGACCCCATTTGATTCTCTGGAGTCTAACTTCTTGAGTTCTTTGTATGTATTAGATATTATGACCCTAAAAGAGAACTTCAAACCAATTTTGCTCATGGATATCAATGCAAAAATACTCAATTCTCGCAAAACAAATCCATGAACACATCAAAATGATCATTCCCCATGATCAAGTAGGTTTCATCCCGGGGAAGCAAGGATGGTTCGATATATGGAAATCCATCAATGTAAACCACTATATAACCAAACTCAAGGATAAAAATCACATGATCACTTCATTAGATGCTGAGAGAGCATTTGACAAAATTCAATATCCCTTCAGGATAAAAGTTTTGGAAAGATCAGGAATTCAGAGCCCATACCTAAACATAGTAAAAGCCATATACAGCAAACCAGTTGCTAACATTAAACTAAATGGAGAGAAACTTGAAGCAATCCTGCTAAAATCAGGGACTACACAAGACTGCCCACTGTCTCTCTACCTATTCAATATAGTACTTGAATTACTAGCCAGAGCAATCAGACAATAAAAGGAGGTCAAAGGGATACAAATTGGAAAGGAAGAGGTCAAAATATCAGTACTTGCTGATGATATGATGGTATACTTAAGTCACCCCAAAAATTCTACCAAAGAACTCCTACAGCTGATAAACAACTTCAGCACAGTTGGATATAAAATTAACCCAAACAATTCAGTAGCCTTCCTCTACTCAAAGGATAAACAGGCTGAGAAAGAAACTAATGAAATGACACCCTTCACAATAGCCACAAATAATATTAAATACCAAGCAAGTGAGAGATCTGTATGACAAGAATTTCAAGTCTGGAAGAAAGAAATCTAAGAAGATCTCAGAAGATGGAAAGATCTCCCATGCTCATGGGTTGGTAGGACTAATATAGTAAAAATGTCCATCTTGCCCAAAGCAATCTACAGATTCAATGCAATCCCCATCAAAATTCCAACTCAATTCTTCATAGAATTAGAAAGAGCAATTTGCAGATTCATATGGAAAAGCAAAAAACCCAGGATAGTGAAAACTATTTTCAACAATAAAAGAACTTCTGAGAGAATCACTATCCCTGAACTCAAGCAGTATTACAGAGCAATAGTGGTAAAAACTGCCTGGTTTTGGTACAGAGACAGGCAGATAAATCAGTGGACTAGAATTGGAGACCCAGAAATGAACCCATAGGTGTATGGTCACTTGATCTTTGACAAAGGAGCTAAAACCATTTAATGGAAAAAAGACAGAATTTTCAACAAATGGTGCTGGTTCAACTGGAGGTCAGCATGTAGAAGAATCCAAATCGACCCATTCTTATCTCCTTTTACAAAGCTCAAGTCCAAGTGGATCAAAGACCTCCACCTAAAACCATAAACACTGAAACTAATAGAAGACAACATGGGGAAGAGCTCAAACACCAAGGCACAGGGGAAATTTCCCTGAATAGAACACTAATAGATTGTGCTCTAAGATCAACAATCAACAAATGGGACCTCATAAAATTTCAAAGCTTCTGTAAGGCAAAGGACACTTTCAATAGGACAAAACGGCAACCCACAGATTAGGAAAAGGTGTTTATCAAGCCTATATGCTTTCAATTGTACAGAAGAAGAAATGAAAAATTGGGGGAATAAAAACAAAACCAAACATCTTTCCTGACATGGGACCTTATATGATAAACCACAGTGGAACAGACCCTGAAGTGGGACAAGACCGCCTGCTTAGCTGCATGGTGAACGGATTTTACTACTCCTGTCGAAAGGAAGGAAATACGTTTATTATTGAATACCCATAATGCTTGCATTTGCGTGCAACAGTGCAGAAAGCCTTCTCATTGTGACGTATGCATTTACTTGCTTATTGTAGATCGTACTGACTTCATATTTTTCCCTAAACTCAAGATTCTCCTCCATGATTTCATGCTTGGTCCTCAAAAAGGTCACAGAGGCGGTGTTTGCGGACTACCGGGTTTACAATGTTCGTTTACAATCCTTATGTGTAAAGAATAGTTCTGGATGTTCCCCTTTAAGACCATCCCTAAAAGGACACATACCCAGTTGTTCTTGCAGGGCAGAACCTGAGGATCATGTCACGTTCTAATGAAGCCTGATCTACAGAATGTATTCCAAGGCATCCCAGGCTACAAGGGAGACCCTAGCCCCAAAGAAAACTGCAGGAAACAAAATTTAAAAAGCAAAAAATACCCTACCCCAAAAACCCAAAAACAATCATCACAACAACAACAAAAACAGCAACAAAAATCAAGTGTCCGCTGTGTATGTTTTATAGCATATGACATGCATTTTCATCAAACCATGAGCAGAGTAGAGAAAAGGTACCCACAAGGACTTGTCTTGACAGATTGAAGTATAAACATCAAACACCGTCCCTATCACCAACCTCAGCATCCGCATAGATCCTTCTAGTGGAGTTAAAAGAGGGCACAATGGCAGTCCTCAGCAAAGCACAAAGAATCTAGTTGAACATAGGTCTGCCTTTCTCTTCTTAGTCATCAAGCAAGTTTCTAGCCATAGGATGGACACAGAAGATGGTGTACAAGGGCCTTCAACACTCATCTCTTCAACCAAAATATAAATGTCTAATCTATAGTAATTTCAGATTATATATTATATCTGCCTTAATTGAAATAAGTGTGAGCAACCAGAGCTCAGCAGAGGCATTTTGCACAGTCTTATTTTCAGGGGTATAGGTAATAATAAATTTAGTCTATATTTGTCAGGCAGCAGCATAAACCCTTTTCCCATTAAGATATGACCAGAGCTGAAACCTCCAGTCTGCAACTCTATTGTGAAGCTTAACATTTGAAACCTTATTGTTTTGTGAACAAGAAAAAACACGAGAAAAGGAGATGATAAAAGCTCCAGGAGGGTCCCTGACACACTGTCCATCAGCCCCATTCACACAGCCACAAGGCCAGTCCACCAATGCTACTCAGGCCCACACTTCCCAAAAAAGAGACCATGTGTATCTGAGCTGCCAGTGAATTTACTAATAGTAGAACAAAAGCCCAATAAACCCAACCACTTCATTTTCTCTTTGGGTTAAATGGGTGGTGTTGTCAACATGATAAGTGTACCTTGTTCCATGGCATATTTTCTATCTGGGATCATTCATTGATTGAATTGACTAGTCATCTTTAATGTGAAGTGACTGCAGAATTGAATAATTAAAACTCTTCAGATGTGTTTCCCCCATAACATTGAACTACTGACCACAAAAGAGTGCTTTGTAACTTTCACCAGAACTTGCTGGCTTATCACTAATCCAACATGCAACCATTAAAAACATTCTATTTAAATACAAAGATACAAACATTAAAAACATTGTATTTAAATACAAAGATACAACCAGTGAAAACATTGTATTTAACACATCCTCCAAGGAGAAGAATGAACTGTCTCCTTGCCTCCTTTGTCTGTGTTTTACTGCAACAACCAACCTGTTAAATGCTTTGCTTAGTTTTTATCTCTGCTACTTAACTAAGGGAAAGGAAACAAAGACATTTTAAAAACTGCCTCTTACCTTGTGCGATTAGAAGAACGAAAACCAGATCATTTGGACATTTCTCTACAGTGTTCATCAGAATGAACATTGTCATTAATAGGGCAGACTTCTTTGGCACGTGCCCTGGTACTTATTCCCACATTTGCATATACTGTGTAAACTGTCCTTGGAAGCCCTTCCCAAGCTGGAGTAGTGGCTCATTAAGGTTCTCTAAGGGTCTTAATTTTTCCAGACTCTTTCACTGTAGCCTAGATGATTATATACTCCATTGCTCTGGGCAGTGGTCTTCATGGAATATTGAAGTTATTTGGATGAAATGCATGATCAGTGTTTAATAAGTATATAGACATCACAAGTTTTAACAGCAAAACCTTTCCCTATATACTGTCAATACACGATGGCAGCTTTATTCCTATATGATAAACAAATCTAGAGTTTTATATTATTACGATTATGAAGAAAACAAAACTTAAATAAGGTTTGGATCAGTTTTTTTTTTAAAGAAAATTTCAAACATACAAATGTCGAAACAGTAGAATGCATAAAATCCACACTTCCATATTCTGATTTTTTTTGACTCCATGCTTAAACCATCACAACTGCTACAGCAGAATTGTAAGGTTTTCTTTTAATATAAAATTTAGTACTTCCACGCTTTCCTGATAAGATATAATAAGAAAGAATAATCACTAAGTGGTTTATTGTTCTAGATGAATTGCTGTTGGTTGCTGTGTGATACAGAGATATCTTAACTTTGCCTCAGCTTGCCCTTGGGTCTTGCTCATGTGTGTGGCTAATGTACCAAAAGTTTTAGCCCTTTGATTTGGAGCTTCATTTCTGGAGACTTACTTTTTTCATAAAAATTAATAAAAGTGCATGATTAAAAACAATATGGTACAAAAACATTATGTAAATTCTCAAGTATGTAAAATCAAATTCCCACTAAAACTAGCATTTCAATATTTTTTTTAGAAAAGGTCACATGTGGTTTCATATGAACCAGACTTGACAAGCATCTAAAAATATAATGAGTAAAATCTGGCCTAACTTCCAAAACATCTTAACAAGAGAATCTCTCTCTGGAAAGCACTCATACTTCAAAAAATTCATGGTCTCTGTCTCCAAACTTTCTATTGGTGATCTAATGCTGACAAAGCCCTTCAGTAGTAAAAGCCATTTCTGCATTTCCAATGGTGTTTCATCACTGAGCACTTGAGAATGAGAAGTGATAGGCCATCCCCAACAAATAGTGTGGCTCTGGACAGCCGTGAGCCACGCGGGGTACCTAGGGAAAGCAACAGGCCATGGGTGTTTTCAGTAGTTTCAGGCCTCATCCTAACATTCAGTTTGGGTCGTTAACAAAGAGACCAGTACAGAGAACCAGAGTTCAGTTCCCAGCACTCAGGGCTGGTAGCTCATAACCTTTGAGCCCGTATCTTCAGCTCAAAGGGTTCTGACATTCTCTTCTGGCCTCTGCAGTTAGCTAATTGCAGGTCACAGATACGCACTGACCCAGGAATCAAGCCACAGTAGCTGGAAGCATCTCATTATGTCCTTCTCTTTGGGATACAGGTAGTAAAGCTGCCATCACCTGGACGTGCTCTGGACACAGTCACATATGGGAAACCAGGCTAGCATGTAGTCTATACAGCAGCTCCTGAGACTGCTGCTTCAAGTGATGTCATTCCAAGTAGCTGCCCTGGTTATGCCTAAATCCAATGAGAAGTAAAAGATGGAGACAGATACTCTGGCTGAAATAGTAATATCACCATGTGATTTTAGAATCTGTTTGGGGGTGTAAATTCTAACAGGCACATTTCTTCATTAAATGCAATCAGCAAACTTCACTTCTAAAATCGTCTTAGTTTTCGTTTTCACAAATACAGACCAGACAGGTGACTGCATAGGACCGATGCATTGTTTTTTAATTGTTGTTTCAACCTCTGCATAATTTCTCCTTTTTTCCTAACTTGTGTGACCCACGTTTGTGCAGCCCACAGTAGAATAACAGTATTTGTTGTTTTGTTTACTTAAATATCACTATAAATATGAAGTCTGAATAAGCCATCATGAGAGTGGAGAAGGAACTTTGTGTCTGCGCTTAATGAAATAGCTTCCCACTTGATTATGGCAGGTTGGGGTATAGAAAAACCACAGTTTTCTCAGCCGTCTGCAGCCATAAATCTCCCACTGCTCTTCTTTCCAGCCGAGGACCTCTTCTCCTCTATTCCCCCTGAATACATTGTTATAGCTAGACTGCCTGCTATTAAGGAGTGCGGGTACCGTCCTTCTATAAGGACCTGTTCATAGGCAGTGGAATAAAGTGATTGCATTTTTTCAAGCACTTTAGAGCTGTAAGCTAGATGTTTTGGGTAAATAACCTGCATGTCCTAGGTGGTCATTGTGGAGAGACTTTATGTATCTTCCTCGGGGATTCTCTAAGCCAACCAAAAATGTAAGGCTTTCAGTTTTCAAGATCAATTCAGTTTCGTAGTTGACATAGTTTCAGAAAGCAAATGAACAACAAAAAAAAAAAAACAAAAAACAAAAAACATTTTGAGTCATACTATGCCAACGGCTCCATATTTCCTCTGCAATATTTGCTAAAAGATATTTTCGACTACTGTTAATTGTCCATTTGTCAGAATCCAGACTCACCTAGGAGACAAGTGTCTGCTCATGTGTGAAGGTGTTCCTGGTTATCTGATGCAGGAGCTCCACCTTGTCTGTGGGTTGGTCTCTCTCCTGAGCACGCCTGAACTGCATAAGCTGAAGAGATGATGCTAGGCCCTGGGATTAGGACAATCTGGCTCTCTTTTCCTGGTAGTGAGAGAGAAAGGAGCAGAGGCTTCGTGCTCCTGCACTTTGGTCTCCTGCATGCTGGGCTGTGAACCACAGTCCACTTTACCTACTTCAAGGTGCTTTTGTTGGAATATTTTATCACAGCAACAGGAAAAGAGACTAAGAAACAATCTAGTAAATTTTAGCATTATCGCAAAGATTAACTTTACAATATAGAAAAGAATGTCGCAGTGTTCTCTCCGCCCATAAGGAGCTAACAACTGTGATATTTTGGTCTACAATAATCCATGAACATTTCAAAAAAATAAAATAAGAAGCAGTTACCATATTCTAAAATGTAGCAGTGACATGACTGTTCTGCCTTGACAATGTGCTGTAACAATTTAACTTTCCCACCCACCCCCTGCTTCCACACCAGGATTGCTTCTAGGGGTTAGCTCTTAAAGATAGTGCTGTCTTGATATCCCCGTGTATATCCTTTTATGTTCAAAACCATTTTCTTTTAAAGATAAACTTCTGGAGCAGAAGATATATATAATTTTAAGCTTTTCGAACATAATCCAAAATTATTCTACAAAAGGCTTACTAATGCATACTGTCGGCAGCAGTGTATATTTCAAAGTAAGTCGTACTCTCCAAGAATTTTGTTGATTTAAAAGCAGAGAATGTTTGTTGTAAGTTTTAGAATTTTAATTTCGTAATTATCTGAGTTTAAACCATTTATCTCTCAGTTTTTGTTTGTTTGTTGTTTTGGTTTGGGTTTTTGGTTAGTTGTTGCTGTTGCTGTTGTTGTTGGTGGTGGTGGTGATGGTGGTGGTGTTGGTGTTGGTGGTGGTGATGTTGGTGGTGGTGTTGGTGGTGGTGGTGATGGTGGTGGTGGTGTTGGTGGTGGTGGTGATGGTGGTGGTGTTGGTGGTGGTGGTGATGGTGGTGGTAGTAGTGTTGTTGGTGGTGGTGGTAGTGGTGGTGTTGGTGGTGTTGTTGTTGTTGCTGTTGTTGTTGCTGTTGTTGTTGTTGGTGGTGGTAGTGATGGTGGTGGTGGTGGTAGTGATTGTGGTGGTGCTGTTGTTGCTATTGTTGTTGCTGTTGTTGCTGGTGGTGGTGGTAGTGATGGTGGTGATGGTGGTGCTGTTGTTGTTGTTGGTGATGGTGTTGTTGTTGGTGGTGGTGGTGGTGGTGGTGGTGCTGTTGTTGCTATTGTTGTTGGTGGTGTTTTGTTTTTAACTCTGATATTTCTTTCAGGATGAGTTGCCAGTTGCCAGCTTCTAGTTGAAGCCCCTTTCTCTTCTGGATTTTTCCAGAGAGCCCTTTAACAGAACGTTCTGTACAAACCACAGATTTTTTTTTTTCTCTCAATGCATAGTTTTGGCTTCCAGTATAGAAGCTGATTAATATTGAGGAAATCACAGCTGCAATCCTGAGTTTATTTTATTTAATCTCCTCTTTTTAATGATAGCCTGACTGGAACATTTGGAACCAGGTGTTGTTGTTTTAGATGCAAGCTGAAAATACCATGCAGGCCTTAGGGCACATCATGAACCTCCCCGAGGGCTACTTTTTCTTTAAAGACTTCAGGATGATGTTCATCCTGTGGTCATTATGTATACAGTACCCGGTGTAAGATATAAGACTGAACACTAGAACGTTTGTCCACGGTCTGTACTACTGCACGTATTAAATACAGTGACAGTGACCTCCAGGAAGGCGAGAGTATCTTAACCACACTAAACCAAGGACCCGCTTTGCCTCCTATGACAGGGAGTTTCTGATAAGTAGAGGCTTAAGAGATGACTCGGGATAAGAACATGCACTATGCCAATAGAGAACATCTCTTCCGACTGAAAACACAATGCAAGGACCAAAGGCCTAGCTCAGCAGCTAAGCATGCACGCGGCCCTGCAGACACCCTTGGTTCTGGTCCCAGCACCCACATGGTGGCTCACAGTCATCTGGAACTCCGTTTCACCACTCCAGTTCACCTTCTTCTGACCTCCTTGAGCAACAGAAACATGCTGCCATGGAGAGAGTAGACAAAAGGTTCAGACAGACCTATTAAATAAATCAAAAAAAAAAAAAGTAAAGCAACTCTTTAAAATAAAACAAATGGGGCTGGGGATTTAGCTCAGTGGTAGAGCACTTACCTAGGAAGCGCAAGGCCCTGGGTTCAGTCCCCAGCTCCGAAAAAAAGAACCAAAAAAAAAATAAATAAATAAATAAAATAAAACAAATAATAGAGCAGATTTTAAATAAATGATAAGGCAAGTTGTCCTCTGACCTCTACATGTGGGACCTAGAATGATTACACATGTATAGACAATCATACATACATACACAAAGCCAATAAATAGTACACACACACACACACACACACAGACACAGACACAGACACACACACACACACACACACACACACACACACACACACACACACACACGATGAATTCATGGGGAAATGTAAAGCTGTTTGAACCTTGAGAAGAGTCTTCCATGAAACCGGAATCTCACTTATGAAGAACTAAGGTGCTCAGGGGTAAGAGAAAGATGTGTGAGACATGACTCGGCGATACGGTTTTGATTCTTATCATATGCTGGGAAACAAATATGACTCATCTGCAATAGCAACATGCACTGCTAACTGCTGAGCCATCTCCCCGACCCGAGATATACACAATCAGAAGTATATTTTTCAAGTTTGGAATTGGTGAATAAGCCTGTTGTTCATTTTTGCCTCTCAAATAGTAAAATATTTCATATCGCAACGTTTTGCATAATGGGTTTCATATTATTTTGAAGCAGATTCTGTAACTTTCTGCCATCCTGGGGGATTGAATGTGTTCAATAAAAGTCCAAGAGTTTTTACCGTTGTCCTAAGAAATATACAGAATGTTGGAAGGGTGGAGGAGTCACAATGGCGTCAATAGTACTCATCTTTCGTGGATCTTAAACCTTTGTTGAGAAAGCATGCACCAGGAAGTGGAAGTTATTGGCTATTTTAGATAATTGGAGCCCAATTGAATGGATTCTAATGGGAACCAAAATTGAAAGATTTCTTAAGTTGTTTCTGTAAGATGAACAGAGAATTAATCAAGTGTATGTTAATGAACTTGAGGTAGCTCAGATGAATTAATATTCCTTATGATGACATTATCTTTCCTTTCTCTCAATGTCCATCCTTGAACAGCAAGTGACCGTGAAATAGGAAATGTTTGTCTGCTGTAGCTTTCGGCACAGTAAGAGTCTTACAGTAAAAGAAAAGAAAAACAAAACAACATGGAAACACAGAAATAAATACAAAGTGTAAAACAAGAACACACCAAAAGAGAGTAGAGCTCATTTGTATAGTGCCACAGGGGATGGAAATAGCTGTCACAGGGGCTTTGGGAAGGGAGGAGCTGGGTTCCAGTTAAGTGCAGTGGAAAAGTCCTGAGTTACTGTTGTGACACTGTACAAAGTACTTCTGGAAATGATGCTCAGACTGGAAGAGCAAACAGGAAATAGCTTGCTTTATTAAGTGAACAGTGTTTCCCAACAGAAAAAGGAGTCCTCTGATATGAAAATTGTACTCTGCCTTTTCTGTTTGCTTTGATTTAGAGGCAGGGACTTGGTACCTTAACCAAAGCTGTTCATGAAGGACCTGCCTTAGTCTCAATAGATTCCTATGATTCAGATGAGGGGAATTTGTTATAAATTATATATATGTATATATGTATATATATGTATATATGTATATATGTATATATGTATATATGTGTGTGTGTGAGTGTGTGTGTGTGTGTGTGTGTGTGTGTGTGTGTGTACAATTGCAAAGCCACACCTGAGTGGAGACTAAAACAAAGAAGCACTTTCAGTGGGAATGTTAGATGTTCTTTACTGGATTTCATATCAAAACATGTAAAGTTAAAAATCTGTAGCAGTCAGGGCTTTATATACCCACTATTTATAAACAATTTACATTGTTTTTCATTATAAGAAACCAAATCTGCCACATATGTGCCGTACGGTACTAACTTGAAGAAGGGATGGAAACACAGTCCTTTCCTTTACTAAAGCCCTTTGGTTTGGTTCTATGAAGCGTGAGAACACCGATTTCATCAAGACCCAGTCTCAAGTTGACCCCTGAAGGAGACAAACTTATTTAGGCTCTATCAGTGATGTCAGTGTTTTACAGTCACATGCAAGACAACATGAAGGATGCATTCTCCAGTGAGGCGAAGGCGAAGAAAATGGCAGCTAACTGACTTGACTTATTTTTTGAGGAACTAGAAAGCAAGACCAATCAAAACTTTGGAACCATTTTGCTTTCATACCTATCCTTCAATTATGAAAAATTTTAAAATGCATAGAAATACATAGAAAGTAAAAAAAAAGAAAACAAAGAATGCATTGTAAAAACCATTGCCTAGCATTAGCCCCATAAACTGTTAATATCGTCTGATTATTTTTAAAAACTTTTTATCTATTCTTTGAAAACTCCATGCATATATATGTCTCTTGATTATAGCCATTCTTCATATTTCTATACCCCATAAAATTTCCTTCCCAACTTTATATTCTCTTTTTATTATCTTATTAACCAACTGAGTTCAATTAGTAACGTCGGTAGGCATTGGCATGGGCATGAGGCCATCCCACACACGTAGAAAAGGTAACTGTCCCTCCCCCAGCAATCATCAACTGCCCATAGCTCTTCAGCTAGGGCTAAGGCATAAGACTCCTCTCCACAGTCCATGGTGACATTTTTAACAGGCTTAAATTTGTACGGATGTTGTGTATGTAACCACAGGTACTATGAGTTCATGCATCTGCAGCTTTAGCTCTGTCAGATACAAAGGACATTGCAAACCATGCCTTTCCACGATGCTCCCTGAACATGGGAGAGTAGGGATCTTGAAACTGCTCAACCTATAGGTTGCACTCATGGTCACATATTTCCCACACTTTGATCAATGAATCTTTAAATTAACCACTACTGATTGCAATAAATTCCTGAGATCAAGACTGGGAATAGCACACACTCCCTTATGTATATAAATTTAAATATTTAGGAGACAGCTTTACAGCATGACCACTCAGCACACACACACACACACACACACACACACACACACACACACACACACACAAATACAAATGAAAGCCCTGACATCTTGAGCAATGGTGTCTTGTCACCTAGTTACGGTGCCCCCGTTATTTTAACACCCGTACTTCACCCCACCTCATATTCCACCCTACTGCTTTTGGTTATCTAAGAATTTAAAATGTCTTAAGGCAAAAGCAATGTTAATTATTTACAGTGGGATATTATTATGTAAGAAATAATAGATATCTTCTTTGTGGATAATTTTAGTTCAATTTGATTTGATAGCAATTGGAATAAAAATACCTATTGACTTGCTTGTTTTGATTCTGGCAAAACTTAAAAATTCTATAAAATATTCAGGGTAGTCCTGAGATGAGAAAGTTGGAGAACTTTCCTACAGTTTGAATCCTTCTGAACATCAAGTAAACATCTCTTAAACATCAAGTAAATATCTCTTGAACATCAAGTAAATATCCTTTGGACTTAATTATTCTGTGGATTCCCTTTCTCATCTGGAAACTGACTAGAAGAAGATTGTCCCCCAAACAAGTCTTTATCCTCACAGAGTTTATATTTTATATTTCCTGTACAAAAAAAAGTTTTTTAGGCTTTACCCTTCATCCAGAAACCTCCCTACTCCCCAAGGAGCAGTTAAAATTTTCATCCCGCTGTTAGAAACAACCTATACTGACTGTGCCAGGCTCTGCTTTTGGCATTAAAGACACAGAACTGAGCAAAATTGATTCAAATTAGCATTCTTGTGAGGTGACATGCAAGGAAAAAATAAATTATTGAAATATGCTATGGTAAGCAGTATGCTGCATGCTAATAACTACTAAAGAAAAAAAAAGACAAATATAGAACTATTAGATATATGTGCCAGGGATGGAGTGGTCTAGAAGTAAGAATAAAGACAGGATGGAAGCTAGATGGGCCGTCAGAAACATGCTGAGTGTGGAAAGAAATTCGAAAAGTTAGCCACACAGAAGCTTGGGTGAAAGGCACTTCAGGTGGAGAGGATTTTAAATGAAAAGTTAGGTCTGCCTGCTGTTTTAAAGAGTAGTGGGAGGAGTCTGCCTGCTGATTTAAAGAGTAGTGGGAGGAGTCTGCCTTCTGTTTTAAAGGGAAGTGGGAGGAGTCTGCCTTCTCTTTTAAAGGGAAGAGGGAGGAGTCTGCCTGCTATTTTAAAGGGAAGTAGGAGGAGTCTGCCTTCTGTTTTAACGGGAAGTGGGAGGAGTCTGCCTGTTGTTTTAAAGAGTAGTGGGAGGAGTCTGCCTTCTGTTTTAACTGGAAGTGGGAGAAGTTGGTCTGCTGTTTTAAAGAGTAGTGGGAGGAGTCTGCCTGCTATTTTAAAGGGAAGTGGGAGGAGTCTGCCTTCTGTTTTAAAGGGAAGTGGGAGGAATCTGCCTGCTGTTTTAAAGGGAACTGGGAAGAGTCGGTCTGCTAGTTTAAAAGGAAGTGGGAGGAGTCGGCCTGTTGTTTTTAAAGGAAAGTGGGAGGAGTCTGCCTGCTGTTTTAAAGGGAAGTGGGCGGAGTCGGCCTGTTATTTTAAAGGGAAGTGGGCGGAGTCGGTCTGCTGTTTTAAAGGGAAATGGGAGGGGTTTGCCTCCTGTTTCAGAGAGAAACGGGATGAGCTTTGAGGCTAGTCCTGTGAAGAGCCCAGAGTACTGCTCTGAGGAGTATGGGTTGGAAGTAGTTCTCAAGTTGTGAAGGGTTTCATAAGTCATGTTGTGATATTGATGTTTTATTCTGAATAAGTCAGGAACTTTAAGGGTTTAAAACGACTAATAAACATCAGACTTGTAGTTTAACAAATCCACCTATCTGGCTGAGAAGAAAGGCAGAAACAGATCACTTACGTGATATCCATGACTCTGAATAACTATGGTCATGGCTTAGACCTGCATATTGGCAGTGGGTCAAAGGGAATTCTAAAGCTACGATTGCAGTAGAGACTGAGAGACAGAGGCAGCAAGGGTGATGTGATGGTTAATATTAATTACAAAGTCGATAGGATTTATAATCACCACTGAAGGAAATCTCTGGGTATGTCTGTGAGGAATTATCTAAATTGTTTTATTTAAGGTTGAACAAAAACTAACTTAAATGTTCGTGTATCATTCCATGGGACTGAACAGAAAGGGAAAAGCAAACTGACCACGAGTATTCATCTCTCTTTGCTTCCTGATTGGGCGTGCAATGTCACCAGCTGACTCCTGTTCCTTCTGTCCTGACTTCGGCAACCAAACAGCAAATCAATCAAAATAACTTTCAATCAAAATAACTTTCTGCCTTAAGTTGCTTTCCTCCGGTATTTTGTCAGAACACTGCCATACAAGTTAGGAAATAAAGACAATTTCGTAGTTTTTCTATGAGGTCCTTAAAAGTAGCCACGGGGGATGTTGTTGGGAATGACAGTGCTAGGTAACCCCTCTCTGCCCAGTAAACACTACTTGTCTCTCTCATCTGACCTGATGATCTATCTCTTCAGTTCACCAGTCTGTCTCTTCCACACTTTGAGCATGGTGTTGTTAGGTGGATGAGATCTCCTCAGGAAAGTAACCATGCAGAATTTAGCAAAAGCAGCAAAAGGATCCCTTCCTCTTTGCCATTGTGTGGCTATAGGTATTGTGTGGCTCTTTGGGTTCTCTGAAACTACCTATAGTGTTAACATTGAAAGAAATCCTAAGGGGTAGCTTATCTTCCTTTCTGCTGATGCACAGGAACACTTAGCTCAAATGAAATTAAGTGACTGCTGTAAAGAACAGGAAAGAAGAATAAAGTATGGCTTTTGAAAGAGGAAGGAGTAAGATACAGACACGAGAGGAGCAATTATGTGAGTAAATGATATACTTTTAAATCTTAAAAAAGAAAACCAATTACAGACTACAAAAAGGAGGTTGTAAACATACCCCGAGAGATCCGTAAGTGGGACAGAGGCAGCATCTTTGACATGCTGGCAAAACAGACACGTCGTCTTCCATAGCTTTTAACGGCTCTTCAATCCTATGACTGTCTAAAATTGTAAATATTAAAGAACACTTACACAACTTTTCACTGCTGTGACATTCAAAAAAAAACACAAAAGAAATGGTTTCTAAAATAAAATGATTTCATATCAATTTTGTCTATAAATTCAGAGTTGCATAAACCTAATTGACTTTTAAATAAACTAAGTTAGAGGAGAAAAAGAAAAGCATTCTGCTGTTGTAAATTTTTACCTCATTCGAAGATGTAAAGTTTCACTTTGCTTCCATTCGAAAGCATCTCCTAATAACAGAGTTCTGTGAGGATAATTTTATTTAGTTTGATTTCCTGCACATTTTATATTAATGAGCACAAATATGAGTGAGTGTAATTAGAAGGCAAGAAACAACTTTTTCCTCTAACAGCTTTTATAAATTAAAATACCTTTTTAATGTTTGTATTTGTGGGTGTGTGGGGGGGAGGGAAGGAAGAGGGGGAGGGGAGAGGGAGGGAGAGGGGGAGGGGGAGAGAGAGGGAGGGGGAGGGAGGGAGAGGGGGAGGGGAGGGGGAGGGAGGGAGAGGGGGAGGGGGAGAGAGGGAGGGAGAGGGAGGGGGAGAGAAAGGAGGGAAAGGGAGAGGGAGAGGGAGAGGGGGAGGGAGGGAGGGAGAGAGATGGAGACAGAGACAGAGACAGAGAGAGAGATGCGCGACGTGTGGGTGAGCGCAGACGAGCACAGGTACACATCTGTATGAGTGTCAGTCTTCACCTTTCATCTTATTTGAAGCAAGAACTCTTGCTCACATGCTGTATACCAGGTCAGCTACCAAGGCAGTCAGCTTCTGGGCATTCCATTCTGCTATGTATGTTGCCACAACAGGGCTGTAGTTGCAGACGCATGTGGCTTCACATGGGCTCTGCTAATCCAAACTCAGGTCTTCACACTTGAGTGGCCAGCACCTCACACACTTGGCTGTTCTCCTTGCCCAACCTTCCTATATTTAGCATGGAAGCCTGTAGAACATTTAGAATGATGCAAAATGATGATGATGATGATGATGATGGTGGTGGTGATGGTGATGGTGGTGATGGTGATGGTGATGGTGATGGTGGTGATGATGATGATTTTTATGTACTTCATGATTAAGTGTTAAATAAAAGAAAGGGAAAATGTGAAAAAAGCTAGTCTTGCTTGCTCCGTTAATCAATTGCTATGTCTCTCAAAGCTCTCAGACATACTGCACTAATAACCGTGCCAAAATCATGGCCACTTTCTTTTTCCACGATGAGAAAACATTAGCTTTCTAGACTCAATCAAAGGATGGGTATTTCTCTATTTTAAAAATAAAGTCTGTTTCTCTGTGCTTGACATTTAGAAGAAACAGGCCACATCCTGTGTGTTAGAAAAGGTATATGCTTCCCCTCATTTCGTAAAAATTATCCCACTACAGTAGTTACAGCTGTTTTGCAAATTAACAACCCAAAGAGGTGTTTCCGTGGAGATTTTTCTCTCTAAAACCCTGGAATGGGAACTCTGTGCAGAGGGGTGTGGCTGACTGGGGAAGAAGTGTCCTGTAGCTGTGAGCTGGCTGGTGATACCTTGTGGATTTGCCTGTTGTAAAACTCCACTTCACTGGATGTCAGTGGAGAGAAATCCACAGGGCCAAAACTCTGAGCTTCCGCGCAGTAGAAACTCCCTCCCCACAAACGCTGTAAGCCAATTGAAAACGATCTGTTTCTAAAACAGCACTGTAAATGAAGGCTATCAAGACGCAGTTACAATTACGTTCCTTCTCATCTGAGAATATACGCACCGTCCAAGTGGCACGTTGAGCCGTCTCCAAGACCTCTGAAAATAAAACCCATGAGGCTCGGTACCAGGGAACAGTCTGAGGAAGTCCTTGTGTTACAGGCTACCTCAGGACACCCTTAGGTTTCATCCTAATACCAGAGGTTGTTTCTTTGTAAGGAAGGAAGGAAGGAAGGAAGGAAGGAAGGAAGGAAGGAAGGAAGGAAGGACGAACACTGGCTTCTTTATTCTTCTCTGAGTTTCATATCTAAGCAATGAATCAGTTCTATGGTGTACCTTAAAGAACAGCAAGACAAGGGCCAGTTAAACACTATCACAGCAGTGATTGCTATGGTTTTCTCGGGCACTCACTATAGGTTCACTCAGAAAAGCATTAGAAGTGTGGATCTTACTTTCAAGACGTTCAGCAACTCATTAGATCAGAACGGGAAAAATGCAGAAAATTCAATATAAAATTCATATTGAATTATTATCAAATTTCTAGTGCCGCAGGGGCTTAATTTTTCAAATTGGAATTTCCAGAGAATGTACATTTTTAAGATTCTCAGGAAGGTTCTGTGAGATAATCAGATTTAGAAGCCACTGGTATATACATGTTTCCTCTCCCTCTTCCTCTCCCTCTCCCTCTCCTTCTCCCTCTCCCTCTCCCTCTCCCTCTCCCTCTTCCTCTCCCTCTCCCTCTCCTTCTCCCTCTCCCTCTCCCCCTCCCCTCCCTCTCAGTTCTTCATCAGTGGCCTGCCAAGTAATGTCAGTTTGCACAAATGTTTGTTAGTGCCATACCATGATCCTCTCGCTAGGCTGGATCAAACCAGTATAGTCTAGAGTGACTCCCATCTTTTCCTTTTTTTTTTCTTTTGCGTCTTCTCCCTCATCAAATACTGGGGTTTTCTCCATTCTCACTTCCAATCTGTTGATCCTATCCCACTAACCTGTGCACTCATGATCCTGTGGTCTACATTCACAGCTCTGACCTCTCCAACCTTCTTTTAAGGTCCCACAAGTCAAAACCATCTGAATCAAGCTCATTTTTCTTGAGCCCTTCTGTCAAAGGAGTACTATATCGCTCTGGGTATAGGGATAAGAGGTGTAACTGCATTGAGCAGGGATTAGGAGACTGAAAAGTCAGTTTCGTAACCCAAGCTTAAAGTAACTCTCTCCAGCCACGTGTCCACTTCTTTACTGAGACCCATTGCTTCTACTTGGTTGATCACTGCCGATTTTTCCTTAAGTTTCTTTGTACAACAGCAGTCCCATTCCTATGCCTGTGTCTTTTTTTAAATTGCAGTGATAAAATACCATGACTGAGGCAATTTGAGGCAGAAAGGCTTTACTTCAGCTTATGATGCTCAGGTCACATAGCCAGACACTGAGGGAAGGCAGAGGAGGGAATGAAAGCAGGAACTCAAGGAGAAGCCATAAAGGAATGCTGTGTGGCTTGCTCAGCCTACTTTCCTATGCTATCCTTGACCTCATCTAGGGTTAGCACCACCCACAATAGGCTGAGCCCTCCCATATCAATCATCCATCAAGACAGTGCACTGTAAGCTTGCCTACCAGCCAGTCTTGTGGGAACATTGACTTTCCCAGTTGAGACTTCTTCCTAAATGACTGTAGATTATGTTGTTCGAACACAAAACCATCCAGCACAGGATGAATCGCTGGTACACTTAAAATATGGAGGAAGCTCATTTCTGACTTAAATCTGTGGTCTTCTTTAATCTTATCACGGACGAGTTTCAAAATTAATAATCTAAAAATTAGAGGCATCCCAACGTGTTAGGAAAATCTGAGCCATGCTACTAGTTTAATTTTACTTTTGTAATCTTCATACTGTATGAGGTTGAACACTACAGAGTTCAATGAACTCTAATAAGAGATCCTGCGATGATTTTCCTAATGCAGTTCTTTGTTAGGAAAGAGAACCGAAGAAGGACATTTACACATATCCACAGATTGTTCATAGGCATTTGAATAATCATTTGTCGGTGGCTAAAGTATCCAAATTCATTCACTAATCTTTTCTGGTGTCTATTAAGCTAATAGACTATTACTATTCTGCTTGTTAACTTCAAACTAAATATTATTTACTTCTACTGTGAAAAACACTATTTTCTATTTTTGCTCCCTCGAATAATTTTTACTATATGAGCTCACATACCAAACACAAATATATTACATCATAAGTAACAACTGGATATTTAGAAGGGTTTTTTTTCTCTACTTAATTATGTTTTGATTGGGAAGTTTGTCCTTAATTCAGATGTGACTTTGCCTCTGAGGAGGAATCATAGCTTGCACATCCATTCCTTTCTTTCTTTAATAAAGGAGAATTTTTTTGCAGCTTGATGTGGCCAGTGATGTGAGCATGCATGCAAATTTTCTTAATAGAAGACTTCATATTTAAGTCTCTACTGTATTCTTCTGTGCATTCCTTACAATTATGAAATTAAAAGGACAGAGTAAAGGCTCTCTGCAGCTGGAAGTTATTGCCCACACAGTACATCTGAGTACCATTTATGAGTAAATGTCCACAAAAGGCAGTTCCTCTGCTTGCTCGAGCTGCAACTATGCAAATTACGCATGCAGTTTTCCCTGCAGACTGTCAGCCATCTTTATTCTAGAAGACTTCAAACAACTGCAACACTTAAGAAAGGGAGAGATAAGGAGCATGGGCCGTTAGACATGGGCTTCCTCTACAGCCTTCCTTCATAGTTCTTTGCCAGCAAAAGCAACTGCAGTTGTGTCTTGCTGCTTTGTTGGAGGAATCCTGGGTTTCTTGAAAACTTCACATGTGTCACATGAAATCCTGGGAAGCATTCACTCAAAGGTGATATACACTATCCAATATGTGGGGAAAATGAGAACCTCATCGCCAGGGAGTTGAGCTTGGCCTTTAATTTTCTTTCATGGCAAGAAGAACAGTTATATTTGAAAATCAAGGGTAAAGTAATGATTTGAATGCATTGAAAAGGGAAAAAGGGAAGGGAGTGGTGGAGGCACGTTATTTTTATTAACACGTTGCTTTTTACTTTTATGAGTTTGGAAAAATTCAAAGACACACACACACACACACACACACACACACACACACACACACACACACCTTTCCAACTCCAATTCAGGGTCTTTGGGATTAAATTGATAGCTCAACATCTGATAAGTAGGCATAATCATTTGCCCCAAATCAGCAAATGCCACAAGTTGGGTTGTTTCTTGGTTTCATAGATCCCATTGTACAATATTAAGAACCACATCTCTGCCAAAACACGCATCATTTCCCCTGAAGCTTACATGCACCTACAGGACTGCTCACATTATTTAAAATATCATTGCAAGTCATTTAATTAAGGTTTGCTTTCTTAATAGCTTCGTTCCCACTTTCTGTCCCAGACGGTGGCAGCACCTGTGCAGAAGAACCTGGGGCTTTGTGCTCTGAGGTTATCAATCCTGCTCTGTCCCTTTTGCTTTTGACCTTGGGGGTAAAAAAAAAATCACTGAGGATCTCCTTGCAAAAGTTGTTTCTTTCCAAAACTGGGGATCGTGTGCCACAGTGAAAATAAAATGAGGCAATGCACAAAGCTCGGTCTCGCAAAGACGCAGGTTGATTCAATGGAGCGCCCCATCCATTATCACAAACTGATGGGATTCAATACAGAGACGTCCTCAAGAAACGTTTTACTTAATTTTGTTAAATCCGAATTTCTAAGCTGTACCATCTCTTAGTAAAGCTCTGTGGCTTAAAATGTTCATTGGCCACCAAATATGTCAGATGAGAGCTCTGGGAAAAAGAGGCTTCAATCACACCTCTCTCTAGTCTCCTCTCATCATGTCTACTGGCCTGTGGGTACAACAGCTAAGTATTTCTTCTCTCTGTCTCCTTCCTGCCAACTCCTCTGTCTTTGTATTTCCCTTCATCTCTCGCTGCCTGTGGGCTTGATTTTATTATACTGCTCTGGCGCTTTCGGAAAGTTTACTACTTGACTAAATCTACATTCTCCATAAGAGTTTATCTCATTTGAGTGACGGAACTTTTATGCTGAACCATGCGAATGAAAATGGTGGGTCGACCAAGAAGACGTGGCATCACTATTTAATGAGTGAATGGCTGCTTGGGAAGAGCAAGCAGCTAAGTCCTACTTCCTGAGAACTATCGAGAGCCAGGATCTGTGATGCTGTCAATTTCATCATGATATTTATTTCTCACAATGCATTTGAGATATTAAAGCAATACATTCTCTGCTTTAGAGATGAGGAAACAGGTGATGAGGAGCATTTAGCTGTCTTGTCTAGAGTCATACTTTCACTCTGTGGTGGAAGCAGTGTCAGGAATCTGCTCTTCCGGGCTTGGGGACTTAGCTCAGTGGTAGAGCGCTTGCCTACCAAGTGCAAGGCCCTGGGTTCAGTCCCCAGCTCCGAAAAAAAGAATCTGCTCTTCCCTTGCTCTTTGTCCCAATGGCAGGTAACTGAGCTTTAAAAGAAACACGCTCAACTAATTTCATTCCATTAAGTAGAGACATTTTAGGACACAGTTAAGATCTAGATGTTCTTTTTAACTCTACTTTTGAGGAATGTTTTTCACTTTAAGAAATGGCATAAGCCATCAAAATTTAGATGAAAAAGTGTCCTTTCCTAAGGAGACAATTACTAATTCACGTGGTTCTGTTTTATTGAATACTGATGTTTTTTATGAGTTAAGTCAGCGGTAACAATTCTGAATACTGAGTGGTTAAAGTGCAAGGAAAAGAAGAGGGGGGTGTAGAAAACACATGTTGCTTATAAAAGTTTGTCTAGGCTCAGCTCTTAGCCAAGTTTATCTCATAAAGCCGGAGAGCCCACTCACACACCCCACTCACATCTAGCTGGTTGTGTTCACAAGGTAATGTAGATGAAGGGTTAGCAAAATTATGATCCTGTGGAGAAAAGCAAAGATCATAAGTCACCTTGGATTGTAAAAATTAGAATTGGGTAACTCACCATGAGAGCAGGAAAGCAGTTCTATAAAGGACAGATATCAACAACAGAATGCGTTTCTGCCCACTCTGAATAGGAGTTCCACCTTGTGCTTTGCTTTGATAGACAAGTGAAACATTTCTCAAGTAGAATTTTAATACATAGTAAATTTACCTTCTGAAGACTTGGAAATTATCTTATTGGAATGCTACATTTGCATAGTTTTATTCGTGGTGGGCTTTTGTTTTTGTTTTTTCTCAGATAGCACTGAGGATTGAACATAGGTCTTGCACATCCTAGCCAAGCATAGTACAACTGAGTTACATTTGCAGCTAGTGTATCTCGTTAACTTATGATTTAACTTAGTGAATTACTTTCAATGAGGAAATTATCTCGTGTGGAACTTTTATGATCAAGGTATATTCCTGAGACTTATTTATGAAGAGAAAAGACTATCAAAGAAGAAAACATTTCACATCTTTGTGTATTGAAAATTGTAGGTATATAGGTGTTTTAACTTTGACTAGAGCACCCATTACAATATCAAAGTATACTTATATCAAGGTTATTAATTGGTTCGGGATACACACATTCATGAGCTGAAAGCCAATAAAATGAAATTTCTAGCAATGATCATGGAATGATTTATTGGATCATTTGATACATGGCATGCACTACAATGATTATTGTTATGGTAACAGTGATAGAGGTGACAGTGGCAAAATAAATGATGGTGGTGATGGTGACTGGTGGTAGCAGTGGTTATGATGGTGAAGAGGGCAACGGATAACAAGGATAGCTGTGAAGAAGATGGTGATGGTGGTGATGGTGGTGGTGGTGGTGGTGATGGAGGTGATGGTGGTGGTGATGGTGATGATGGTGGTGGTGGTGGTGGTGGTGGTGGTGGTGGTGGTGGTGGTGGTGGTGGTGAT
Source organism: Rattus norvegicus (assembly GCF_021556685.1). Taxonomy (NCBI): domain Eukaryota; kingdom Metazoa; phylum Chordata; class Mammalia; order Rodentia; family Muridae; genus Rattus; species Rattus norvegicus. Next base: position 16,004,637 of record NC_141537.1, on the reverse strand, counting down.
GGAGGTGGTAATGGTAACAATGATGGTGGTGGTCCTGTTGGTTGTGTTGGTGATGAAGATGCTGATAGATATGAGTTGTTACAGTCAATGCTTCATAACTCTGTTTAACTGATAGCATCACTTTTTCTTTCAGATGAGCAATCTGTCTAGTACTACCCCATGCAGAAATGTTAGAGTAGCTAAATTGCTGTGTCTTTGCCACTGAAACAGATTAAAAGGCTTTTCTTAAAGCACCTGCTTTGACTTTAGGACAAAAGAGAATCCCAAGCATGAATTCCCCACATTTTGCTTTTCTTGCCTTAGAATGGGATAATCAAACCACTCCCTGTGACAATTATGGATACAAGCACATATATGTATATGTATATAAAACTGACTTCAAGCAAAGCAGCATAATTTGACAGTGACTGAAAATGCATTAATTTGACATGAAGAGTCAAAAAGAAGTGAGTTGTTTCTGATGAAAATTGCCACGTACCCTACAAAGAAAAGAAAAGAGGAATTTATTACAGATCCAGGTTCTGAAAGTTCTAGTTACATCTACCACCTCCTGCATTGTAACACAGACCATGTAGTTGGCATTCACACAAACCATCAATGGTATAATTACCCACTACCCAGATCAATTCACATAATTGAAAAAAGAAGGCAGGCTTCATGACCTTGTCTAACTATGACAAACCTTATTCTCAGGCAAAATGAATTTTTTGTTGTCAAAGAAGATCTATAATGTATTTGGTTTTGACTTCACATAAACACAGTATCAGTCTACACTCAAAAATGCACGTAACTGACAATCGTGCTACATATTTAAAAGAATTTACATTTGCCAATAAATTTATTTTGGATTATGTAGAGATGTTCTGCAGAAACACTGTTCAACAGAGAAATAGTTTATAAGTGCAGTTGACTTTTTAAAAAATTTAACATTTAGCTTATTGCTAAAATATAAGTATTGGCTTTTGTAAAGCATGTAATTTCTAACTTTTACCTTTGAAAAGCATACACTATGGCCTAATAACGAATCAATATATGTTGTTCATGATTGGTTATATGGAAGGTGGCAGTGCTTCCTAATTTGATTGGGAGCATAGCCCTGTGTTCCCATTTGGGTTTTGATGCTATGACAAAACGCAGACGAAAGCAATTTGGGGGGAAAGGATTTATTTCAGCTTAAAGGATTTATTTATTACAGTCTATCAAGGGAAGCCAAAGCAGGAATTGAATACAGGAATCTTCAGACAGGAACTGAAGAGCACATGGAGGGATGCTGCTTACTGGCTTACTCAGCTATCTTTCTTATACAGCCCAGGTTTGCCTACTCAGTAATGGTATTGCCCACCGTGTGCAGGAGTCCTGCTACATCAATTAACACTGACAAAAATGCCTCACAGACATGGCTAGAGGCCAATCTGATAGAAGCAATTCCTAAATGGAGGTACTCACTTCCTGAGTGGATCAAGTTTACAACTGATGCTAACTATAACACTCTATTAATTACTATGATTGAAAGCTACATTTTAATACTGTACAGAGTCAATGGTGCCATTTCACCACTTTCAAACTATCCTTGGAAAAAAGCAGAGATTTCTCTTCTCTCTTGTTAATACAACAGTAATGGTAAGAGGTAATTGTATTTTGTATCCGTTTATAATAGCTGCAGGCATTATCCTGTGTTCCAAGCACAGCTTGTCTTTTAAGCCTCATGGTGAAACTCAAAGGCAAGTCTGGGAACTTAGGCAACAGAGGTTGGATGACCTGCTTTTGATCACAAAGTTCAAAAATCACAGACCCCAGTCAAGCCAGTTTAGCTGTAGATAATGAACCTTTAGTGGGTGGGTAATAGAGTAGAAGGCGAGACAATCCTAGCCCTGGTGCCCTGATAGGATCGGCTACTGCATGTTAGTTTCCGGAAGATTAGGATATGAAATTAAACATGTTTCCCAGGCCGTGGCTGAGTCATGAAGAGGAAACTGCTCTTTACTAGTTCCTGTATGTTTGGTGAATTATTCAGCTTCTCCAAAAGCCACTTTCCTCCATGGTTAAATGGTACTAACAGTACCTCATAGAGCTGTTGTGAGAATTAAAAATGTCAAACCTCAGGGCTAGAAAGATCGCTCAGAAGTTATGAACACTTAGTGTTCTTGCTATAGACCCAGGCTTAGTTCCCATAACCAGTATTTTGGCTCCCAAACATCAGCACCTTCAGGAATTGAGTCTCAGGAATTCAGACCTCTTCTCACCTCCGCAGGCGCTGTACGCATATGGCAAGGTACTTATAAGCATAGAAAAAAGATAAACTTTAAACAGTTAAGTGCCTTTGCACTAGGAGGAGAGCATTTTATTGGTGCCATCGTTCTGACCGCTTAGACTGTAGTACTCTCCAGAACACAACAAGTATGCACTAAAAGAAGGGAGAGGAATGGGTTCATATGCGGCGTGAGCAGGAAGTTGTAGGGTCAGGCATACCTGTAACAATGCCCTGAGGTAGTCAGCAACAGTAGTCAAGTTTAGCAACATTAAAGTGTAAAAAATAAAAGTCTCTCATTAAATTACAAAGGGTCTTGAGTATGAAATTTGAACCTGGCTTCCTAAGTCTCATTTTTTCTTAATACTGCTTAGTTTCCCTATTATTTTTAGTGCCCTTAAGTGTGTTCCTTAAGTATAGAATTCAAAATGAGATTGGCATCTTTCAGGAACTCGTCATTCCTCGGGACGTCTGCATTTCAGTGTGACACTCACAGACCACGAGGATACAATCCTTTTGGCACTGCCATTTGCGTCTCAACAGGTTCTGGAACCTTCTACCTCTCTTCTCCAGCCAACCCGATCTTTTCAAGCTTTTCTCCTTGAACAATTGTGTCTCTGACAAACTTTGGTTTGTCTGCCTTGCTGTAAGCTTCTCTGAAGACCTTCACCCAGAGTACCCACCTACCCACCCAACCACCCACCCACCCACGAAATGTGGACACGTGAATGCAGCTGGGCAAACTTAGGAAACCAGAGCCGCCAATCTAATCTTTCTTTGTGACCTAAGAGACTACAGTAATTGCAGCATTCTGTTCAGTGAGAGCAGGGTCTCTAAGTAAATACAGTTTGGAGGCAATCGGGTAACATATTGGATTGTATATGCCACAAAATGAAGTTGGTTAAACAGAGAAGACAGAATGGAAAGATGATACAGCCCTTGAAAAGCAAAGAGAAGGGGTTCACTAGTGGCCAGAGTCCTCCCAGACCAGCCTCTAGGATGCCCAGTATATTGGTGCTGTGTCCTGTGTTTGTGATCCTGAATTTTTAACTTGAAAACATCTCTCTCTCTCTCTCTCTCTCTCTCTCTCTCTCTCTCTCTCTCTCTCTCTCTCTCCTCTCTCTCAGAGCTAGCTCGATTCTATTGCTTCAACTCAAACTTCCTCTAAAACAGATTCTGAATGGTCTTTGGCCCAGCCTCCTCTCCAGAAAAAAGTTATTCTTCCAGTCGTTTGCATTATGACCGTCTTAAAAGTCAGGATTCTTTGTACTGTCTCCAGATATTCAGACTCTCTCAATTTACAGGTAATTCTAAGATATCTGTGGTCATGATCCCTAACAAAACCGGATCCCTAACAAAACCGCATTGTAACAATTGTCTGATACTTATTTAAAAATAGACATCCCCGGGGTTCTCAAGTGCAGTGTACACTCTGCATGTTTACTTTCACGGGTTCATTTTTTATTTGAAAACTTGGGAAATACTGTTGCAATCTGCCTATCACATCGGTGTCAAAATCACTGGAGCACTTAAAGACCACTAGGCGTTCCAATGCATTCCGGAAGCTCGGGGCATCCGCAACCTGTTCTAATCTACACTCACGCACTCTGCAGTCCGGCCACACCACCCTGCACAAATCTCCAGGTTTGCTGCCCTGCTGGCTGCTGTGTCAGAGTTCATGCTGCCCTTTTCTCAGCTGGGCAACTAAAACATTCAACAGCTCACTTCGAATCCCACCCCACCTTTCCTACCACTCTTCCTACCACCAAGTAAAACTTTCTTCCTTTGAATTCCCACAACACCTTGTCCCATACACTGCTATATCTATTTTTGCAAGATTGGTACCCATAATTTAAGTGTCTCAGATGACTGCGATTCTGTTTGTGTTGGGCCCTCCTTGTACCTAACCTTGTGCCCAGTATTAAAGGATTTGTTTACTGAGTATTGTGTAAATAAGTGAGCATACAAGTGTAGACTTCTTTCACCCTGTGTCAGCGGTTTAGAAGTAGTAGGAAATGGTGTACAACATTGGCTTCAGTTGGTGGCTACAGTGTTTTTATTGATTTGTTTTTCTTTTAAGTTAGCATCTCATTGGTAAGCTTGAATAGGCCTCTTTAAATATGACCCCTTGACTTTGATCAAATAACAAGAAGACTAGATAAATATCTTTTAAAATATCAAGGAACATAAACTTCGTTTTACAGAAGCATTTGGGCTAAAACCCACATGCTGTGTAACATACCATAGAAGGCCCGTTTCTCTCTGTCGCTGGCAGCACCATGCACAATACACTCAAGGAAATTGCCTCTATTCCAAAGAAGAATTTTTTGAAGACTAAGAATAAACAAATCTGAACAAAACAAAACAGAGTAAAGCCAAACTGTGAGTAAATCTGGAACCAAAACACCTAATGCTAAAGGGGGAAAAATAGAGAAGCAGCTACTGTGGTTCTAAGAGACTGTGAGCTCAAATCCTTTCATGTTTTCATCCTACAAAATTTTAGGTCTTCCTAAATTTGTCTAAGCTGACTTACTTTTCTGCAGGGAGATATTTTTTACTGTCCAATGTTTGGATGCCAATTTTTTTGTAGCACAAACTGAAGTTAATTTTGCAGCCAGTTAGCGTATAATTTATTTGAAAAAGCTCAAATTAGATATCTCCATGCAAGGTAGCGCTTTAAAAATACAAAGCGGTGGATAGTTGGTACTCATTTTCTGTCTGGCCTAAATGGTGTTTATGGAGGAGACTGTGTACTTTTCAGCTTGATGGCCGTGTCCTACAGGCAATGCTCCCTTTCTTTGACTTCACTCTTGAGGGAACAAGAGATAGTGGTATGCGAGATTTTTTTTTGGTTTTGTTTTGTTTTTTTATAGACTGTAGAAGGTGATAGGACAGTCACTCCCTTCCTACTTATTATGCGGAATACCCCTATTATGTAGACACCCCTGTAGCGAAGGTCCTGATTCTAAGGTCCTGTTCCCCAATTGGTTCTTAATCTGTCAGTAAAGAAGCCATGGTCCAGTAGCTGGGCAGAAAGGATAGGCAGGACTTCTGGGTCTCTGAGGGCAAGAAAGGGGTGCTAGGGAGGCAGAGTTCACCATGCTTCTGATGGAGAAAAGTTGACCAGTCATGTGAGATGGCGAAAGGGAGTGGCCACACAGGTGATTCCAATGGCTGGGTGGTCAGGGATATTTATCAGGGACTAGATGTAACGGAACAACTAAAGTTCAGGCCAGGTGGGGTATGTGGAGGTGAGGGTGTTGATACGAGCTTCCTAGTAGAGGAAGTTTAGTAATGTCCAGCAGTTATGCTAAGAAGGCAATTTGAAAATTAACAACCTGGGAGTGTCTTTTAACCATGGATTCAAGGGAAGCTGGGTAGGGACTGGGGTAGCGTGGCCCATTCCTGGAGCTTAGGTGGGGTAGCAAAAGCTATGCAATATATTTGTTTGACCTCAATTTCATGGGACAAGGAAGCCTTTAGCTTCAAGGCCCAAAGCCCCAGTAAAATATGCCTACACTTAGATTCAATAAAGCATGGACAATCATGTAGAAAAGGGACTGGGAAAACAAGGTTTGCTCTAAGGCTGAGTGTAGAAACCCCCAAAACCATCTGTTTAGTGTGTCTGTGGCCTTTCTCTGAAATGTGTCTTCTTGTGATTGTGAAACAAGACTTCTTCTGAAGTGGGGCAGACCTCAGAGTAAACAAGGGGAGCAGAGGGGCATGGTGGTAAGGTATTTAGGCTTGTGCATTGTTTTTGAGAAATAAGGTATTGGTTTCTATGTCTCCTTTAGAAAGTAAGAAATTCCAGTTCCTGCTGGCTCTCAGGCCGGGAGGAGGGTGGTACAAAAGAAAGTGTAAGGAGAAAGACAGTAACAGAAGAGACTTTGCTTCCAAGCCCTTTTGCATTCTGAGCCCCAGCACTGCGCTACTGTCCCAGCTGTCAGGATAATGAGGGTCTGTGCCACCTCTCCTAACCCTATTCTCTCATGCTCTCATGCCATCAGGATCTTAAAATTAAGAATGCGTGGACAGGACTTGGAATATAACTCAATAGTAGGGTATTTTCCTAACGTGTGATGCTGATTTGACCCCCCCACACCCATCCCTCAAAAACCATTTATTTATTAAAACCACATGCGGACCAGCAAAGGTCGAACAGGAGTTCTGATGTCCCTCCTTCTCATCGTCACTTTCCAATTCTTTGTATCTGGAAGAGTTCATGAATATCATCTGGTCCTTTCCTGCAGGGCCACTGAGGGCAGATAAGGTACATTTTCGATTTAACAGTAGGCTCCCTTGCTGTCTACCAAGAGAGGCACAGCAGAGAACCTATTGGAGGAGGCTTGCTCTGCACCTCCCAGGCCAATGGCTGCACACTTGGCTTCCACACTGTTAGTGGGCTTTGCCTCTTGTTTCTGAGTCTCAGGTGTTGATTAGGCTTCGCTGGCTGGGCATCTTCTTTCCCAGGCTTCTGGACCAAGGGTGGCAAAGGGAGGGGGGAGCCTACTCCCACTGCTCCATCTGACTTTGAGAAACCTAGGCAGAGCAGAAAGGCATGATTTCCCTGAGAGCTAAGTTACCTGATAGGCAGCCGAGTTGCACAATAAGAAAACTATTGATTTCTGGGAGTTTTGTCATTTTTTTCCTTTTTCACATCATCATTATCTTTTCAAACGCCCCTTAACATCAGGATTATGTTAACTGGGTGGCAGAGAACACAGCAATTGGGGGAAAAAGTGTGTAATAGTAAAATTAGTGATTCTCTGACCCTCCACAGAAAGAGCAGTGAGGCTCACAAGTTTAAAGGAATTGTTCAGTTGGGTGACGCTGAAGGGATGCAGCCTTGTTATTAACATTGAAAAGTTTAATTACATTTCATTATACTATGCTAGCTTCTCTTAATTGCTAAAAGGGGACTATGAAAGGAAAACCAAAAAGGCATAATCTCTAGGAGCTTTTCCCCTCGGCTTTGTAATGTAAATGTGCCCGTGTGGATATTAAAACTCACACATTCCATCCATCTCACCAGCTTTTAAGGGGAGGGTCACCTGACTTCACCTAGAGCCGCCCACTCCCTCTCCCAGAGGAAATCCAAAAAGTGAGAGACAGACAGACTTGGGTATAACCCAGGTTTTCATGCTGTGAGATGTAAATGACCCTGATTGAATGGGAATCCAGTGAGGTGGCTAGTGGGGGGTGGGGGGAGAGACAGGAGGGAGAGAGCGAACGCCAGAGAAAGGAGAGAGAGAGAGAGAGAGAGAGAGAGAGAGAGAGAGAGAGAGAGAGAGAGAGAGGAGCGCTAGAGAGAGCTGCATGCTTCATCTTTGAGGGGAGGGAAAACAAAAGACCTCAGGAGCAGTTTTGTGTTGCTGTGTCTGGCTTCAAGAAGAAAATTCTAGACCTCTATGCCGGCAAGACCAAAGCTCAGCTAAGACTTCTTCTCCTAAGAAGATAATTTTATTAAAGGATGGGTTGGATCAGTACAGGTGGTTTGAGGAGAAGCTGACTGAGGACCATGGAAAGGTGGGAGAGGACGCGCGGCTCCTGGGCTTCCTCTGAGCTCAGCTCCAGGTTAGTAAGCTTAAGCGGACGGCTCTGGCTTCAGGATTTCTAATCTGTCTATGTGTGTGTGTGTGTGTGTTCTATTTATAGCCCACATACCCTCCTGTTCTCCAACCCCTGGGTAAAACAGTGCCATATTCTGCCAGATGTGGACCTAAACTTGCTTTGACTCTCACTTTGTATACCAAATGCCTCTCACTGGCTTCCGGAGCTTTTGTTTAATACAGCCAGCCAGAGCCATCATGATGTCTCCTTCTGAGCCACAATGTGTGCCTCTGCCCGAGATTGTCGGGTGGCTGTTTGGAGAATAGTTAGCATCTTGCCCCACCAGGCTGCAAATGCATGTCGAAGGCTTTGTGAGATGTTGTGAAACGGCAAATATCTGCTGACTTGGCATTTTGGCTAATGTCAGAATAATTCTCAGATAACCCACCACATCTGCCTTATCTGAATTCCCCACAATTGAGTTCAAATATTATAAGTTTGAAATGGCACCCCGTCAACAAAGGCACACCCCAGGTATTCTCCCAGTAATGTATTTTACCTCCTATTGAAGCTAGAGCTTTAAAAAAAAATAATCTTAATGTGCCTGGGTTTGGAGAGAGAATACAGTGCAGTATGATTAAATTAGGTTCAAAGCCTTCCCCCCGCCCCCATGAGTGGGTACAGATGTGTGTAAATCAAATACACAATTTCTCTCACTTCTGGCTTTGCAGATAGAGTGTCTTTTGTTCCAGCGTGAGTATTTCCCCGTGTTTTTACAAAGAAAGCATTCCCAGTGCTTTGGTGAGAGCTGGAGGTTAGTGTGCCAATTTGCCATTGTGTCCTGGTCAAGAATCTGCTCCATTCTGAAGTAAACTGCCCAGAGGTATTAGTCAGAACGCTGCAGGAGGGTGAGGAGTGGGAGAGGAGCCCTTTCTCTTCCTGTCTCTCTCTCTCTCTCTTTTTTTTTTAAACTCAGAAGTGTCTAATTTCCATGATTGTCAGAGGAAACGGGAGGGCATCTAGTTTTGAATAGGATGCAGGTCTGTTTGGTGGGATTGCCTGACACTCTATTCCCCAAGATGTTCAGAGCGGAGGGGATCAGATTTGCGGTGGACTATTTAGGAAAATGTTCTGTGAGGGTGACTGGCTGCGTCCCTTTGGACCAAATTAAGATGCGCTCTGGCAGTGCCGGAGACGCTGCGAGCTGACATTTTCTTGTGAAGCTGGTGAAAAATGGCTCCATATCTCTCCTCCCGTCCTGAGGAGATGGTCTTCAAGTGCTGAGCCCTTCGCCAGCATTGTGATTTGCTGTGCTGGGTGTCTTCCGAGAGGGGACAGGCTGACTCGTGGCTCCTTTCAGTTTGCCTGCCTTTTAAAATCTCGGCTTGAATGGAGAGTGGGTGGTGACGGTTTTACTTGAAATACAAACTACCCAAAGCAAAGCTAGCAGCTCATCACTTCCCGGCAGTCACAGGATTCCATTTTTAAAAGGGTAGATTAGATTTGTTGGGACATGACACGAAGCACTTTTTGCGTGCAAGTCAACGATTTCTCTAAGAAAATGCCCCCTCTCGTGTGACCCTCCCCTCGTATTTGGACTTTGGGCAGGGAAAGTGGCAGGTTAAAAACCTAGGGGTACCTGCCCATCATCTGTCTCAGAGAATATAAAGCTGCCATTTCCTGTCCTGTGTTTTTTCTCTCTTGTCTGAACCCATTGTGCTAGAGGAAAGCTGGGTCCGAGCGCTACAAGGCACGGAAGGAATCCACTTCTATGCTGTCCTACACGAGTGCTTATGAAGGAATTCCTGTTCGGAGCAGGTGGTGGAGGTGTCAAAGCAGCTCACCACGCCTTTGCTCCTTTATTCAGGCTCCAGTTTGTGAGAGCTCCCACCAGCAGAGGCAGGATCCACTTTAGCAGAGGGCTGTGGGTGAGGAAGCATGTGTTGTTGGGGTGTGTAAAAATCCACTGTTCTCTATTGCACAGCATTGCAAAAATGATTCTGGGAGCATGCAGGATGCTCCTGGGAAGGGGGGCTGGATTCCTCGTGGTTTAGGCGTAAGGGGCAGTGCTAGAGAACTTAGCCACTAAAGAAGGCAACAGGAGGATGCAGAAGAGTGCAGTGATGTGCACACTAAACAGCAAGAATTGTTCCTTAGAGTCTTACAATGTGATAGTCCCCAGCTATAGACATTTGAAAAAGCACCCTCAGTGCTTCCTGAAAAATGCTATGAGGTCAACTTTCTACTAGCACAAGGGTGACTTTATTTACTTCCACGATTATAGTGGCATCACGGTCGCTGTGCCACGGAAGGGTATCCCTGTAAAGGGTTATAGCATGAATTCCTTCCTGTATGGGGGGACGAGAGCACGTATTTCCTTGGAGTCTGTTGGAAATAATTTGATCGAGGTACAAGATTATCAAGGCCATCCATTATCCCAGCATGTAGAGCTGGTTCCATGCAGAAGTGTGGGTATGGGACATGGTGTGCTTTGGGAAAACTGGTGTGATAGAACAACGGATGAGACAACAGGCAGCGCAATAAACACAGGAACCTCAAAGTTCATGAGATGATTGGCAGGTCACCCTTCCAGACTGTTGATGATCCCCCAGGACAAAGTGCTTCAGCCTAAGACACTGCGGGTGTGGATGGCCAGATGGCATGTGTCTACGCCAAGGATCAGTTTCCCTTAGTTGTTTCCAAACCTGGCCAGCACTCAACACAAACACGCAAACCAGAAGAGTCATGAAGCTTTAGAACTTACCACTGAGCTTCACTCCACCCAACCCCCACCTCCACGGAGTCCCTAATGAGGGCTGAAAAGGGAAAAGCCACGTGCTAAAATATTCCTCTGCATTTGAATGTAGAACATAAAAATATTCTTAGGAGTAAAACTGGTTTTTCATAAGATGCCTGTGGCACAGAAAGGAGGTTGAAATAGAACAATCAAATTTTAGATAAAGATATTTGACTCATATTTAGTCCTTGAAATATTTGTTAGCATAGAACTAAGAAACCCCAGGAAGTCTTAATGCAGCGGGGACCGGTTTCTGACATCCATTTTCTCTGTCATTTTCAGGATTCTATGACCTAAAATTCTATTTTAAATTGTTATTAAAAGCCTTGGTACATGGCAACATGACAGTAAGCAGGCAAAGCCATAATGAGAGGCTCTGAGCTTAAAATACTTCGGGTCTGTGTTCGGTTTGGGGTACGTTTCCCCCAAAGTCTGTCACATCACCAGCTTTTGTTGAGAGACACAAAACTTGCAGCAATCTGACTGGGTCCTCGGTTGCTTCCTATGAAGATAACATCTTATTGGAAATGAAAAACAGTTTGTTATTTTGACTGCAGTAGATTTTAAAATCAGAATCTTATTACTTTGTGGATTATGAGTCCATGCTACTCACAGATATCAGTGGTGAAAGTTTGCTTATACTGTACCGGATCATTGCCGAGTTCTCGTGCTGAGGATAGCTGTCACACACTAAAAGGTGTGTGCTTTCCAAAAGCGGGGGACGGGGTGGGAGGGTGGGGGGGTGGTCCCCTTTCCTCTTTTGGGTGGCCCACTATCCATCAAGGCACTAAGTACACATCAAATCCAAAGAGTGATAATGACCTGTATGGTGTTTGACAGCTTAATATCCACCTTGTAGGAGAATGTTTGTTGATATTATAATTTGTTGTTCACTATCATTTAAATCGGCAAAGTAAGACAGACTTCAGAGTATTTAAGGAAACTCACATTTGTGTGTTTGAAAGAGGAAGCTCCTTGCAAGGTTGATGGGAGGAAGAGTGTGTAAATAAGAGACCACCATTGGGTCCTCTCAGAGGTAAACCAGTCCTGTAGGCAATTCAGAAGATTTTAGGCTGGATTTTTATAATGTTCTCCACCCAAGAACAAATTTCAAGGAACTCCATGAGCCGTTCTACTGGAGTCAAGAGTTCTACTAAGCACTGTTCACAGAAGTGCACACCCAAAGCAGTAGGAAAGGCCATAGAATAAGAGGCAAGACCTTACTCCTGTGGTTTCTTTCTTTACTAAGGGCCTAGAAAATGGCCTATGAAAAACCTTTTACTAGAACAACTGTGTATACTCTGTTTCCTTCCTTCCTTCTTCCTTTTTCTTCCTTCCTTCCTTCCTAACTCCCTCCCTCCAGCCCTTCCTTCCTTCTGTCCATGAAACAAGCTAGCACTGTGGTACACTAACTGACCTTTAAACCTTACATTCAAATGATCCTCCTGCCTCAACTCCCAAGCTTCCTGCCAGGAGTAGTTAGGATTCCAGGTGTGCAATATGACGCTCAGCTGCTTTGCAACCAAAAGCCTTCCTCGGAGGTCTTCCAAAGCTTCATGTTCATGTAAGATCTTAGCATATGCTCTTTCCTTCGCCAAAACCTTCTCGAGCTCAGTTTTCTGGCTTAAAGAGTCCTTTACTTCCCTGAGAAATGGGCTCAGGGTTCATTGTGCTTTACAATACTTACTAGGTGTGTAGATGATCATTTTTATGTATCACCATTTGGTTAATATTGGTGTGTACTAGGAGGCAGAACCTTCCGAAGCTAGACCTCAAGCTGATTTTACTCAAAGGAACAGTTCGTAGGTATTGTGCTATGTCAGCTTACATGTTGAGTGTGTATTGGATGGTTGCTGAGTGAGTAACTGACTGGCAAGAATTATTACTGAGGAAACAACATTGATCCAAGACATGGTGCTGGACAGAAAGCAATCCTCTGCATTGACAAGGTCAATAGTCCTTTGACAGGGACTAGATGAGCCCCTCATTAGGAATTTCCATCTTGAAAACTACTGGAGTGATTGTTGTTGCAATGTTTTAAACATTGTTATGTATGTAAAAGCATTCATTCATTAATCCTGAACAAAGCTGTGGTATGTTTGTTCCTCTTAGCTCTTCCCTGCTAAAATTCTTAGTTTTCTGCATCTCTACTCTCATCACAATAGGGTTTTCTTTTCTTTCTTTCTTTTTTCTTGCATCTGGTTCTTCCTGGGTCTCATGTGAAAGTTGTTACACCTTTCTGACCAAGCTATGAGTTATCATATGAGGCTAGAAAGCTCTCCTAAGATATAACTCTTCCAAAGGTACTTGCTTTTTGAACAAAGTCGTGTGCTATTTAGTGCTGTGCCTACTGATGTGAGGCTGCACAGCAGAGGACACTGTGGAGACTGTCTGCAAGGCACTTTCTTAAAGACTTAGGGGAAAACTAGACTCCTCTTCATGAGTCTGTGAGTGAGAGTGTCACCATATATATATATATATATATATATATATATATATATATATATGTGTGTGTGTGTGTGTGTGTGTGTGTGTGTGTGTGTGTGTACATATGTACATAGATGTACATAGATGTATATGTACATGTATATATCATATAAAAAGAGAGCACAAAATAAAGGACTTAAGGAAGAGGTGAGACTTCTGGCAAACCAGGGATAATAAGTGACATTGAGATGATCAGAGAGGAGAAAGGACAGCTTAGCATTATGGACAAAAGCTGAATAAAAATGGCCAGGGTGATGTAATGCAGGTATGTTAAAGTCATGTGAGTATACTACTCGGGGTTTATTTCCCAGATAAGGTGGGTGTTGGGAAGGCCTTTGTCCATGAATTCATATCATTCCATGCAAGTGATAACCTTGGGATTCTGAGGGTTAACACAGTTAGCACTTATACCCTTGGATCCTGGGATTTACTTCCCGCTTGCCTTGAAGTACCCTGTTTCAGCATTTAGAACTAATCTCAAAGAACTTTTTTTTTGTCAGAGGTGCTTTTAAAGATTCTTTTAGCAATATCGATCACTTTAATTGAGGCTTACTGAAAGGACTCAGCATAGCTCTCTTGTGGTTTATGCTCTATAAATATATCATCATCTTATTGATAGACAGATTTTTATTTCATTGCATTCTTCCTAACACCCAGTGGAAACCTAAACTCCCCATCAGAGCATGGGGGGAGGAAGCTGTCTCTCTGGTCTTCTACTATGACTCTAAGAATCATTTAGAAATATATCCTTCATGTTTCTAACCTCTAAAAGTCAATTTTTGGACTTTACTGTCAAAAATCTTGCAAAGGATATATATGTGTATCTATATCCCTCTCATTACATATATATATACATATATATATTACATATATTACATATATATATGTAATATATATATATATATATAACATATAAATATATATATACCCTCGAACCAGTGTGCTAGTAAAGTTACTGATAGTTTCCAATTCACTAGATAGATAGGTTTCATACATGGTATAGGATATATTCAACTCTTTGAAAAGTCACTAATCTAGGGTTTGTTTTGGTTTTTGATTTTTCCCCCCTCTGGTTTAGATGGAAATATTAGTCTTTTTATGGTAAGTCAGGGTGAGTATCTTTTTATAAAGTGGAATTCCTCTTAGGACTGCTTACGAATAAATGCTTTTGTAAACATCCCTGGACAAGGTATCACACACATGGTCATTTAGGTGTCTTTACCAGGACAATAGGATATCACAGCCCCTTTCTAACGCCTGCGTGCATGACCTTCAGTATTTGTTAGGTACAGCGACACTTTAAACAGTGAAACTTTTCCATCCCTCTTCGATTTCAAAAGAAAAAAAACTATAAAAGAGCTGGAATTGGCTCATAAAATATGAAATTCCGCTCTGGGCATGTCCTGTCTATGATCAATCGTTCCCATTGTGCAGCAAGCTTTTATGTGTATAGGACCGCACGAGGCAACTTACCTTTGCAAATTTATAGCGGCCACTCTAGAGACGATCAGTCTCTCAGGATTGGTGCGCTGCTATTTAAGAAGATCCTTTGCTAAGAAGTTCCATACACCTAAATGGACAGCAAAGAAAGTGATTTCAAATCATTGATACATATATGAAGAGTTGATATTCTTTAAATCCCAAAAATGTATTTTTAACTGATTGTCTAGAATGTTCTGTGTCCAGACCTGAGTTGAGATCTACCTAAAAGACTGATGTTTTCTGATTATGTCTTAACAACCATTCTAGCCAGGTATACGAAACTGTACTGTTACTTTGACATGTGTAAGCCTGAAATGTTCTCTTCAAGGAGCATGCTAATTATAAAAATGGTTCTTCTATGAAGCCTGCCCTGTTCAATGCTCTCTAGATTCTAGCAAATCTCAGTGTCTGTCTTAACCCTAGGAATGTACACATGTTTTTCTATTATATCATGTATGTAGTGCTTTTCTACTTAGAGTTCATTCTCCCAAAGTCTCCTCTTTGTTTATGATTGGGCAATTGTGTCATTGCCTAATAGAGGATGACAATACAGGTCTTATGGAGTTCACTAGTATCTTATTAAAGAAGCTGGTCCTTTTCTTGTCTACATCATGGGAGAAGGACTTTATGTTTAAAACTTTATGTTTACTGAAAATTAGTGCAAAAACAACCCACAAAATCGAATGCTCAAATGTAAGCCGTGGAAGGCAAAATGAAAGGAAGTAAAGCTCAATAATTTGATATGTGATATTACTTTATATAGAATAGAAGTTATGCATTGTGTTAGTCTTTTAAAAATCTATTCATTAAACTTTATGTGTATATGTGTGTGCTTGAGTGTATGTACATACTTCCTGTGTGCACAGGAACCTACAGGAGTCAGAAGTATCAGCTCCCCAGGAACTGGAGTTAAAGAAAATGGAGAGCCTCCAGTGGGTGCTGTGATCTGAACTTGGTTGACCTGCAAGAGCAGCCAGTG
This sequence comes from Rattus norvegicus, assembly GCF_021556685.1. Classification (NCBI taxonomy): domain Eukaryota; kingdom Metazoa; phylum Chordata; class Mammalia; order Rodentia; family Muridae; genus Rattus; species Rattus norvegicus. The sequence goes on along the minus strand of NC_141537.1, from coordinate 15,989,094 downwards.
ATCAGCTCCATGTTCTTCTTTTTGTCTGAACCTATATTCCATCTTCCCTCAGCCCAGTGGTCCTTTGTATCCCGTCTACTGTTACTATGAGTAGGTGAAGAGATGTCTTATTTCTGGAGTTGGAGTGCTATGAGTGTAGTCTCCAGACAAGAAACATCAGCATCAGTTCAGAGGTCATTGTAAACAGAATCTCAGGCCTCATCTCAACCCATTGAATCAGTGTCTTAACATTTTACCAGGACTCCTACATGGAGTATTCTTTGATAATGTTTGAAGGACAGTGTTTGGAAAAAGTTCTCATATGAAGGTTCCATTGATCTGTGTAGCCCATGGCTTAGCTGATAACTTGAGGACACATTGTGAATAAGGAGTTTATTTTATGAGCTGTAACACAGGGAAGTAATATTTTGACATTAATTCTCCCATGACCCAGGAAAGAAAGAAGCTAAGATCCTTCTCCCTAAGCCAACTCCTTCTACACACTAGTGATGCACACAGAAATAGCAGGAAAGTCTAGAATGAAGTCTGGATTTTAGCAGATATTAAATCCAGAAAACTGGACAGCTTCCTCTGGCTCTCAAACCTCAATTTCCTTTTCAGTAAAGTAAGGATTAAAATACTTCTTGGCAATGCTTTTCTAATATTAGTGATGAGAAAAGAATTCCTACAGCATGTTTGGCACAGCAAAGGCACTCAATAAATAAACAGAAGCTACAGCTGATATCATCATATACCAGTTTCCCTTGGCTGCTTGAGGACGCTGAGATGTGATCGTGTCCACTACCATCTTCTAGGGATTTGCCTCGGGCACATCTGGGCAATGGTCACAAATGTTCCACTTGGTTTGACACCTGAGTCCAAGGAGACAATCTAATGGCCATCATGTTCTTACTTTACATGAATACTAAGAATACAATAAATGGTCCTAAAGATCCAAAAGAAGAGACTTGATATTCTTCATATTAGTTCCCTCTTTCCATTCTGGACACTACCCAATAACACTTGTCAAAAAGCATTAAGCTCAGAAATTTCCAGGAAAGAGTTGCCCTGTTATCTAAGATACAAGATTTTAGCTTGGGAGTATACGATGTTCATTTGTAGAACCAAAAGTCATTTCTCTTACAACATTAGAAAACCAAATAGTCACCGGAGTTTAGAGTAGTTAAGTAGGGGAGATGCTAGTTAGTGGACATAAAATTACAGCTAGAAGCTACAAATTTTTTCAAAAAGTTTATTCTATAATAAGATGGCTAGAGTTGTCGATAAATTAACAAGTAAAGGAAGGTGGGTTATATGTGCTCTCGTCACTAAAATGCTAATTTTGTAGCATGGTGAGCATGTTAAGTAGCCACATTTTACTATGCTGCACTGTAAATGTTCTTAAAAGCACATCACATGATACTAGATAAAAGTACATGTTATCTGTCAATTAAGAAGTATAAATGCAATTTCATCTAGGGGGGATTTCTTTTACTTATTACAATGTGGGAGCTTAAACCCAGGGCTCTGTGCATGGTAGGTGTATGTTTTACCGTTTCCCTCCTTCTCCAACTCAAATGGAAATTTTAATATTACAACTTTGACATCATTGTTGCACTCTAGATTACAATGTAGTACTAAAATATTGTATCATGCAGGAAATCATATAAGTTATAAAAGGTCAATGTTCAGAGAAAACTTTTAGAACAGTTGTTTTATTTATTTATTTTTTCATGTATTTATTTAATTTTGAAGTTTTATCTCGAGAAAGCTAATACTTTTATCTTGGAAAATAGGAGAAATGTGTGATAAAATTTTCACACATAAACTTACACTTGAAGTTATCCAACGATTGTTAATATGCACATTATTTTGTTATAGCAATATGAAAGAAAATAATAGGTCTTTTGCTTAATTAACAGTCTTTGGTCACAACCCTACATTCATATGACTCTTTCGGATAACTAATGAGTTTATCGCAACATGATATTCAAGTTCTCATGTGGAAATTAACATTGCCACATGAAATCTGTCTTTTGGTCGTTGACAATGTAGTGGACAATACGAGCATCTAATTAAGCATCTTTAGATTCTACTTTTCATTATACACAGTTTAATGCTTCCATACCGAGAATATTCAAATGATCCTTTTAAAAGTCATCTACTATTATTTACTTAGGTTAGGTGACTTTCTCAGTTGTTAAATGAGATTTATCTGATCTCCTTAGTGCTGTGTGTATTAGCCTAGAATTGAATTCACAACCCTAAAGCAGAGAACCTTTTGTCCTCGTGTGTCCAACCCATGCTTTTAAATGGGTTAGAATCTCACATTGCAAGTCCTAAAATATTAAATATTTATTCTTTATTTCTACTACAATTTCTAACTCTGGGAAGCTTGAGATTACTCAGCATGGAGAGTGTTATTGTTATTTACTTTGCACTAATTCCTGAAGAGATTCTCTAAGATATTTGTCTTCCTAAGCATGTGTGCTAGCCCTATTTGCATACCATGAGCTGATGAGCACTTTAAGCAAAGGTTCTGTATTGTTTTCCCCCAGATTTGGCAAGCCGATAACAATATAGGGCTCTTTAGTTCCATACAAAATCTCTCTATTCGGTGTTAGTCGTAGGTGTGTGAACAATGACACATATGTGGCAGACTGACTACCACTCAAGGAGGGAGGACTATATCACTCTACCTGGACCTGCCGAAGTATAAGAACTGCCAAAGCCAAGAATTAACATCACTCCTTCAATTGCAGAAGAAGGAAAGGGTATTTGGACAGAAAAACAAACAACAAAGCGTCACTTAAGATACGTAGAGAATGTTGTGGGGTTAGTGATATGATGGTTCAGCAGTTAGGAACACTGGCTGCTTTCCTAAAGGACTCGGGTTCAATTCTTACTTCTTATATGTCAGCCCATTACTTCCTAGTCTATAAAGTTAGTGCCAGGGAATCAGATGTTCTCTTGTGAGCTACACACATGCAGACGCACACACACACACACACACACACTACTTAAAAGAAATTAAAATTACAAAAGAATGTTGTGTCTTAAAGAACAGCGGCAGAGTCAACATCCATGCAGGCTATAGGAAGATGAACAAGAATGAGAGGAACGTCATTAATAATGGGGTATCGTCTCATGACTGGCGCCCTGGTCATAAAACTTTCTCTTCATTTTATATAAAAGTATGTGCAATGGTGGGTGTATTTACTTTGCAGTGTCCAAACGAAACCAACAAAACCCCACAAAACAAAACCCTTCCACACATGTGATTTTTCCCAAGTGTGCCTTAGCACATGAAAACACATTTCACTGTGTAGAATAATGAAGGAGAATTTTAGAAAAAAACAGAAGTTAGCAGAATTATAAATGCTGTCATTTCTGTGTCTACGATACTTAAAGGGATTTTTATGAGTCTACTTTAGCATATCCCCTTCATTCGCATTACAATGATCTATCCATGTACCTGCTATGTTTTAGGCATTTTTCCAGGTGCTTAAGATATGGTAATAAACACAGGAGGAAAAAAATCTTCATGAGACCAATAATGCAAAAGTTAACTTAGTAGAATTTAATCATCGCCATTATGAGGAAATTTAAGTGAGTTGTTGTCTCAGAGGTATCTTTGGATGGAAAGTAAGGAAAGGCAGTACCACAAACTGAGTCAGGTCCTGGCAGAAGGCTGTTGAGAGTGCTCTGTTACCTGTGCTCACATGCAGTCCAGGAAGACTGCTAATCCTCTAGGCAGCTAGGAATGCAGGGTTAGAATCAAGGAATGACGCTCCTGGAAGAGTGCTCATGTAGCAGGCACTAACTCACTGTAGAGATTCAAGCTCTGGGTTCAATGACGGGACCTAAGCATAGAGTGTGGAAGTGAAGGGGACTTTCTGTGGTGAGCACTGAGGCACATTTAACTGAATGGATTAGAAGAAAACAGAAGGCCCAGGCAGAAAAGAGGAGAATGAGAGGCAATTGTGTCTCCTATGCTGAGTGAAGCAGTGTTTTGAAGGTAGGATGAGTATCTGCATCAGCTGCTGCTGCTACATCATGAGAATTCACTAATGATCCCTGGATTTAGCAGAAGAGACATCAAGAGAACAAGAAGAGGAATGTAGACAGAGCACAGATAGTTCCTTAAACTTAAAACTTTGGTTTTAAAATGGAGAGAAAACGGTCAACAGTTGGATTCTTTTTCTTTTTCTTTCTTTTTTTTTTTTTTTAGGAGCTGGGGACCGAACCCAGGGCCTTGCGCTTGCTAGGCAAGCGCTCTACCACTGAGCTAAATCCCCAGCCCCTGGATTCTTTTTCTTTCAGCCTAATGAGAAACTTGAACATATTTGTGTATTAAAGATAATGATTTAAGAAGGAAGAGGAAGTAAGTAATGGAGGGAGAGCCGCATTTCACTGTTTCTATGTGGGTTTGTCGTTTTTTTGTACTACCTGGGCCCAAATGTGGTGCTTTACCAGTACGTTACCTTACTGGCTTTGGTTTCTATATTATACTTTGAAACAGGCTCTTACTGTGTTACTGAAGCTGCCCTTGAACTTCCCATCTCTCTGCCCCAGCCTCTGAGTACCTGAAATTACAGGTGCACACCACAATGTCCCGCCTTTGGCAGGAGGGCTTTAGATAGGGAAATGTCTCCCAGAGCACAGGTGGAGAGGCTAGTGTGTCCTATACCTATCAGCAGCAAGAAGCCAGCATCTATAGGCAAAGACATAGGTGGGGAGATTTGGTGCTGGGAGTTCTATGTGTTCTTTTCTAATGAAATTAATTTCTTACTGAAAATTAAAACATGATTAAAGTAGGGTCTATATAGGAGATTATTAAAAGAAACAAGAGGCCCTCAGATCTAGACAAGGGGTAAAATAGTTACATAGAGAAGAAAAGAATGATCACTGGGTGGTATTAGGAGTCTATTGGGAGTCGATGGCAATGTAGAAGTTAGATTTCCTGGGGTTGGTGTGTTTAATGAAGCAAGGGGATCAAGTAGGTCGAGGTGAATAAAACTAGCATGATAAAGGAAATGGGGATGCTGGGTATGTAGAGAATAAAGTGTTAGGAATCGTCCGTAGGACCATGAAGTCTGTGACGGATCAGCAGATTGAAGATCTCAGAAAAACTGAAAGGCAGCCAGTTAGGATCATAGAGGAGAGGAATTCTATAGTTGTCTGTCAGAAGTATCATCATCTTCCACAATGCTCTCAGGTGCCATGATGGTGCATTAAACTGTCTTATTTTAAAAATTGCCCTCATTTTATGCAAACATGGCTGCCAAATGCATGTATTACTACCCATTCCCGCTAATTGGCTCATCCTCTGAACAACTGGCAGAGCGGCACTGCTGATGTTGCAGCTGCTCCTATATTCACAGTTGCCTCTAGGGAGGTAAAAGAGACAGCTAAAAAAAATGGTATCCATGCATTAATATGATCAACATGAAGCCACAGTCCACCCTTGCACTGGTAGAGCCACTCCAGTCTTGGTAGTGATTAGAGTTGGGTGTAATGGTGTTCTATACAAATTGAAGCTAGGCATAGGTCTCTACTTGGATGGCTACTGCTCAGACTGCCACCTGAGGGAATCAAACTATTTTTCCACCCTTTCTGTCATGGAGGCAGAACCCTTATTTCTGACCCTCTTAGGATTGTGAGGCAGACTGATATGATATTATGGTAAAAATGAAGTAGAAATGAGACAAGTTTATCCTGAAAGTGTAGTCTCTCAGTTTTCCTGACAGCACCCTATCCTTCTGCAAGCTGACCAATTCGAAGTTTAATTTGATATAGGCTATTTGGACTAATATGTAGTCATTCATGTACAGTGAGTGGTTGCTATGGAGTGAAGAAAGCCACAATCCTGTAACACCACAGTACACATTTTCAACTTTCAGAGAAAGCAACACAACGAAAAATTATTTTGTCATTAACTGTGTGTGTTTGTGTGTAGGTACATGCAGGTAACTGGGGAGGCCAAGGTAGTCATATCTCTCAGGGCTGGAGTGATAATAGTGTTTTAAAAGTAAGCCATGTGTCACTGGGTAATGGAAACCAAGCATGGGTCTTCTACAAGAGCAGTACAAATTCTTGACCACTAAAAAATCTCTCTAGCCTTCCTATAACACAATTTAAACACTACCCAGTGAATGACCGCTAAACTTCAAAACTTAATTTCAACTTGTAGGCTCTTGGAATATAGTACTTACATTTTGTGAGAATCAAGTGTTACAAGCTTCACTAAATGGACCACTGTTGTCTGTGCCCTGGACCATCTGCTACCCAGCCCTGCTTGCCCTTGGGGGTTGGAAGTGAGGTAGTGCAGAATCAATGATACGGCCTCCAGGAACAGGTGAGAAACACCACAGCAAGTGCCTTTAATACCCTTCATCCAGGCCTTATTGGTCTCAAGAAACCATCTCTCCTCCTCCTCCTCCTCCTCCTCCTCCTCCTCCTCCTCCTCCTCCTCCTCCTCCTCCTCCTCCTCCTCCTTCCTGTGGAATAGAATTTATTTAGAGCATGCGAGGCAAGTTAGGAAGGAGGAAGAGAGACGGGTGTGGGGCGCGTAGAGAGAGAGGCCAGCAGTCAGGAACATGTGGAGTGGGGGGGCGAGAGGGAAGGGGAGAAAGGGGTTGGGGAGAGAGAGGAGGGGCAGAGTGAAACTATCTCCTCTAAACAACAGTTCCTGATTGGCTCACATTGTCTTCACCAGCAATTCTTGGTCTTTCAGGCAGTCCTCAATTAGGTCCTCCTACAGGAGATGCTTTTGGGGCTGCGTGACCCCTGGTGTTTATGCAGAGACAGCCTCTCTGTTCGTCCAATATTTCTACCCTTCTGTTAGGTTTTGACAGTCTAGTGGGATCCCAGGGTATCACTGCCTCAAGATTGTTGACCCCACTTCAGAGGATTCCCATGTACTGGACTGTGCCTGTCTTAGGTTGTCAGGTCTTCCAGGGTATTACCCGTCATTGACTACCATCCCTCAAAGAGAAATAACTCTGGAGGCAAGTCACACAAGGGGGAGAAGAGGAACAGCCTACTTGGTGGTCTCACGGATCTCTGCCATCCAGGCTTTGATCACTTCCTTAGGGGGCTGCAATCAGGATTTTTGAGAGACATCAGCTCCTGCAGGGTCATGTTATTTATGGAGTACTCCTTGGAGATATGCTGTGTGAGACACTTAAACAAAATAATTATTAGTATGACAATTCGTCCCATCATAGTGTAAGTGGCTATCCACAAGGGGTCAACCAGCCTTTTAATATTGTCCAACACTTTTCCCAAGAATCCAGCATCTAAGGAGAGCACAGATGCACTGGTCACATTGCTGTTGGCTATCTTCTCCTTTAACAGACCACCAACTGTTGTCCAAAATTGTTTTGTCTCTTAACCAATCTTTTTTAATACTATTTGTGGGTCAACATCTGAGGTGTTGGCTTATAGAGACATAATCTTTTTTTTCCCATGAAGATATACATGGCCCCAAATTATTATCTCATTTTAGGTTTTAGCACCTGCATTTTAAGTGAAGTGTTCATTTAAAACATATGCTTTGAAACATGTTTTAAAAGTGAAAATGTAAATTTTTATAGATTTTGGCTTTCCCATTACAAACCTACCATACTTTCCTAATCTGTGTACGTATGTGAGTGTTGAAATATGCACACTCAGGTGTATGCAGGGGCAGTGGTGTGTAGAGAAAAGAAACAATATCATGTGTCATCCTCAGGAATGTTGTCCATCTCTCTTTAGACAGGATCTCTTACTAGTCTGGAGCTTGTCAACTGGGCTTTACTGACTGAAAGCACTCCCCTATTTTGACTGCCCTAGCTCTTGGTGTGTCATCATGCCTAGTAATTTCCCATGGTTCTGGGAATCAGACTCTGGTCTTCATGCTTTCAAGACAGGAACTTTACAGACTGTCTTATCCTGTCTGCCCATAGCATACAGTAGCCCACCTCTACATAAACATGAACACTAGGCTTATTTTAGAATAGGTTTTGGTGAAAATGATTGATTTTTTTGCAGGTTGACGTGCCTAGTTAGCTAGACCACACACAGACGTTATTCTTGAGATTAAAATCATTTAGTCTGTCCTCTGCCCTGATAAATTTCTCTTTCCTTAGAAGGGTGCATTATTAAACACCCAGTGTTCAAATGCTCTGCTAACTTAAGTAATAGGATGTTGAACAAACTATAAAAGATATTACCTTGGCCTGCAAAGGTTGAATTTCATTGCATGCAAAACCAAAGTCTGAGCCTTACAATACATTTTTCATAATAGAGACCATCCATCAAGGTGCAAAAAGGCATGCTAAAGCAATGAGGGGCATTAAAGCAAATAACTTGGTAACTCAGTTATAAATGGACTGCCTCCTTTACAGTAAGCTCACCTGCAGAATCAGAATGCCTTCACGAAAGTTGAGAAGGAAATATACACAGCCAACAGAAGTGGTCCATTCAAAAGTAGTTTTGATCCATTTAAGTTAATGAATCATTTATATGTACATTAAACACCAAATCTAATTTTCCAGATGATTTTTATATTGATTACTCATGTGAACTGTTTATTTGTGTCAAGAGTATCTAATCTGTTCGTTCTAACAAGTGATGTCTTTAAAACTAGTATTTGCTACCAACTTGATAGTTTTGGGTTCTCTAAGGGTCTTCAAGAATCCAAATTTTGCTGGTCATCTTTTAAAGTACAGAAGGAGGAGGAGGAGGAGGAGGAGGAGGAGGAGGAGGAGGAGGAGGAGGAGGAGAAGGAAGAAGAAGAAGAAGAAGAAGAAGAAGAAGAAGAAGAAGAAGAAGAAGAAGAAGAAGAAGAAGAAGAAGAAGAAGAAGAAGAAGAAGAAGAAGAAGAAGGAAAGAAAGAAAGAAAGGAAAGAAAGAAAGAAAGAAAGAAAGAAAGAAAGATGCCAGCAAGCCCCCACACGTCATAATGAATCTCATAATGGATATTTGAACTTTAATTTGTTTTCTTTTATTTATTTAATATCAACCACGTGTATGCAAGTGCATGTGTGCACGCATGTCCATGTGCTGGGGATTGAACCGAGAACTTCCTGCATGCTAGGGAACTCTTCTAATGCTGAGCTGTGTCCTCAGCCCTAAGTAACAGTTTATTCTTTTCAGTCTTTACTCATCTACTAATTCAGTCTTTATTTATTATGTGTTCTTCAGGTTTTCCTAAATATCCAAGTTTTCCTCAGTTTTCTTTGTTTGCAGTGACGACCTCTATTTCTTATGCTGCAGGGTGGCATACATATGACAGCCTTCTTTTGGCATTGGTTTACCTGCTAATGTCTTGATTTCATGATCAATCTTGAGTGAAGTTTCTTTTTTTTTATTTTAATACTAGAAATAAACTTTTTTTTCAAAATAGGTGGCCTTGAATTCTGTGGTATCTATTTGATGAAAAGTCAACTACCTCTCATTTGTAATCTCATTTCCCTGAGGGGAGGGGGTCATTTTTCTTTATTTTGTTATCAATCTCCTCTCTCTGTCCCTTTGTCTATCTCTCTCTGTCTCTCTCCCCTCCTCCTCCCCCCCTCCTCCCCCTCCCTCCCTCTTTTTCCCCTCCCTCCTCTTCCTTTCCCATTTCTCCTCTCCCTTCTCCCTCCCCCAGTTCTCTTTATTTCAGCAATGATCATGATTTGAAATTCAAATAAAATTCTCCTCTGATGCTTTATAAGCCCATCTGTAAGTTATGTTTTCTACCAAATTTGGAAAAATTAGTGTCTTTATGTCTTTATTTTCCTATCCTACTCTCTCTCCCTCTCCCACCAGTCTAATGGACTATATAATATATATCTCAATGTCATCTCACAGATCGTAAAGACACTGTTTATTTGTGCCTATTCATGAATTTACGTTGAGTATTTGCCATTAATCTCATTTCAAGTGTATAGACCCTTGTCCTGCTCTCTGCTGTGAAGCCTACCAGTGAGCTTAGCTGTTTAGATATTGAATATTTTATTTCCTGGATTTCCTTTTCTAAAGTGTCTATTCTTCTATGTTTTATTTTTTTTAATGATTATTATTGTTTTCCTTTAAGTCTTTGAACACAATTGGAATGGTTACTTTGTTAAAGTAGCTATCAGCCAACTCCTTTGTCTTGGTCATTTTGTGGCCAACCTTACTGATTTCCTTATTGCTGTGTAGGGATGACATTTTCCTTGTTATCTAGTTAATCTAACTCTAATTAAGATATTGCTGTCCTGTGTTCAGACTATGAAAAATACTTACTTTTGTTTTAGCAGTGGTTAATCCTCTTGTAAAATACCTTACATCTTCAAAAAAAATAATAACATGTTCGAACACTTATCTACAGTTAGCAAGAACTTAATATATATTTGAGTATTTTTATATTATTATTTTAGAAAACATGCCTGGACTCACACAGATATTTGGGTAGACTTTGATAGTTCCCTCCTTTGTTCTTTCCTTTCCACAGGAGAATAAATGCAGAAGTCTGGCAGCTGCCCTAAGTAACAAACAAGGCTTGATGTTGTTAGATATTCCATTCAGCTACCGGTGTAGAAGGTTGTGATTTTCTTTTGTTAAATATGGAATTACTCTTATTAGACTGGGGACCATTTTATGAGTATGATGGATTAAGATAAAAAGGCCATTTTTTTAGGATCTCCACACTGTACTGAAACACAATCTCCACAACTTATATCAGTGTTAACGTTTCAACTGTCATCCTAGTAACTAAACATAGAAAGTGTCTATGACACAGGTAACTCAGAGTTCAACATACCAAAAAGTTGTTAGGAAGCTTCTTAAACCTATTATGTCATATGATGATTGTTGAAAAGTTTACCACCATACTTTGATCATTCTTGACACAGTCATATGTATATATATTTTTAATAACTAGGCGACTGGTTTTGAATGGCTAAGGAAAACCATGACCTGTAAAACAAAAACAGCCCTCTTTCTTTGGCTTTACTTATTTTTCTGCTTCGATGTTTTTGTTTTATATTGTTTTGTTACAGTTAAATCTGGAAGTATTTGTTTTTTTAAATTACAAAAGCAAAGAACATAGCTTTTCCTTTTATCAAGCAATTCATGTTCATTGTATCTCTTATCCTTAAAGTTATAACTTTATAATCTTAAGCATCTCATAGAAGTAACATAAGCATGTTTTAGTATACCTAAATAGAATAAAATTATACATTGACGTAGATGTGACAACTCTGGTAACATGTATAACTTTTTCCAGTAATTCAACAGTATTCAATTATTGTTATTTACCAAATGACCATTAATTATAGGTCATGAATTATTTGAAAAATATTTGAGTTGTTATATTTAAATATATCTTTTTCTCTGAACCAATGAAAAGAACTCTTCTCTTTGATATTTGTAAGCTTTTTTTGTAATATTTTATTTAAAATATTCTTCTCCAAACACAGTGGCACACGTCTTAATGCCACCACTCAGAGGCAAAGGCAAGCAGATCTTTGTGAAATCCAGCTTGGTCTGTGTAGTGAGTTCCAGGATTGTCAGAACTCCACAGTGAAACTTTGTCTCAAAAAACAAACCCATGTCTACTTCTTATCCCTTCTCAAATTGATGGTCTCTTTTTCTTTATTACTGCTAAGCACACACATATTTTCAAGTATGTATATATACATATATGTATAAAAATAACCTAAGTCCACTTAGTGTAGTGTTTGCATATGGAGTTTCAGGGTGGACCACTTGGTACTGGATAACCAATTAAGGTGCTTCTCTCAGAAAAAGCTGACTTTCCCTCTCTTGGCAGTTATTGGTTACCTGTAGTTCTGTGTCTAGAGGTGGAGCCCCCCTGAGATTTCACCCTTTGATATTAGCATGTTTATTGGTCTTTCCAATTTTCAGATCTTTTTTTACTGAGCCATATTACCATTTCTAGGAGACACAATCCCATAGCATAGTTCCTGATCTTCTGCCTCTTATAAGATGACTTTTAAAGGAATTTTATGAATTAATTTTAATGAAGTGCAGAGAAAGGAAAATATGACACATAAATGTATGTACATGGGTTGGGGATTTAGCTCAGTGGTAGAGCGCTTGCCTAGCAAGCACAAGGCCCTGGGTTCGGTCCCCAGCTCCGAAAAAAAAAGTATGTACTGAGCAGACAATGTAAACCCTATTTTTCATTTTTAGTACAATATCTTGTCTATTTTATTATAACATCATGTCTGAATTCTTTAAACATTGTACACATACACACAATGTATTGATTTATTCTCCTCCTAGATCTTTCCCACTTCCTTTTCCTAAAGAAAAAAAATCTTCCCTTACTTAAATATCTCTAGACCCATCCTTTCTTTTTTTATAATTTTATTTTTCTTGGATATTTTATGTACTTACATTTCAAATGTTATCCCCCTTTCCCCCTCTCCTATACCCTACCTCTCCCTCCCCCTGCTTCTATGAGGATGCTCCCACTCCCACCCCCCACTCCCACCTCAATGCCCTGGCATTACCCTACATTGGAGAAATTAGCCCTCACAGGAACAAGGGATTTTCCTCCTATTGATGCTTACAATGCCATCTTCTGCCACATATGTGGCTGGAGTCATGGGTCCCTTCATGTATTCATTTGTTGGTAGTTTAATCCATGGGAACTCTGGTGGGGTCTGGTTGGTTGATGTTGTTGTTCTTCCTATGGAGTTGCAAACCCCTTCAGTCCTTTATCTAACTCTTCCATTGGGGGTATCCTTGTTCAGTCCAATGGATAGCTGCACACTTCCTTATCTGTATCAGTAGGGCTCTGACAGAGCCTCTCAGGAGATACCCATATCTGGCTCCCGTCAGCAAGCACTTCTTGGCATCAGCAGTACTGACAAAAAGGCCATTCTACTATCATGTCCCCAAACAAAAATAAACAAGAACATTATCCTGCCCACAAGAATAATCTAGTTTCCACGTTGGCTAATATCTGACTGCTGCGACTCTGTCTTTGGATAAGAAAAATCATAGTTCCTATCAAAGAACGGCATCCAGGCATTAACAGTGGTGCCACACGATTACTCAGATTCCTCACGGTCCCCCAAAAGAGCAAAGCGGAAGCTGGGATTCCAAAGCATAGGGGATCCCTTCATTTCCTTACAGAGTGGGTTCTATCTCATTTCTAGGGTCCTAGAATCCCAACTTTGTTCACTGTGTGCCCCCTCTGTCATAATTGCCTGAATGACCACGGTGTGACGCTTCATCATCCACTTTCTGTTAACCATAGTGGACCCTAAGTCTGACCTCTGAGAATTTTCAAACCACATAACAACTGAGTTCTCAATTCAATTTCTAGCCACTGGGCATTGCATCTTATCTGTTTACTCCATGGCGGACAGCCAGGAGACACCTGGTTCTATTCTGTCTTTCCTCTTCTTTTCTTTCTTTGTTTCTTTGTTTCCTTCTTTGTTTCTTTGTTTCTTTGTTTCTTTGTTTCTTTCTTTCTCTCTTTCTTTCTTTCTTTCTTTCTCTCTTTCTTTCTCTCTTTCTTTCTTTCTTGCCTGCAGGTGGCTATTTATTATAGTTTGTCTATTGTTTATAGTCATTATCACCAGAAAATTGCTCTGCTGTGAATAACACCACCAAATGCAGAAATCGTTTTCTTTTCTTGTGATTAGACTCGAGCACTCTGTATCATACAGTCTGTCCCCAGACTGAGCAATCATTCTGGGACTCCACAACTTGAAATTAGCTGTTGTATCCTATTACAGGAAAGCCAGAGTTGTCGCTGCTAAGTGGATCTATAGTGGGAAACTTGAGAAGGCCAAGTAGGTCATTCGGTGAGAGTTTTACCACATTTCTGATATCCTTTTGCTGGGTAGGAATCACCAACCATGTCCAAATAATATAAGAAAGTTTTCATTTCTGCACACAATTTGAAGAAGTACTGTAGATCATCTAGCTAGTTAGCTATTGATCTAGAACACAAATAATTTTTCTGGAAATGATTGAAAACTGGGAAGCCAGCACTATTATTTATTTATTTTGTTACTGTTACAACAGCGGAAGCTTAAAACTGAAGCTGACACAGCTGATAATTTTCCGCAACTGCACAAAGCATGGTGTTGTATATCAAAGGAGAAGTCACTGTTCTATTTCTTGTGAGAGTGAAGAACTCAGGAAGCACACTCTTTTCCTCTATTGTAGAAAATCCAATAAGTTTTTCCCAGGGGTTCCACATGTCTGAATTCTGTCTGAGGAGACAAACCTTTAGTGCTGTTCACTAGGAGAATCTCCCTCTGGCTTATGAATGGCATACATCATTTTAGTCACATGCCAGGATGGGACTTCAGACATACTTTGGTGATTCTGGAGCCATCGAGGTCTACCAATGTTCTGTTAAATTGAAGTGGTTCAGTCTTTTCTTATGTCTGTCTTGTAACAGCATAACTCTCTTAAGAAGCATGAATGCTGCCTTCGATGACAGTCAATATTATATTAACTCTACCCTCCAGTCTCCTGCTTGCCCCTGCATCACTCCCATGGTATTTCATGTACCTTACTGAGGCTGTCCTCCAGAGGACATAGCTTAGCAGTCTCGTACGTTATTCTATTTGTCTTCTCTTTTTTATACTGGAATCCATGGGGTAAAGGTGTACCAGTTTTGATCACTGAGAACAGTTTGGATACTAAAGCAGATGTTGGCATATGGAAATTCCTCAATATACACTAAATGAATGAATTAATAAAATAAATTGCTTATATAAATAAGTTTTATATCACTATCAGTTTGGAAGACATGGAATGTATCTAAACCTTCACTCTCTTTTTCGTGAAATAAGCAGCTCTTTTTCTCTCTCCCTCTCCTTCGCCCTCTCCCTCTCCCTCTTTCCCCTCTTTCTTTCTTACTTTCTTTCTAAAAATCTTCCCTGAAAAACTGTTAACATCTCCTTAGAATCGATAAAATGGCATCCAAATCCCCAGCTTGGCCTTTGAGGTCCCTCACAGCACAGCCTCACCTTGCCAACAACTTCATCAAACAGCCGCCCCCTTCTGTTTCAGCTCTCTCCTGTGATCCTCAGCCTTGCTTTCTCATCACCTTCATTTCATTTGTTAAATGCCTGGTGTGGCAGGCTCTCCTGATTGCTGCACTTTGAAAGTACATTCGCCATGTCCCTTACCTTGATATATCTTTATCATCTATTAATGAAATTTAACTTACTCTCATTTACGTTCTCTTCCATCTTTTTACCCCATCTTTATTAAATTGGGTATTTCTTATTTACATTCCAAATGTTATTCCCTTTCCCGGTTTCCAGGCCAACATCCCCCTAGCCCCTCCTCCTCCCCTTTATACTGGTGTTACCCTCCCCAGCCTTCCCCCGTTACCGCCCTCCCCCCAACAACCTGTTCACTGGGGGTTCAGTCTTGGCAGGACCAAGGGCTTCCTCTTCCACTGGTGCCCTTACTAGGCTATTCATTCCTACCTATGCAGTTGGAGCCCAGGGTCAGTCCATGTATAGTCTTTGGGTAGTGGCTTAGTCCCTGGACTTTTCTCTGATTCCTTCAACGGGGGTCCTATTCTCAGTTCAGTGGTTTGCTGCTGGCATTCGCCTCTGTATTTGCTGTATTCTGGCTGTGTCTCTCAGGAGCGATCTACATCCGGTTCCTGTCGGCCTGCACTTCTTTGCTTCATCCATCTTATCCAGTTTGGTGGCTGTATATGTATGGGCCACATGTGGGGCAGGCTCTGAATGGGTGGTCCTTCTGCCTCTGTTCTAAACTTTGCCTCCTTATTCCTTCCCAAGGGTATTCTTGTTCCCCTTTTAAAGAAGGAGTGTAGCATTTGCATTTTGGTCATCCTTCTTGAGTTTCATGTGTTCTGTGCATCTAGAGTAATTCAAGCATATGGGCTAATATCCACTTATAAATGAGTGCATACCATGTGTGTTTTTCCGTGATTGGGTTACCTCACTCAACACCTCTTCATGATAAAAGTCCTGGAAAGAATAGGAATTCAAGGCCCATACCTAAACATAGTAAAAGCAATATACAGCAAACCAGTAGCTAATATTAAACTAAATGGAGAGAAACTTGAAGCAATCCTACTAAAATTAGGGACTATACAAGGCTGCCCACTCTCTCCCTACTTATTCAATATAGTTCTGGAAGTCCTAGCCAGAGCAATCAGACAACAAAAGGAGATCAAAGGGATACAGATTGGAGAGGAAGAAGTCAAAATATCACTATTTGCAGATGATATGATAGTATATTTAAATGATCCCAAAAGTTCCACCAGAGAACTATTAAACCTGATAAACACCTTCAGCAATGTGGCTGGGTATAAAATTAACTCAAATAAATCAGTAGCCTTCCTCTACACAAAAGAGAAACAAGCCGAGAAAGAAATTAGGGAAACGATACCCTTCATAATAGACCCAAATAATATGAAGTACCTTGGTGTGACTCTTACCAAGCAAGTGAAAGATCTGTATGATAAGAACTTCAAGCCTCTGAAGAAAGAAATTGAAGATCTCAGAAGATGGAAAGATCTCCCATGCTCATCATGGATTGGCAGGATTAACATAGTAAAAATAGCCTTTTTACCAAAAGCGATATGCCGATTCAATGCAAACCCCATCAAAATTCCAATCAAATTCTTCATAGAGTTAGACAGAACAATTTGCAAACTCATCTGGAATAACAAAAAACCCAGGATAGCTAAAACTATCCTCAACAATAAAAGGACTTCCGGGGGAACCACTATCCCTGAACTCAAGCAGTATTACAGAGCAATAGTGATAAAAAAAAAACTGTATGGTATTGGTACAGAGATAGGCAGATAGATCAGTGGAATAGAATTGAAGACCCAGAAATGTACCACATACCTGTGGTCACTTGATTTTTGACAAAGAAGCCAAAACCATCCAATGGAAAAAAAATAGCATTTTCAGCAAATGGTGCTGGTTCAACTGGAGGTCAGTATGAAGAAGAATGCAGATTGATCCATTCTTATCACCCTGTACAAAGCTTAAGTCCAAGTGGACCAAGGACCTCCACATCAAACCAGATACACTCAAACTAATAGAAGAAAAAGTGGGGAAGCATCTCGAACACATGGGCACTGGAGAAAATTTCCTGAAGAAAACACCAATGGCTTATGTCCTAAGAACAAGAATCGACAAATGTGATCTCATAGAACTGCAAAGCTTCTGTAAGGCAAAGGACACTGTTGTTAGGACAAATGGCAACCAACAGATTGGGAAAAGATCTTTACCAATCCTACAACTGATAAAGAACTCAGGAAGTTAGACTGCAGGGAGACAAATAACCCTATTAAAAAGTGGGGTTTAGAGCTAAGCAAAGAATTCACAGCTGAGGAGTGCTGAATGGCTGAGAGGCACCTAAACACATCTTTAGTCATAAGGAAAATGCAAATCAAAACATCCCTGAGATTCCACCTCACACCAGTCAGAATGGCTAAGATCAAAAACTCCAGCAACAGCAGATGCTGGTGAGGATGTGGAGAAAGAGGAACACTCCTCCATTGTTGGTGGGATTGCAGACTGGTACAACCATTCTGGAAATCAGTCTGGAGGTTCCTCAGAAAATTGGACACTGCACTACCTGAGGACCCAGCTATATCTCTCTTGGGCATATACCTAAAAGATGCTCCAACAAATAGCAAAGACACATGCTCCACTATGTTCATAGCAGCCTTTTTTTATAATAGCCAGAAGTTGGAAAGAACCCAGATGCCCTTCAACAGAGGAATGGATACAGAAAATGTGGTACTTCTATACAATGGAATTCTACTCAGCTATCAAAAGTAATGACTTTGTGAAATTCATAGGCAAATGGATGGAACTGGAAAAATATCTCTTCCATCTTTTCATCCTCAGAATATGAGCTTCATGAAAACCAGAGTAGTATCTGCTTTGTTTTCTGTAGCAGCATCAGTTCATAATAGCCCCTTCCTTACAATATCAGTTCACAGTAATGCTGCCCTACTCGAAGTGCTACTTCAAAGTAGTGCTTTGTTGAGTAGCTCAAGCATCTTTTTCTTCCACTTGAATATCCTTTTGCTCTCCCACACATACCCAAGTCCCACCTATTTCCCATGGCCAAGCTAAAATGTATCCTCTTTACAAAATTCCCTGGCTCTACTTAGATGAGAGGGAAATAATCAGGCTCCTCGAAACAGTGATAGCATTTAAACCAAACTACTTTAGTATCAGTGGTAAAGCATTTCCTGCATATACATTTGCTCTTCATGTGAAGTCTTAGTCCTGCTTTAACAGATCCAAAAGAATATGTGTCATTGGTAACTCATCTTTACATTCTCTAAGCTCCCAGTTCTAAGTACATGGAAAGCAGTCAATCATGCGAGGTAGATGATTGTTCTATGAGTATGGGACACTGCACTGAAAAACCAGTAAAAAAAATTGTTCTACAAAATCTTCATGAAAAGGAACATTGATATTTGAGCTTTATTGTTTTGAAGGGAGATCCAGTTATGCCTCCAACTAAATGGACTAAAAATACCCAATGAGAAAACCAATGTAATTTGAGTATTTGCCTTCATGATTAGAGCCCAGAACATCTTCTCCTTCGCTTTTCCACTTCAGAGTAATTTCCTTCTTTCAAAAGGTTTTTGCCAGACAAACCATTCATACATTAAACCATGCCCAGGGACCCGGAATAGGTCAAAAGTTTACTAAAGAACAATGCACAAAGGTAAGGTAGGAAGCACAGTACAAAAATAAGGCACTGAGTCAGATGCAAAGAACAGAATCGGTATCAACAGAATACGCAGATTTACCAAGACTTAAGTGTTTTTCTTTTCTATAGTGTATGCCTTGTCATTAATCAAACAACAGTTTCTACTGAATAGGTCTGGATGTTTAATATGATAGTGCCATAAAGACCACAGGACTGAAAGCAAATTTGATGCAGATCTTTCCTTCCCTCCCTCCTTCCCTTCCTCCTTCCTCCTTCCCTCCTCCCTCCTCCTTCCCTCCCTACTCCTTGCTCTCTCCTTCCTCCCTGGTCCCTCCCTCCCTGTTGTTCACTCCCTCCTCCCTTCCTTCCTCCCTCCCTCCCTCTCTCCCTCCTCCCTTCTCTCCCTCCCTCCCTCCCTCCCTTCCTTCCTTCCTTCCTTCCTTCCTTCCTTCCTTCCTTCCTTCCTTCGTTTTTACCTTCTGTGATCCCAGAGGAAAGAAATGCCCACCAGTCTACCACTCTACCAATACAACATGTTTAATTTCAAAGTTTTGATTTATACTAATTTGCTTTATATTTGCTATTACTTTAATACAAAAGTTTCTTCCTTTACTTATGAAAGTTTCATAATTCAAAAAAAATTGTCACGTTTCCTCGTGTCATCCTTGTTCAGCTCATGTGTAGGCAGCCATGCTGATGACACTTTGTGGATGAAGCCTGTGATGTTAAGAGACACAGTTTCCTAGTCTCACAGCAAACCTTGGTCCTCCAGCTTTTATCACTCCTTCCTGCTCTCCTGTAATGTTTCCTGACCCTTGGGAATGTTCTGTAGATGTATCTACTGAGACTGAGTTATTCATATCTCTGGATTTGGTTCCTTGGATTTCTTGGTGGTCTCCTTCTGTCGTAAAGAGAAGTTTCCGTGATGAGGAATAAGAACCACACTTCTCTGTGGAGAAAAGGACAGATGTTTCGATTGTTCTTAAGGATTATGCTGCTTTAGTAAAATAGCGGTTGTTTTTATAGCTCAGAATATTAACATTCATCACTGAGTTCCTTAGGCGGGAGAATTTTAGTATCTGCTTCGTTTTTAAAAATGTATTTATTATGTGTATGCATGGATTGTGTATGTGTGTATGTGGACACTTGTACGTACTAGTGCACATGCAAGTGTGCATGTGTGCCACAGTGTGCATGTTCGCATTAAAGAACGACTCCTGGGAGTCAGGTTTCTCCTCCCTCTCTTCGTTGTGGTACTCCTACTCCACTCGTGAGGTGCAGTGAGCTCTTTACCTGCTGAGCTACTCTGATGGCCCCTGGTATTTGTTCCTAAGGAACTAATTCTCTTCTTGTTTTCTTTCTGTTATCTTCTTCCTTTTTTTTATTTTGACCTTTTTTCTTTAAAATCCTCAAGGTGATAAGTTTTTCAAAGTAAACAGATGTAGGCCTCATGGACAGCTGGTAATTAGTATATTACATCTCATCGAGTTGATTAAAAGTTGATAGCTTGGTCTGTTGGTGCATGCCTATAACTCTGCCATCACGGAGTCTGTGGGACAACTGTGCGTTCCATGGAGTTCAAGTTGGATAGTTCAACTCTGCCTCAAAAAAAAAAGGAAAAGAAAAAAGAAAAGTGACATTAAAATCAATCCTAACTCTGAAGAGGTTCCATTCCAGTCTGCAGCACGCTCATGATGAATCAGTAACATACAGATTTTGAAGCTCATCTGTAGTAGCCATATGGTGGCACACAATCAAATGTACTTTCCCAACTCTTCATGAAAGCTTAGATTTGGCGAACAACAGGAATCCACTGCCTTTCCACCTGTCCCATGCTGCTGAAAGACGTTGGCAGAAAGCCAGGTCCTGTATTAACCACCAATGGCACACTCACGCTTTCTCCTTCAGTTCTGTGCCCATTTTAGCTTTGGCACCACAGATAGAACTGTGTTCAGAACACACCAGGCCTCACAGAGAGATCAGGGATGGTGGTAGGGAGAAAGACTTCCTATTGGATATTTCTAGAATTGAGACCTGATCCTTGATTCCCAGACTTACCGAACACTGCTATTATAAGATTCTTTATCAGAATGCGTGCAGATATACTTAGCTGTCCTTAATTTAAGTATGTTTTGTCTGGTTTAATCTATTCAATTGTCTCACATTAATTGAGTCCATTTCTAAGGGTCTTTAGTACCTCATCCAATTCCTACTATTAATGGTATACAGTGGCACTCAATATTTATTGGAACCATGGATAGGCAAAAGAAAAGACTCAAACGACCCTTCCTTTAGCTTCAGTTCTAATTAAAGAGTGTTGGTAATAAAATGATACATCTCCAGGTTCAGCTTGTACTGTAGAAAAATCTCCTTACTTAATCTTTTTGGCAAGAAATCAATAGTACTAGGTCAGGATTATAAAGGTAGTTTACATGTGTTTTTACCTAACCTCGCTAATTGAGCAAGCCATGAGAGTTCTTTAGAAAATTAGAAATGCCATAGAAACCTCAGCAGTACCCAGCAGCTGACCCGTGCCTGATGATGGTGCTGAGGCTTCTGTGGCATTGGTGCAAGCCTTCCGGTCTATCATCCAGACTCTTTCTGTGACAATGGAAAGGTCTTTGACATTGAGGAGTCGTTCCTAAACCCTGAGGATCAACAGTGGCAAAAAAATCACAACACTCTGATATCCTACTATCCCATTGTCTTTGATTGTAATCTGAAGAAATTGGCTTGTTCTCAGCCAGGTTACATTTTATCCAATGGCATCTTCTCTTTTGTTCTTAAATAAATGTGGAGAGAACCAGGGCAGACAGAGAGAGAATCCATGTGTCATAAAAACAAGAAAACGCTTAGACTAAATCAGAACCAGAGGTTCATATGGAGCATTAAAAACCTGTGCTGTGAACAATGTGGTATAGAAGGGCACCAAATGCCTAGGAATGGGAGGTGGCTATAAAATGTAGGTTGATTGGCTGCAGTTCTGCCTGTGAAGCACTAGCTGGCATTAGAGTGAAGTTTAAATTCACTTTTGTGCTGGTGATTGCCTCTCTGGAACTCATTAAACATTCTTTGGCATCAGATTTTAGACTCTATAAAGCAAAGTGCATGATCCAGGCAGACATTAACCTCAGGGTCAGTGAGCCCCTGAAACTGAATGGCCAAAAAACGGCTACTCTGCCCCTTAAGATTCTCAGAAAGGGTGGGGCCGGGGAGGGGCTTTTAGAACTGGAATCACCCTGTGTTCTGCCTGTTCTGCCTCACCTTTATTAGAGTCATTCCTCCTTCGGGTTGTATGCTAATCTTTTGAGTTTCATCATTTCAGTTTCTGCTTGAGAGCTGGCTCTTCTGAAACTTTAAGTGACAATGACAGTCTACAAAATTGCTCTCTTAGAACAATTAAACAAAGTCAGGAGGCATGTAATATTTTTAGCCGTGGGTAAAAGGGATCATTTAGCTATGACAGACTGAAGTGCATAATCTTTCAGATTCTTTCAACGGATCTGATTGTTAGGTGGCAGATTTGGGATGATGGCGGATTTCCATGGCTGAGCCCAGATGGTATGGGGAGCATACATTTGTTAACACAATAGATGTGAACTCCAAAGCTATAAGGGATTAGTCTAGGCAAGAAGGATTTTTCTTTATCTTTAACAGGTGACTGGGACTGTAGGAGAAAGATCAGTTGGAAATCGTGCTTCATGACAGTACTACCCACCAGGAAAATAGGATGGGGCGATAGAACTGCATTCAAAAGAAGGCTACAATGTCAGATAAACAACATTCTGCCTGTCACGCCAAGTTGATATTCCCTATTTGGAATCAGAATTAAGAAAAGGTCCCTCATGAAGAAACCAAGAAAGACAGCAGGCAAGGCTGCTAATTAAATGGACTTGTTCTCCTTGCAGCTGTCCTGATTCTGATTAACTAACAATTCGGAGTCTAGTCTCATTAACTCTTTGCTGTACAGGACTAAGGAACAGTGTACCGTATAAACATAGGAACAAGGACTCTGAAAGGCAAAGTTTATATCTTTATTTACAATAACTCTAATTCCTCTAACGGAAAACTCATACCTTGGCTATGTTCATGTACTGAAGAAGCAGCACAAATATTTGGAGCAGCTGTGAGAAGATGGCAAAAAGAGTACTAGGGACTCGCCACAAGGCTTCCACCCTCATCCACTACATCTGTCCTGAGTGCTCCCTGGTGTGCCCCAGTTTTGCAGTCAAAGCAGTATACGTTAAAACATGCGACAGAGGAGACAACAGCCACAAGAACTTGGTGGATACTTTTCTCCAGTTGGAATTCTGTTTATTTCAGTCTGCCAAAAACATATAGGGTTTTATTAAACAGTGTGTATGAGAAGAAAAGTGTTTGGGTTAAAGTTCTAGAGGCAGGGTTTTATCTTACCTTAATCGCTTTGGGTGTACTTGACTTTGTGCCTTGGCTTACTCCTGGGTAAAATGCTCACAATCAGAATCTTACTCTTGAGTTGTAGGGACGATCAAGTATGGGAATGCGTGCTACACGCTAAGCAGTTTTGGTCCGTGGTTAACTGTAGTACCTATAGTCATCAGTCCAAAACCTGCCTGCTATGCATACTTCTCAATACAAGGAAGTCAGTACTCTTATTGTCCTTGTTTTACTAATACTTTCTATGGGGGGAAAGTAGGTGCTCACTAAATTGTTTTTGAAATTCTAAAGCCAGGTCAGGTTGCATTTAAAAAGTGGAAACCAAAGCTCTCTCTCTGCCTAGCAAACCATGACACTAAGAAATCACTTATAGAAATTGTACCCCAAAACATAAATCCATAGAGAGATTTTCCCCTTTAGTTTCTAAATTTTCACACAGGCAAAACTGTAAGCATCCATCATAGTATATGAGTGAGAATGAACAAAAGGTCAGTAAATTGAAAAGCTCTGTACATAGGTAAAACTCACAGATAATGAAGAAGCCAAAGCTATGTTTAAATATTTAAACTATTCATGGTTTATAAATGAATCAGCCTGATTAATACAACAGTTTACAAATAATACTAGATGTGGAATTGATGGTAAATGCCAATAATAAGAATTAGCTACTTATAAAAGATTTTTTAAGATAAGAATATAATAAATTACATATATGATATAAAAGGTTAAACAAGGATTAGACCATTATTCAAATAACAGAATTGGCTGAAGCCTCAACCAGTTAGAGCACGTGTTGCTCTTGCATAGGGCACAGGCTAAGTTTTAGCACCCATATGGCTAAACTCATAACCATCCATTATCTGGTTCCCAAGGTCAGATGCCTTCTGGTTTTCGTGGGCATCAGACACATATATGGTGTATAGACATACATAAGGCAAAAACACATGCATATAAAAAACAGAATAAATAAATCTAAAATTAAGAAATTCTATGACAAACTAGGGCATCGATAGATTTTATAACCTGTTTATTAAATGAACTTGTTCTTATCATAGCTGTCCTGATTATAATTAACGGCCAAATCTGAGTCTGGTCTCATTAGCTTCTTCAGTGTAAAGGGTTGGGAGCAGAATGTGATATAAACACAGGTGCCGGATACTCTGAGAATTAAGTTGCTTTACATCGAGGTTAGCTATATTTCCATTAGCAAACAATGTGTACTCTTTTCAAAAAAATATATATACACATACATAACATGCAGAATTATGGTTTTTCTATTCTTTTTTCTAAAATGGTGTTCTATATATTCATAGATTAGAATTGACTATTACCTTTAAATTGATCTAAGAGACACTCATAGCACACCAAAAGTGGATAGGCAAGAAAGGATGAGTGATTGGAACAGAAGTTAGAGTCTTCAGAATTTCAGGGAGAGTCATGGCAGATGGGAAAAAAAAAACCCACAAGAGAAACAGGAGAAAATAAGGCTTCTGAGAAGGGCTACATTAGAATGAAATTGTTGAATGTAGAGATTGAAAGATGAGAAGGCAGATTGCCTTCCCATTGTCTTTCTGTCGCTGATGAGTCTTTTGAAAATCAGATTACTCATTTAGGCCCTAAAAGCTCTTTGATCATGGCCTTTACTGCAAGCACCTGCCACAAAATGGATATTCATTTGTTTGCTCATCCGTTCACATGTTGACTCCTCTGCTCTCTCTCATTCATTCACACACTCATTTACCCACTCAGTGATTCACTGACATTCATTCATTCATTCATTCATTCATTCATTCATTCATTCATTCATTCGGTAAATGTGGATTAAGAAATACCATGTGATATTCTAGTGAGGGCTAGACACCCTGAGGCAAATGATTACACAGGACTGTTTTCAAGGAGTAAGAAGAGTTGAGTAGTCATGTAGCAGGAATCGGAAAAATGTAAGGCAGATGTACCCAGGGACAAAAGATGGAAGAATAATTAATCCTTCTTGGATAAAAACAGACAAGTTATCCAAGGAAGTGTGTCTTGAATGATAAGGCTATTTCCTTTTCGGTGATATGTTCGTACTATGGAATACATCCTATCACTTGGGTGAATTATTTAGCCTATGTGTTACATTGTACAGATCATGGGATTCCTGCAGATATTCTCATACATAAAATACTTTAAGTAGTAGTTTATGCATGCTGCTCATGAATTATTGATTCTTCCTTTTATTTTTACATTAAAAATTATATTTATGGGTTTTTTTGTCTGTATGTATGTTTGTACCCACAGAGGCCAGAAGGTGTCAGATACCCTGAGACTGGAATTACAGATATTGGCTGACAAGCCAATATCTTGGTTCTGGGAATTGAAACCAGGCCCACTGGAAGAGCAGCCCATGTTCTTAACCATTGAAACCTGCCTGGGCCCTGATTTATCTTTCTTTGTAAGTCCTAGGCCTATATATCTCTATAGGATTCCAGTAAATTAGATGATCTATTTCTTATCCCTGAATAATAGATCATTCTACAGCAACCACGATGGGGGATGCAGGGATTATTCACTGGTTTCACCTCACGCTGCTTCAAGTTCAGTTCTCAGCGCTCATACAGAACTGCTTACGACCACTTAGAAGTCCAACTCCAGGGCAACCTGGCGCCTCCAACCTCTGTGGACACTTACACACTCATCTGTGCATATCTACCTCCTCCACACACACATAATTAAAAACAATTTCTAAGACTATATCTTTAAACTGTACCAACGATCCTGTTACTACTCCTCAACAATTTCTGTCGTTGAAGATTTTAGCTGGGGCTTATAGAGATTTGGAGCAGGCTCGGTGACTTCTGCAGGAGCAGTCACATTGTGACGGGAGCTAGGTCAAGCGAGAGGGGGAGCATGGCATCTCGCTGCATGTGGGCTAAAGGCTTCTCCATGTGGTCTCACCACCTGGCTCAATGCAGATTGTAAGCGGGGCAGATTCAGGACAGTCACGCTACCTTAACATTGGATCAGAAATGTAGAAGCTGAATTTTCAACCTGTTGATGGACAAGAGGTACGTGCGATGAGAAATCGTACCGAGGTCATTTTTGGAAAACAACATCTTACCCCATCATTCAAGATTTGAATAAAGAAAGTATTCTTCCTTAAGAGTGATGGCAAGGACTATTACCAGAGAATGATCCAGGACAAAGAAATCACTGAGTTTTACCTAATTAATGTCTTTACATTATTTTTTTGAATTTCAGTGCCTGTTTCTCTAATGAGAAAGGAAAGCATGATAAGATAAAAGGAAGGGATTAATTTGGCCACAAGGTAGGACTTTTTTTTTTCTGGCAAGGCAGGCCTTTGAACCTTAGGGAGGGTTACCAGAGAAAACAGAAGAATCAATTTCTGCGGATGTCTGAAAAATCAATGCTGGAGGAATTCCATGGGACTCTACAATGTCAGTATGAGCCCAGCTGCAGCAGCAAGATAGATTGACTGACCTTTTAGGCCTTTGCCAGTAACATAATTCTTCCAGTTGTACTGACAAGGCACAGAGAGATTGTCTGTGTAACCTTGGAGAGATCTTTTGGTCATTTCGTTTATATGTTTCTCAATTTCGTGCTCATTTATTTTTGAACTCCACGTTTCATAAAAATATATATGTATATATTTGTTCCCTATATGTTCTGTTCTCACTAGTACCTTTACCAAATTTTTTTTTCCAGGCTCTAATCACTGTCTTTGATTAGTAATTAGAAGGAAACTCTTTGGGTATAATTATAATTTGAGGTTGTTTGCTTGGCATGTTTGGAGAGATAAGCAGCAACTTACCTGTGATAATAGCTTTGCATTTATAACTGTATTGTTGTCTAGATGCATCTATCACATAGAGAATTTAAGTGGGGCTAAGTGTTGCTTCACCAGCATGTTTCATTTTAAACAACCTGAGGGCACAATTTAGCATGCTTACTTTAGAGTTGATGAGGTAAAGTGAATCAAAGTTACATCACTTATACTCGAGGTAAAGGTAAGATTTCACCCAGTTCTACCAACACTAGAACCTTATACGCTCTGATTTTTTTATTTTTTGTTCTTCTCTCATAAAATACACTCCACTCGTATCTTCCCCATCTACTTCTCCCAATTCCCTTCATGTCTCTTCCCCCAGATCCACTCCTCCATTTCCCTTCAGGAAAGAACAGTCTTCCAAGTGATATCAACTGAACTCAGTATAA
Source organism: Rattus norvegicus (assembly GCF_021556685.1). NCBI lineage: Eukaryota > Metazoa > Chordata > Mammalia > Rodentia > Muridae > Rattus > Rattus norvegicus. The sequence continues at coordinate 15,961,809 of NC_141537.1, read as the reverse complement.
CAAGACACAGTAAGACTAGGCTTACACCCTCCTGTCAATGCTGGACAAGGCACAGGAGGAGGAAAAGGGTCCCAAGAACAGGCAAGAGTCAGAGATGCCTCCACTTGCATTGTCAGGAATCTCACAGAAACCCCAAGCTAAGGAATCACAGCATGTATGTAGAAGGCCTGGTGCAGAACCTATGCAGGCTCCATGGTTGCTGCTTCAGTCTATGTGAGCCCCTCTGAGCCCTGCTTAGTTGATTCTTTGTTCACATGGTATTTTGGACTCCTTTGGTTCCTACAATTCTTCCTCCTCCACTTGGAGTTCTTGAGTGTTTGGCTGTGGGTCTCAAGGGTCTCTGTATCTGTCCCTGTCAGCTCAGGGAGAAGCCTCTCTGATGCCAATTTGGTTAGGCATTGATCTATGAATACAGAGAATTTTCTTTGTCAGTTGTGTTTGGTTCCACCCTAGGTCTCAGCCATCTAGTTTCTGGATCCTGGCCATCTAGATAGTGTCGAGCATGAGTGTTCCCTCTGATGGTGTGGACCTTAGGTTAGACCAGTCATTGGTTGGCCACTCCTACAAGCTCTGGTCCAACCATCTTGCAGACAGGGCAGGTTGTGGGCCGTAGATTTTGTGGCTTGGTTGGTATCCCAGTCCTACTACTATGAGCCTTGCTTGGTTACAGAAGATTGCTGATTCAGTAAAACCTACTCTCAACACAGTTCTATGATCTTTATTGCTGGATGACAATAAATTGAGTAATCAGTCTTCTAAGCGTAGACTCCATTTTCAGAGGCTTACTTTTCATTTCTTCCTCTGAAATGCTGTATCTGCCCTGGGAAGTTCCTGTACCTTTTGTGAACACTCCTTTTACCTAAAACTATTGAACTGTTCATCACAGAATTTTCCTCATCCTTCGACCCATTCTAAAGCTATGCTGTCTCCATCCCATTATTGCAAAAAACACTTATGTGAACTTCTGCACAACTCTTCCCTCTGGTCACTTAGAGGGTACTTGCCATTTTAGTTATCTATGTATGTGTAGAGACTTACTCTCAGTCGCTGCCGGATTCCTGCATAGGAAAACAATGGCTGCATTCCTTGGGTTCTTAGGGGTTTGTTTTTCCTAGATTTCAAGCAAATTACAAATTACATTTCTTATGTTTGTTAATTAGCACAGCTCCCCGATAATGATGATCACCTTGAATTAAGCAGCATCACTGCCTAAATTTGTGTCCTGGACCTGACCTGACCTGTATTTGAGAGCAGTATTTAGTGTCCTTGGGTATTGTCACACCTGCTACTATTAATCACATATTGTTATTTGACTATCAAACTTGAGAAGATATGGCGGTTATTGTCAGAGAGCTGTCTCTGCTTATTCTTTGTGTTCAAGGTCCTTCAAGGATGTTGATATTATCAGATAAATGACATGATTGGGCTTGCTTTAAAAAAAAGTTGTGCAAAAGAATTTAATCTGCATTGCTTAATTGACTGTTTTCCAGTGTTATCCGATCCAAATTTTTGAGTGAAAATATTTAGATTCTAGAGTTCCTGGCTGTTTTCTATGGCCCTGTATTGTACACCTAAAACCGTTCGAGTACCTCACACATATTCATGCTATTGTTTGCAGTTAGTAATTGGGTAGAGCGTCTGCACTGGTTTATAAGCACAATCATTTTTTATGTGATGGCGAATAATGTATGACTAAATATGTGAGTTTTAGGCCAGCTTTGGATTATAACACACACACACACACACACACACACACACACACACACACATACTCACTCATGCACATATATACATACGCACAGATGCACAAACACCACTGGTATATACTTTCACTGTTTTGAGAAAAAAGAAGTAAAATTCTGATACCTTTGTTCTAAATGGCTTTAGGATCATTTTAAAATATGAGAAATATGAGGATACATATTGCAGGAAGACAACATAATCTACAAGCATACATCAAGATATAGTGATGTGATTGCAAGAAATAGATTTCCAAACCAACTGGCCATTGAGGTCTATGCTAGGTCACCATATATTCTACCAGGGCTGGGCTTTCATTCTCACTGTAATTACAAGTGAAGGCAAAAACTTATGCAGCCTGTTGTCAGCCTTACTGACTTCTGGTGCCGAGTAAATGAAAATAAACGGGCTCTCAAGGAGGGGGCATACTCTTCTGGAAGTAAGAAATTGCTTCCATGACTCTTTAAAGGGGGGATATTGTTTTAGATCTAGGATTGATTCTTACTATTAATACAAACCAGCAGTAGCTACTTTAAATTGGAAAACTTGAAGAGTTAATTAACAGTGTTTATGGTAGATTTAGTGATTTTTACATTTAGTAGATAATATGCATGTGCCTTCCACATAGACAGTATGTGATAATTCTGTCAGATTTCACAGAATTGACATTCCTAGATTCCAATATCTGCTCTCAATTCAACATGAGCTCATTGTTTTATCCCCACACGCATCAGGAGTCTTCACCTTAACTTGGCACTTAAAATAGTCACTAGTTTTATCCTGTTGTTGTATCTTTTTCAAAATTATTATGGTAATAGTGCAAGCTTATGGAATGTTGGTGATAATTCAAAGCATTCACGCAATATGTAGTAAAAAATCAGGACAATTAACACTTCATCTCCTTAAACATTTTTTAAACTATGTCATTACATAAATATATGACATGGGTGTATACACACACACACACACACACACACACACACACACCTGGCTGAATTTGTTTTGTTGTTAGTATGTGTAAGAATACCAATCAAAGAAAAAGAGGCTATCAATTTGAGATTTAGGAAGACATGGGAGAGGTGGAGGAAAGAAAGGAAATAGGAACTTTTAATTGGACATTTTATTTCGATTAAAAACATTAAAAATGCTTTGACTGATACCAAACATTAAAGAAAGGTTTTGACTGTACCAAAATGGAGTATTCTGCAAAACAGTGGTTTAACTCATTCATAATAGCTATCATGGTTTTTCTGAATAACTATACAAGAGTGTTAAGAAGACAAAAATGGTGTTAGGGATCTAGAGAAATTCCTTTCACTTGGTCGATCAGCACACAGATACCCAGGAGTATCAGCTTGTACCCTGATGTTGCTTTGACCACTGCGTGCCATCTCCAACCCCATACGTTCCTGTGTTCTAACTCAGCAACTTGGTTTCTCATAGTTTTGCCTAGGCATTCTTTGCATCCACCTGCCTTTACTCTGCAAACCACCAGTGCTTTCTGTGGTCCCTTCCAGCTCTAGCCAATGTCTGGTTAAGTCGGTGAATGCTTCTCGGTTCACATTGCTCAAATGACTGTTAATTCTGGGCTTCTCTGCATTCTTCTTCATTCTTCTTCTCTTTGTTCCACCTGAAACTCGTCTGGATTTTACATGTAACCTACCCTAAGCACACTGTCACTTATGTACTTGTATGCATTTTCTTTTGTCCTCATTACAATTTGTTTTGAACACACACACACACACACACACACACACACACACACACACTACTTTCATTTTTTTTTTATACTCCAGTCACTATCCCCTTCCTGGTTCACCTTCTGACTGATCCTCATTTCATGCCTCCTTACCCATCTCCAAGAGGATGTTCCCACCCCACCCCCACCCACTGTACTTGACCACACCCTGGGGCTTCAAGTCTCTCTAGGGTTAGGTGCATCTTCTCTCACTGATGCCAGACCAGACAGTCCTCTGTTATATATGTGTAGAGGCCTCCTATCGGCTGGTGTATGCTGCCTGGTTGGTGGCTCATGTCTGAGAAATCTTGGGGGTCCATGTTAGTTGAGACCGCTGGTCTTCCTATGAGGTCACCCTCCACAGCTTCTTCCAGCTTTTCCCTAATTCTGTCCACTGATTGGGTATAAACGTCTGCGTCTGACTCTTTCAGCTCCTTGTTGGGCCTCTCGGAGTGCAGCCATGCTAGGCTCCTGTCTGTAAGCACACCATACCATCAGTAATAGTGTCAGGCCTTGGAGCCTCCCCTTGAGCTAGATTCCAATTTGAGCCAGTCACTGCACTTCCTTTCCTTCAGTCTCTTCTCCATTTTTTGTCCCTGCAGTTCTTTTAGATAGGAACAATTCTGGGTCAGAGCTTTTGACTGTGGAATGACAGCCTCATCCTTCCACTTGATGCCCTGTCTTTCTACTGGACTTGGGCTCTACAAGTTCCCTCTCTCCACTGTAGGGCATTTTGTCTAAGGTCCCTCCCTTTGAGTCCTGAGAGTCTCTCATCTCCCAGGTCTCTCATCCTTAATCTTTGAGGAAAGAAGTGATTTCCCACCTAGCACAACGCAAGACATTGTTTCAGTTAAATAATAATTATGAATGACATTGAAGTCGTTCTTAACATGTGATGTGCCTATATACATGGTGGGAATTATAAAATATGAAATGTTTGTAATAATATTAAATTTCTATCAAACCAAAAAATTTTATGTGTTTATGTGTTTTAAGATAGAGAGTTAAGGGTTGGGGATTTAGCTCAGTGGTAGAGCGCTTACCTAGGAAGCGCAAGGCCCTGGGTTCGGTCCCCAGCTCCGAAAAAAAGAACTAAAAAAAAAAAAAAAAGATAGAGAGTGACTTTTTTTTCTTTAGAATTTTCACAGTATGTAGTAGTTCTGCCATGAAGCTCGGCCTAGGCATGCAGGGATTTTCATGGAAATTTTGTCAGTATAAACAGGACTTCAGTGTTTTCTGTGTTACTTTGGAGGTATCAAGATTCAAATGTCTTGGTATCAGGATTTAGCTACATTATTAAAATGTTTGTCTCCAAAGGGTTTTTTTAAAAAGTATTATATGTACTGATTCTTATTATATTTGAAATTCAATTGTTTTGATAAAATTATTATAAAATAACAAACTATCACTCTTCAGCCTTCTAGCTAAGAATGAGTATAAAATAATAAGAGGCACAAATAATATTTTATGGGAAGTAACTCTAAATCCAGCATAAAAGTTGTGAAAAAATACATTATTTTTGCAAATATCTTCAGTCTCTATTTTAGTAGAAGACTGCAGATATTCACCTGTCTTTGCATTCAGTTGTAAAAAGAGTATATTTTCATTTTTTGCACACACATTTACTATTCAAAATTCTCCCAACAAAGGGGAGAGAGAACCTGTAGAGACCATACCCGGTGGTTAGGCATGGACCCCAGTTGAGGGATGGTGCCACCCAATCATCTCAAAAATTTTAACCCAGGATGCTTCCTGTCCAAAGGAAATGCAGGGACAAAGAGTGGAGCAGAGACTGAAGGAAAGGCCATCCAGAGACTGTCCCACCTAGGGGTCCATCCCATATGCAGACACCAAACCCAGACACTACTGCTGATGCCAAGAAGCACTTACTGACAGGACCTGGTATAGCTGTCCCACGAGAGGCTCTGCCAGAGCCTGACCAGTGCAGATGCAGACGTGGATGCTCATAGTCAACCATTGGACTGAGTACAAGGTCCCCAAAGGAGGAGTTAGGGGAAGGACTGAAGAAGCTGAAGGGGTTTGCAACCCCATAGCAAGAACAACAATATCAACTAAATGGACCCCCCAGAGCTCCCAGTGACTAGACCACCAACCAAAGAGTACACGTGGAGTAACCCATGGTTTCAGCTGCATATGTAGCAGAGGATGGCCTTATCTGTCATCAATGGGAGGGGAGCCCCTTGTTCCTGTGGAGACTTGATGCCCTATTGTAGAGGAATGCTCATAGAGGTGGGAGAGAAGGAATTTGTGGAGGGAAACAGGGAAGAGGGACAACATTTGAAATGTAAATAAATAAAATAACCAAGAAAAAAGAAAGAAAAAGTATGGGAATCATTAAAAAAAATCTTTCGACATGCTCTCACTGTATAGGACTGCCTGGTTATAGAACTCACTAAATAGATCTGGCTGGCCTAGAACTCAAAAGACCTGATTTAAGGTGTGTTCTACCAAGCCCAACTCTTAGTATCCATCTTAATGGAAGATATATCGGTCCCCAACTGTCAGTGAATTTAGTTGACTGGGACATGTTTCATTGTAAAAGTATGTGAGACCATTTAACCCAACATGGTTAAATTCAAAGGAATGTTGTAAGATGTGCACACATATTTGCGAATATTCTTCTTCGTTGTTGCACCAGAGTTGAGAAGTGGTTGTTTCTTAAAAGTTAGCTGCAGAACCCATAGTACTGGGCTTTCTGTTCTTGGATACGTTTAACCCTACTGGGGTTTCTTACAAGCCTTGTGTGTCTTCTGTTTGCCTGAGTTTGTAATGTCTACCACAGCTCATTGTTTCATTGAATCATGCAGCCATTTCAAATGTTGACACTCCTCATTATGAAAGCTGCCTAATTGATTGCACCATCAATCCAACCAGGAAAGACTTTTATGGATTGAGAAGCTGTTAAGCTGACAGAAGCAGACACAACTCCCCCAAAATTCTAATTTTAGCACAAAAGCTCAAATTTATCACGGGCAACAATCGCTGTCAATTATCTTCTTTGAAGTGGCATGCTTACATTTTTTTTTATGTTGAAGGAAATGTCTGCCAAATGCCTACATCTGAGTGGCCCTAGTTGATCTGTCAGTCATTCTTCAACGTTAGAGCAGGTGCTCCATGAAGAAAAGTGGTGTGCTCAGCTTGCAAAAACTAAAATTGTACTTACCTTCTCCAGGACAACAACAAATACCAAATTTTGCAGAATTGACTTAGTTCTTTTGTTTGTTGTTTGTTGTTGTTGTTGTTTGTTTGTGTGTGTGTGTGTTTCTGTGTGTGTATGTGTTTGCAGTCTTTCCAGTTGTGTTTAGCACAGAATATTAAAATATTATATACTCAAGAAATGGCTTTCATTTTTACCATTGGTTAAGGATTACATTTAGTCAAATTCTCGTTCCCTTTCCATCTCTGCCCTTCTCACTCCTCCATCTACATCTTTCGGTCCTGAAGGTTGAATCCAGGGCCTTACGTATGCTGGGCTCACTGTTCTCCTGCTGTGAGATACATCCCTAGTTCTGAAGGCATTGCACTTACATTTTATTTATTTTTAGTGTGTTTGCATTTGCAGTACGTGTATATGCTTGTGGGGATGAATGCCACAGTGTGGGTATACAGGTCAGAGGACAACTTGTCAGAGTTAGTTTTCTACTTTATGGGTACTGGTGCCCTAACTCAATTTGCCAGGCTTAGCAATGACATTAAACTCTAATCTACCCTGCCAGCCCCATCCAAAGACATCCTTCCTCCCTCTGCTGCTTACCAATGAAGTGTAGAACGAGTGACTTTTCATACTACTTGGTGACCATACTTTGATAAGTGACAAGCTATCAGTAGGTATAGCCACCACTTCTTCTCTACCAGAATGCACAAGTTAATATGGAAAAAAAAGATATGTTAGTCCTATTATAAAAGTGAGTTTTTGCTTCATGGCTCCTCTGAAAGTTCCTGCGGACTCCATGGGTCTACAGATGACATACTCAGAAACTTTATATCAGGCTCTAAAACTGTTTTTTGAGGTGGCTGAGAAATTCCTAGGAAAAATGAGAATAATAAAATATGCAGTGAAGGTTGTTTTGACATTTAAACCTGATAATGCAGGATTCACAAACATGTAAATGTCTCTTCCTTCCCCAATAATACCAGCCTCGGAACAAAGCCATTCCTTCTCTGCCAGCTTGGCACTTGAGAGTAATGTTGATTATCCTTACCTTCGAAATTTATTTCCAATCTATTTGCAAAATACATCTACAAGTTTCTTAATGTAAAAGCACTTATTCTTAGATATTAATTAAAGACTGACTGGTGCATACTTTCACTTCAAAACACTCCTTGTGACATTGTTGGTTGTGTCAACTAGTTACACAAAATTTCTAATACTGAACTAAATGAAATAGTAGGTTAAAATTTTCAAAAAGATTATGTGTATGTGCATGTACAGTGTAGTTCATATGTGGAACCTGTAACTCCTAGAAGCTACACTCTACTGATCAAGCTACAACTTGACTATTTCAAGTGATGAAATTTAGAAAAGCAAGAAGGGCTAGCAGTGCTCATGTGCGTGCCTCA